>NC_092043.1:23328599-23651931 GCF_003086295.3 Arachis hypogaea | reverse complement strand
AAAAAGAAAATATTACTTTAACCAAGTAGTAACTAAATGCATAAAATTAAACAAACATGCAATGCAACATGCAAATGCAACAATGAACTAACAAAGAAAATAAAACAACGGTGTTTGAAAAGAAGAAAATAGCTAACCCATGGAGATTGGTATCAACCTCCCCACACTTAAAGATTGCACCGTCCTCGGTGCATGATGAGATGTGCAAGTGGACGGGTGGCTCCGCAGCTAGTTCTCTTTGTGTTCCTTTCCTTGCTGGTGGTTTGGGAGTAGCTTTCTCTTTACCTTTCTTGGTGGCCATCCTGAAAAGGGAAAAAGAAAGTAACATGTAAAGCTAGGGGTTCGAGCAAGGAAGAGGACGGGAAAGGTAGTAATCAATGCACAGTAAAGAAGAAAGATGTTAACACATGGTCATGACTACATGTGAAGAGTCATCAATGGAAATATAGCAAGTGCATGTGAAGACAGTTAAATGCAAGGTGTTTATTGGCATGTTGGCAAAGGCATGAGTATCATAGATCAAGCATTTAATGTCCAAGGTAGATTACCAAGTCTTCCAAACTAACAATATGCTTGTAATAACAATTATATAAAAATTAATAAAATAGAGAAAGGGTTTTATGAAAAGCAAGCATATAGAATAGTAGATTAAAAGAAATCCAAAAATAGTGCACAATGCCATATGGGCGTTTTCACAAACACATAGCATGCATGTTAAATAAGATATGGAAAATATTAACTTGAACATACAAGTAACCCTATAAAAATAATATTTAACTGTTAAACAAGTCCTAAACAATCCACAAGCAACATATAGAAAATAACGACCCAAATAAATTTCCAACACCAATGAAAATAATGCAATGAATGACAGTATGCAAATATATTAAATGAAATAGAATGGAAGTGAAGAGGGATGAGAAGTCAAAGAGATGAAGAAGAAGAAGAAAGTAAGAAAAGAAGGAAGAAAGAAGTAGAGAGGAGAGAAGAAAGGAGTAAGAATGTAGAAACGGGGCGCAATGCGCGCACGCAGGGCACGCGTGCACGTGAAAACCGCATTAACCATGTGACGCTTAAGCGTCGCCCACGCGTACGCGTAGGTGGTCAGAATTTAAAAATGGCGCGCACGCGTCAGTTACGCGTACGCGTGAGTAATTTTGTGCCTTGGGCACAGTGCCCGCACCCTGTATCTATATTTACTCTTTTTCTCTTTATCTCTTTACTTTACTCTTGTTACTCTGTTCTCTGTGTTTCTTTACTCTACTCTTATTTCTCTACTTAACGTATGTATTTAAAGCTTATGTAAATTTCGGTATGAATAGTTAGCCTGTCCCAAGTATAGGTTCATTAAGTCTATACTGAAACAGTTTTACTTTTCATATTATACCTAACCCTAGTCGCAACTCAAGGACTAACTATGTTGCCCTAGTTCGTTCACTAATCTCTGTTTGATTCTGTCATTAAAAATTTACAGACTTTTTCTTCGATTTTTATCTTTTCTTCAACTTTTTATCTTTCTTTTATCTTTGCCTCACTATCATGTTATTACCACTCCCTAGGGGTTTTATGAAGATAATTATGAGATTCTGCACTTAAAGTTGTCTTTCTAAAGCTTTTACAGAAAACTGCCTTTTCCGTATTATTTTATTATTTTTTATTAAAATATTATTTTTAATTAAATATTATTATTTAATATTTTATTATTATTTATTATTTTATTAATATATTTTCGAAAATTACCTTACCTTTACCTTTTTACCCTTAAAATTCACTTTTTACCCCGATAACTTTTAATATTTCTACTTTAACCACATTAACTTTCAGAAATTACAAAATAACCCCTCAAACACCAAAATATTTACTTCCTTGCCCTTTTTAAGATCTAAAAGGTGTTATTCAATGTTCTTCACCACACTCAAAGTGTTCTTCGTGTTTTTCGTAAATTCTTTAAATTCTTTCTCTATTTTTACCCATTTTTCAGTCTTTTCAGCAACCGATTTTTACCAAAATTCAAAATAAATTCCCAGCCACTAAAACCCCATCTTTTCTTCATGTTTTAAAAATAAATTAAACCTCAATTTAGGCCTAGCGTTTCGTTTTCCCAGCTGCTCCAAGAACATGAACTTAAAGCTTGAATTTCATCAAATTTCATCAAAATTTCACCAAGTTTTCACAAAGAATCAATCATATATGCAACCAATTTTTAGCACAGCCAAATTATACAACATTCACACAACTCAAACACAAATAATCAAGATTAATTTCGTGACACCCTACCTGGTTTTGCTGCCCCTAATTCAGTTAGACTTTCAGGTGGTCCTTTAGCACTTTTTCCTCCAAAATCACATCAAGAACAACTTTAAATCCAAAAACCCTCAACTAACCAAATCTCCCTCAGCACGTTAGGAGGTGATTTCTAACCTTAGACTTGCTGGAAAGTCACGTTTCTTGGCCCTCAAGTCAAGTTAAGCATGATTCCTAAGGAAGAACATCAAGAAAACACATATTTAAGCATGTTTCCTTGAAACTGAATCAAAAGAGAGATGGTGCAGCCAACTCACCTTGATTCCAGCCTTGATAAGTCATATGATCATGTAGAGAAATAATAGAGGATCATTTTGGTCGGATTAGAATTTTGATTTGAGTTTTAGTTAAGTAGAAATCAAGCTTTGAAGATTTGGAACTAAGAACTTTTCTCTCTTTTTCTCTCTACCTATTTTCGGCCACAAAGTGAAAATGAGCCAGCCTTGGGGGTTTTGGGGGTGTAGGGTGAGTTGTGATTGGTTGGCTTGGAGGTGGATTAAAATAATATTAAAATATCTCAGGTGTATAACTACTAAAACTAGATGTATCGGAACACTTGTAAAAACATCTCTAAAAATTATTTTTTGAGCTACTAGCATAAATGACACTAGTAACATATTTATTATGAGAGAAAAACATGTATAATGAGGCCTTAGCATTGCCAAAGTCATTAGAGAGTGCTGGTGCTAAGCTGCACCAGTAAACTGTGAACCCGGTGATAAACCACTATTTCATGGTTTATCTTGTGCTCAATTGAGTGGATTTTATCAACTCTTTACCCACTTATTCATACTATTTGCATGGTTTTACATTTGCCTTCCTAATTATGTGCTTTGATTGAAAACATGCTTCTTTGGCCTTAAGTTCCCTATATTTAATCCTCTCTTATTACCATTAGATGTCTTGATATGTGTGTTAAGTGATTTCAGAGACTACAGGGCAGGAATGGCTTAGAGGATAGAAAGGAAGCTTGCAAAAGTGGAAGGTATACAAGAAGTTAGAGAAATTGCTAAGCTGTCCAGCCTGACCTCTTCGCACTCAAACGGCTATAACTTTAGCTACAGAGGTCCAAACGACGCGGTTCCAGTTGCGTTGGAAAGCTAACGTCCGAGGCTCTGATTTGATTATAATTTGCCATAGCTGCCCCGACGCCAGGCGACGTGAACGCGTGACCTGGCAGGAACGTAACCCGCGTGGCCGCGTGAGCCATGCGGTCGCGTCACTTTTCCGCGACCTGTACGGACCAGAAAGCGCTGGAAGTGACTTCTAAGCTATTTTGGCCCAGTTTTTGACCCAGAGAACACAGATTAGAGGCTATAAAGTGGGGGAATGTATCCATTCATTATCATGCTATTCATAATTCACTTTTCATGTTTTAGATGTAGTTTTAGAGAGAGAGGTTTTCTCCTCTCTCTTAGGCTTAGGATTTAGGACTTCTTTTAGTTTTAGGAGTGACTCTAAATCCCAGGTTCAATGTTCCCTTAAAGTATTTTCTACTTTTATTTATTTTATTTTATTACTCCATTTCTTATTTACATCTCAATTGGCTTATGGCTTTCAGGTTATGATTTTCTTTGAATTAATATTATTTGAGGTATTTCAGTTATTATTGTATTCTTTTATTTACATGATTATTTCTTCCCATCTGAAGGCATTTTTATTCCAGTAGCTTCAATTTTCTTTCCTTTTGGTTTTGGTTAAGAAATCAGTAACTCAGGAAGTTATCCAACTCAACAGCATAATTGATAATTGTTATCTCCTCTAATTGAATTGAACTTCAATAATCCCAATCTTTTCTTAGGAATTAACTCAGATTTGAAGATCAAACTAATTAGTCACTTGACCTTCCTCTGCTTTAAGTAAGGGTTAACTAAGTGAAATTAAGATTCAATTTTTATTTTCATTAATAAGGATAATTCGGTCTGGACTTCCAATTTCTTATACCTTGCCAAGAGATTTTATTGATATTATTTTATTTTATTTTATTTGCCATTCAACATATTTCCTCCTTACCTCCTAAATCCCAATTTACAACTCATAACCAATAATAAGAACATACCTCCCTGCAATTCCTTGAGAAGACGACCCGAGGTTTAAATACTCGGTTAACAATTTTTAAGGGGTTTGTTACTTGTGACACCCAAAAAGTTTGTATGAAAGAACTTTTGAAGGTTTAGAAACTATACTTGCAACGAGGATTTATCCGCAAATTTCTAGACCACGCAAAAGTTCTCTCATCAAAATGGCGCCGTTGCCGGGGAATTGCAAACGTGTGCCTTATTATTGGTTACTATAAATATTTTATTTTTGCTTGTTTATTTGTTTTTATTTTTGTTTTTATTTTTGCTTTTTCGTAAATTAAGATGTTATTGGTTTTATTTTAAAATTTTTATCTTATTTCAAAAAATCAAATTTCAAAATTCAATATTTAAATTTTAATTTTCAAAATTTCAAAATTCAAAGTTTCAAAAAATTTTTAAAATTCAAAATTTCAAATTTCAGATTTCAAAATTTAATTTTCAAAATTTCAAAATTTAATTTTCAAATTTAAAAAAATTAAAATAACCTTTTAATTTCAATTTGTTTTTATTTTGTTTTTAATTTTTGTTTGCTACTATGAACTCTCACACCTTTGGCTATGAGTTTGGTTACAATTATGTTTCAGGAAGAAGAAATTACAATGAGAACAGGCATCAAAGTTGGAACAATCAAAGATGGGAGGAGCCACAAGGATTTGATCAACCCTCATGGCAACAACCACCTCCAATGAACTATCAACAACCACCACCATATGCCTATAAACCCTCTCCTCAACACAACTTTGAACCACCACACTCACAAGCCAACTACCACCATTCACCTCCATATGACCCTAACCCTCAACTACCATACCAACCACCTTATGAGCCATATGAACCATATATAGAACCACCCCAATTCCAACCCAATTACTTACAAAAACCACCACTTCAATATTCACCATCTCCATATCCATCAATCCAAGAGCACTATGATCCTATTTATGAAAGTCGAGTGCATCAAGAGACAAAGGATCGTTTCAAGGAAACAGTGGATCGATTTCAGGCAACCATTCATCAATTGAGGCAAGCAATAATGAGTCAATTAGCTTCCCGACATTTTGACATTCAAGGAACCCCCATGGCTTCATGTGGACAATCTAATGAAGAACATAGTATGAAGGAGATACTAGAAACTCCAGTGAATAGTACGAAGCATGACTTTGTACTGGAACAAGTAGAGGAAGCCAGAATTATTGAAGAAAAAGAATTGGTTGAAGACTTAGGAGATGCTGAACATCCATAGAAAAGTCAAAACATAGAGCCTCCTTCCAAGACGGTTGCAATTGATGTTGAGGAGGGTGTACAACCTCCAAGGCATATCACAGTTGAAGACTTGGAAGAGGTTGATCAATAGATGGAGATTCAAGAAGAAGAAGCACAACCTCCCATGCCCTTGGAAAGCAATGAAGAAAAGATTGAATTGGAAGAAAGCTACCAAGAGGAAGAGGTTGAAATTAATGAAGCTTGCTGGTATGCGAAATTGTGATCAATTCTTTTCACAACTCAAATAATCCCTAGTAATGGCCCCAAAAACTTGGTGCTCAATACCATGGCATAAACACAACTTCGCACAACTAACCAGCAAGTGTACTGGGTCGTCCAAGTAATAAACCTTACGCGAGTAAGGGTCGATCCCACAGAGATTGTTGGTATGAAGCAAGCTATGGTCACCTTGTAAATCTCAGTCAGGCAAACTCAAATGGGTATGGTGATATACGAATAAAACTATGAAGATAAAGATAGAGATACTTATGTAATTCATTGGTAGGAATTTCAGATAAGTGTATGAAGATTCCTTCCCTTCCGTCTCTCTGCTTTCCTACTGTCTTCATCCAATCCTTCTTACTCCTTTCCATGGCAAGCTTAAGCAAGGGTTTCACCGTTGTCAGTGGCTACCTCCCATCCTCTCAGTGGAAATGTTCAACGCACCCTGTCACGGCACGGCTATCCATCTGTCGGTTCTCGATCAGGCCAGAATAGAATCCAGTGATTCTTTTGCGTCTGTCACTAACGCCCCGCCCTCAGGAGTTTGAAGCACGTCACAGTCATTCAATCATTGAATCCTACTCAGAATACCACAGACAAGGTTAGACCTTCCGGATTCTCTTGAATGCCGCCATCAGTTCTAGCCTATACCACGAAGACTCTGATCTCACGGAATGGCTGGCTCGTTTGTCAGGCGAGCACTCGGTTGTCAGGCGATAACCATGCATCGTGTATCAGGAATCCAAGAGATATCCACCCAATCGAAGGTAGAACGGAGGTGGTTGTCAGTCACACGTTCATAGGTGAGAATGATGATGAGTGTCACGGATCATCACATTCATCAAGTTGAAGAACAAGTGGTATCTTAGACAAAGAACAAGCAGAATTGAATAGAAGAACAATAGTAATTGCATTAATACTCGAGGTACAGCAGAGCTCCACACCTTAATCTATGGTGTGTAGAAACTCCACCGTTGAAAATACATAAGAACAAGAGTGATCACTGGCTTCGGTCCCAGAGAGGGAACCAGAAGAACCAAGATTTTAAAATACAATAGTATAATGTCCTACTTATAGAAAACTAGTAGCCTAGGGTGTACAAAGATGAGTAAATGACATAAAAATCCACTTCCGGGCCCACTTGGTGTGTGCTTGGGCTGCGCATTGAAGCATTTTCGTGTAGAGACTCTTCTTGGAGTTAAACGCCAGCTTTTATGCCAGTTTGGGCGTTTAACTCCCATTTTGGTGCCAGTTCCGGCGTTTAACGCTGGAATTCCTGAGGGTGACTTTGAACGCCAGTTTGGGCCATCAAATCTTGGGCAAAGTATGGACTATCATATATTGTTGGAAAGCCCAGGATGTATACTTTCCAACGCCGTTGAGAGCGCGCCAATTGGGCTTCTGTAGCTCCAGAAAATCCACTTCGAATACAGGGAGGTCAGAATCCAACAGCATCTGCAGTCCTTTTTAGTCTCTGAATCAGATTTTTGCTCAGGTCCCTCAATTTCAGCCAGAAAATACCTGAAATCACAGAAAAACACACAAACTCATAGTAAAGTCCAGAAAGGTGAATTTTAACTAAAAACTAATAAAAATATACTAAAAACCAACTAGATCATACTAAAAACAATGCCAAAAAGCGTACAAATTATCCGCTCATCACAACACCAAACTTAAATTGTTGCTTGTCCTCAAGCAACTGAAAATCAAATAAGATAAAAAGAAGAGAATATGCAATGAATTCCAAAAATATCTATGAAGATCAGTATTAATTAGATGAGCGGGGCTTTTAGCTTTTTGCCTCTGAATAGTTTTGGCATCTCACTCTATCCTTTGAAATTCAGAATGATTGGCTTCCTTAGGAACTCAGAATCCAGATAGTGTTATTGATTCTCCTAGTTAAGTATGATGATTCTTGAACATAGCTACTTATTGAGTCTTGGCTGTGGCCCAAAGCACTCTGTCTTCCAGTATTACCACCGGATACATACATGCCACAGACACATAATTGGGTGAACCTTTTCAGATTGTGACTCAGCTTTGCTAGAGTCCCCAATTAGAGGTGTCCAGGGTTCTTAAGCACACTCTCTTTGCCTTGGATCACAACTTTATTTCTTTTCTTTTCTCTATTTTTTTTTGTTTTCTCTTTTTCTCTTTTTTTTCAATTTTTTTTCACTGCTTTTTCTTGCTTCAAGAATCATTTTTATGATTTTTCAGATCCTCAGTAACATGTCTCCTTTTTCATCATTCTTTCAAGAGCCAACATTCATGAACCACAAATTGAAAAGACATATGCACTGTTTAAGCATACATTCAGAAGACAAAAATATTGCCACCACATCAAAATAATTAAACTGTTATAAAATTCAAAATTCATGCAATTCTCTTTTTTTTTTCAATTAAGCACGTTTTTTTTTATTCAAGAAAGGTGATGGATTCATAGGACATTCATAACTTTTAGGCATAGACACTAAGACACTAATGATCACAAGACACAAACATAGATAAACATAAGCACTAATATTCGAAAAACAGAAAATAAAGAACAAGGAGATTAAAGAACGGGTCCACCTTAGTGATGGCGGCTCTTTCTTCCTCTTGAAGATCCTATGGAGTGCTTGAGCTCCTCGATGTCTCTTCCTTGTCTTTGTTGCTCCTCTCTCATGATTCTTTGATCTTCTCTAATTTCATGGAGGATGATGGAGTGTTCTTGGTGCTCCACCCTTAGTTGTCCCATGTTGGAACTCAATTCTCCTAGGGAGGTGTTTAGTTGCTCCCAATAGGTTTGTGGAGGAAAGTGCATCCCTTGAGGAATCTCAGGGATCTCATGATGAGTGGGGTCTCTTGTGTGCTCCATCCTCTTCTTAGTGATGGGCTTGTCCTCATCAATAGGGATGTCTCCCTCTATGTCAACTCCAACTGAATAACAGAGGTGACAAATGAGATGAGGAAAGGCTAACCTTGCCAAGGTGGAGGACTTGTCCGCCACCTTATAGAGTTCTTGAGCTATAACCTCATGAACTTCTATTTCTTCTCCAATCATGATGCTATGAATCATGATAGCCCGGTCTATAGTAACTTCGGACCGGGTGCTAGTGGGAATGATTGAGCGTTGGATGAACTCCAACCATCCTCTAGCCACGGGCTTGAGGTCATGCCTTCTCAATTGAACCGGCTTCCCTCCTGAATCTCTCTTCCATTGGGCGCCCTCTTCACATATGACTGTGAGGACTTGGTCTAACCTTTGATCAAAGTTGACCCTTCTAGTGTAAGGGTGTTCATCTCCTTGCATCATGGGCAAGTTGAATGCCAACCTTACACTTTCCGGACTAAAATCCAAGTATTTCCCCCGAACCATAGTAAGATAATTCTTTGGATCCGGGTTCACACTTTGATCATGATTCTTGGTGATCCATGCATTGGCATAGAACTCTTGAACCATTAAGATTCCGACTTGTTGAATGGGGTTGGTAAGAACTTCCCAACCTCTTCTTCGGATCTCAAGTCGGATCTCCGGATATTCACTCTTTTTGAGTGAAAAAGGGACCTCGGGGATCACCTTCTTCAAGGCCACAACTTCATAGAAGTGGTCTTGATGCACCCTTGAGATGAATCTTTCCATCTCCCATGACTCGGAGGTGGAAGCTTTTGCCTTCCCTTTCCTCTTTCTAGAGGTTTCTCCGGCCTTGGATGCCATAAATGGTTATGGAAAAACAAAAAGCAATGCTTTTACCACACCAAACTTAAAATAGTTGCTCGTCCTCGAGCAAAAGAAGAAAGAAGAGAGTAGAAGAAGAAGAAATGAAGGGAAAGGGAATGGCTTTGTGGTTCGGCCAAAAGGGGAAGAAGTGGTGTTTAGGTTGTGTGAAAATGAAGTAGTGAAGATGGGTTTATATAGGAGAGGGGAAGGGTGATGTTCGGCCAAGTGAGGGTGGGTTTGGGTGGGAAAGTGGTTTGAATTTGAATGGTGAGGTAGGTGGGGTTTTATGAAGGATGGATGTGAGTGGTGAAGAGAAAGATGGGATTTGATAGGTGAAGGGTTTTTGGGGAAGAGGTGGTGAGGTGATTGGTGAATGGGTGAAGAAGAGAGAGAGTGGTAGGGTAGGTGGAGATCCTGTGGGGTCCACAGATCCTGAGGTGTCAAGGAAAAGTCATCCCTGCACCAAATGGCAAGCAAAATTGCGTTTTTAGCCATTTCTGGCGTTAAACGCCGGGCTGGTGCCCATTTCTGGCGTTTAACGCTAGCTTCTTGCCCTTTTCTGGCGTTTAACGCCAGTCTGGTGCCCCTTTCTGGTGTTAAACGCCCAGAATGGTGCCAGACTGGGTGTTAAACGCCCATCTGCTAACCTTACTGGCGTTTAAATGCCAGTAGGTGTGTCCTCCAGGGTGTGCTGTTTTTCTTCCTGTTTTTTTTTCATTCTGTTTTTGCTCTTTTCATTGATTTTGTGACCTCTCATGATCATCAACCTACAAAAAACATAAAATAACAAAAGAAAATAGTTAATTATAAAACATTGGGTTGCCTCCCAACAAGCGCTTCTTTAATGTCATTAGCTTGACAGAGGACTCTCATGGAGCCTCAGAAATGCTCAGAGCTATGTTGGAACCTCCCAACACCAAACTTAGAGTTTGAATGTGGGGGTTCAACACCAAACTTAGAGTTTGGTTGTGGCCTCCCAACACCAAACTTAGAGTTTGACTGTGGGGGCTCTGTTTGGCTCTATTTTGAGGGAAGCTCTTTATGCTTCCTCTCCATGATGACAGAGGGATATCCTTGAGCCTTAAACACCAAGGATTCTTCATTCACTTGAATGATCAACTCTCCTCTATCAACATCAATCACAGCCTTTGCTGTGGCTAGGAAGGGTCTGCCAAGGATGATGGATTCATCCATGGACTTCCCAGTCTCTAGGATTATGAAATCAGTAGGGATGTAATGGTCTTCAACTCTTACCAAAACATCCTCTACAAGTCCATAGGCTTGTTTTCTTGAGTTGTCTGCCATCTCTAGTGAGATTTTTGCAGCTTGCACCTCAAAGATCCCTAGCTTCTCCATTACAGAGAGAGGCATGAGGTTTACACTTGACCCTAAGTCACACAAGGCCTTCTTGAAGGTCATGGTGCCTATGGTACAAGGTATTGAAAACTTCCCAGGATCCTGTCTCTTTTGAGGCAGTTTCTGCCTAGACAAGTCATCCAGTTCTTTGGTGAGCAAAGGGGGTTCATCCTCCCCAGTCTCATTTCCAAATAACTTGTCATTCAGCTTCATGATTGCTCCAAGGTATTTAGCAACTTGCTCTTCAGTGACATACTCATCCTCTTCAGAGGAAGAATACTCATCAGAGCTCATGAATGGCAGAAGTAAGTTCAATGGAATCTCTATGGTCTCATTTTGAGCCTCAGATTCCCATGGTTCCTCATTGGGGAACTCATTGGAGGCCAGTGGACGTCCATTGAGGTCTTCCTCAGTGGCGTTCACTGCCTCTCCTTCCTCCCAAAATTTGGCCATGTTGATGGCTTTGCACTCTCCTTTTGGATTTTCTTCTGTATTGCTTGGAAGAGTACTAGGAGGGAGTTCAGTAATTTTCTTGCTCAGCTGTCCCACTTGTGCCTCCAAATTTCTAATGGAGGACCTTGTTTCAGTCATGAAACTTTGAGTGGTTTTGATTAGATCAGAGACCATGGTTGCTAAGTCAGAGGTATTCTGCTTAGAACTCTCTGTCTGTTGCTGAGAAGATGATGGAAAAGGCTTGCTATTGCTAAACCTGTTTCTTCTACCATTATTATTATTGAAACCTTGTTGAGGTCTCTGTTGATCCTTCCATGAGAAATTTGGATGATTTCTCCATGAAGGATTATAGGTGTTTCCATAGGGTTCTCCCATGTAATTCACCTCTTCCATTGAAGGGTTCTCAAGATCATAAGCTTCTTCTTCAGATGAAGCTTCCTTAGTACTGCTTGGTGCATTTTGCATTCCAGACAGACTTTGAGAAATCATATTGACTTGTTGAGTCAATATTTTGTTCTGAGCCAATATGGCATTCAGAGTGTCAATCTCAAGAACTCCTTTCTTCTGACTAGTCCCATTGTTCACAGGATTTCTTTCAGAAGTGTACATGAATTGGTTATTTGCAACCATTTCAATCAGCTCTTGAGCTTCTGTAGGCGTCTTCTTCAGATGAAGAGAGCCTCCAGCAGAGCTATCCAAAGACATTTTGGATAGTTCAGAGAGACCATCATAGAAAATACCTATGATGCTCCATTCAGAAAGCATATCAGAGGGACACTTTCTGATTAATTGTTTGTATCTTTCCCAAGCTTCATAGAGGGATTCTCCTTCCTTCTGTCTGAAGGTTTGGACTTCCACTCTAAGCTTA
Organism: Arachis hypogaea; assembly: GCF_003086295.3. NCBI lineage: Eukaryota > Viridiplantae > Streptophyta > Magnoliopsida > Fabales > Fabaceae > Arachis > Arachis hypogaea. Next base: position 23,639,684 of record NC_092043.1, on the reverse strand, counting down.
CTCAATTTTTGAGGTGGAAAGAACTTTGCCAAGAAGGCATTGACTAGCTTTTCCCAAGAGTCCAGGCTTTCTTTAGGTTGTGAGTCCAACCATGTCCTAGCTCTGTCTCTTACAGCAAAAGGGAATAGCATAAGTCTGTAGACCTCAGGGTCAACCCCATTAGTCTTGACAGTGTCACAGATTTGCAAGAACTCAGCTAAAAACTGATGAGGATCTTCCAATGGAAGTCCATGGAACTTGCAATTTTGTTGCATTAGAGAAACTAATTGAGGCTTAAGCTCAAAGTTGTTTGCTCCAATGGCAGGGATAGAGATGCTTCTCCCATAGAAGTCGAGAGTAGGTGCAGTAAAGTCACCCAGCACCTTCCTTGCATTGTTGGCATTGTTGTTGTTTTCGGCTGCCATGAGTTCTTCTTCCTTGAAGAATTCGGTTAGGTCCTCTACAGAGAGTTGTGCCTTAGCTTCTCTTAGCTTTCGCTTCAAGGTCATTTCAGGTTCAGGATCAGCCTCAACAAGAATGCCTTTGTCTCTGCTCCTGCTCATATGAAAGAGAAGAGAACAAGAAAATATGGAATCCTCTATGTCACAGTATAGAGATTCCTTGAGGTGTCAGAGGTAAAGAAAAATGAAAGGCAAAAGTAGAAAATTCGAACTTATCAAAGAAGATGGAGTTCGAATTTTGCATTAAGGGATAGTGTTAGTCCATAAATAGAAGGATGTGAGAAGAATGGAAGTGATTTTCGAAAATTAAGTAAGAAATTTTGAAAACATTTTGAAAAACACTAATTAATTTTCGAAAACCAAGAGTGATTTTTGAAAAAGATTTTGAAATTAGAACTCAAAAAGATTTTATTGAAAACTATTTTGAAAAAGATGTGGTTAAGAAGATATGATTGATTTTAAAAAGATGTGATTGAGAAGATATGATTTGAAAAACATTTTAAAAGATTTGATTTTGAAAATTAATGACTTGGCTATCAAGAAAAGATATGATTCAAACATTAAACCTTTTTCAACAGAAAAGGCAATATACTTGAAATGTTGAATCAAATCATTAATTGAGAGCAAGTATCCTTAAAAATGGAAAGAAATCAATTTTGAAAACATATGATTGAAAAGATATGATTTGAAAAAGATTTGATTTTGAAAAACTTTGAAAACTTGAAAAAAATTTTCATTGAAAACAAAATCTTCCCTCTTGTGCCTTCCTGGCGTTAAACGCCCAGAATGGTGCACATTCTGGCGTTTAACGCCCAAAACTATACCCTTTTGGGCGTTAAACGCCCAACCAGGTACCCTGGCTGGCGTTTAAACGCCAGTCTGTCCTTCTTCACTGGGCGTTTTGAACGCCCAGCTTTTTCTGTGTAATTCCTCTGCAGTATGTTCTGAATCTTCAATTCTCTGTATTATTGACTTGAAAAGACACAAATTAAAAATATTTTTGGATTTTTAATAATGAGGAATAATCAAAATGCAACTAAAATCAAATAACAATGCATGCAAGACACCAAACTTAGCAGTTTGTATACTACTGACACTAATGAGAATGCATATGAGACACATAAACACTCAAGTCAAGAGAATTCAAAGATTAGAGTAAGAAACCATCAAGAATTATTTGAAGATCCTTAAGACACATGAATGAATGCATGCAATTGACACCAAACTTAAAATGAAACATTAGACTCAAACAAGAAATTTTTTTTTTGGGTTTTATGATTTTGTAATTTTTTTGTGCTTTTTCGAAAATCTAGTGGAAAAAGGTATCAAAATTCTTAATGAGAATTCCAGGAATCATGCAATGTTAGTCTAAAGCTTCAGTCTAAAGGAATTAGACATGGTCAGCCAAGCTTCAGCAGAACATTGCATTCAAGAGCTAAATTGATGAAGATCAATCAGCTTTGGTGATGATAAGAACATCACCTTGAAACACTAGAATTCATTCTTAAGAACTCTGAAAAAAAAATACCTAATCTAAGCAACAAGATGAACCGTTAGATGTCCAAACTCAACAATCCCCGGCAACGGCGCCAAAAACTTGGTATGCGAAATTGTGATCAATTCTTTTCACAACTCAAATAATCCCTAGTAATGGCCCCAAAAACTTGGTGCTCAATACCATGGCGTAAACACAACTTCGCACAACTAACCAGCAAGTGTACTGGGTTGTCCAAGTAATAAACCTTACGCGAGTAAGGGTCGATCCCACAGAGATTGTTGGTATGAAGCAAGCTATGGTCACCTTGTAAATCTCAGTCAGGCAAACTCAAATGGGTATGGTGATAAACGCATAAAATATAAAGATAAAGATAGAGATACTTATGTAATTCATTGGTAGGAATTTCAGATAAGCGTATGAAGATGCCTTCCCTTCCGTCTCTCTGCTTTCCTACTGTCTTCATCCAATCCTTCTTACTCCTTTCCATGGCAAGCTTAAGCAAGGGTTTCACTGTTGTCAGTGGCTACCTCCCATCCTCTCAGTGGAAATGTTCAACGCACCCTGTCACGGCACGGCTATCCGTCTGTCGGTTCTCGATCAGGCTGGAATAGAATCCAGTGATTCTTTTGCGTCTGTCACTAACGCCCCGCCCTTAGGAGTTTGAAGCACGTCACAGTCATTCAATCATTGAATCCTACTCAGAATACCACAGACAAGGTTAGACCTTCCGGATTCTCTTGAATGCCGCCATCAGTTCTAGCCTATACCACGAAGACTCTGATCTCACGGAATGGCTGGCTCGGTTATCAGGCGAGCACTCGTTTGTCAGGCGATCAACCATGCATTGTGTATCAGGAATCCAAGAGATATCCACCCAATCGAAGGTAAAACGGAGGTGGTTGTCAGTCACACATTCATAGGTGAGAATGATGATGAGTGTCACGGATCATCACATTAATCAAGTTGAAGAACAAGTGGTATCTTAGACAAAGAACAAGCGGAATTGAATAGAAGAACAATAGTAATTGCATTAATACTCGAGGTACAGCAGAGCTCCACACCTTAATCTATGGTGTGTAGAAACTCCACCATTGAAAATACATAAGAACAAGAGTGATCATTGGCTTCGGTCCCAGAGAGGGAACCAGAAGAACCCAGATTCTAAAATACAATAGTATAATGTCCTACTTATAGAAAACTAGTAGCCTAGGGTGTACAGAGATGAGTAAATGACATAAAAATCCACTTCCGGGCCCACTTGGTGTGTGCTTGGGCTGAGCATTGAAGCATTTTTGTGTAGAGACTCTTCTTGGAGTTAAACGCCAGCTTTTATGCCAGTTTGGGCGTTTAACTCCCATTTTGGTGCCAGTTCCGGCGTTTAACGCTGGAATTCCTGAGGGTGACTTTGAACGCCGGTTTGGGCCATCAAATCATGGGCAAAGTATGGACTATCATATATTGCTGGAAAGCCCAGGATGTCTACTTTTCAACGCCGTTGAGAGCGCGCCAATTGGGCTTCTGTAGCTCCAGAAAATCCACTTCGAGTGCAAGGAGGTCAGAATCCAACAGCATCTGCAGTCCTTTTTAGTCTCTGAATCAGATTTTTGCTCAGAAAAACACACAAACTCATAGTAACGTCCAGAAAGGTGAATTTTAACTAAAAACTAATAAAAATATACTAAAAACCAACTAGATCATACTAAAAACATACTAAAAACAATGCCAAAAAGCGTATAAATTATCCGCTCATCAAAGGGGCACTCCACTTGGCCAAGGAAATTGGCACCAAAATGCAACCTCCAAGGCTCGAACCAAGCACCTGATGGAACCAAGGGAGGCGCTACACTAAGGCAAGGAGTCTCAGTTAAAACATTTTCACTGAGTGCCAGTATGAAGGAGGCCACACCAAGACACGCCAAGGACACAAGCATGGGTGCTCAGTTAGAAAATTCTAACTGAGTGCTGCCTTGGAGCCAGCACCATGGGCCAATTTCACTCAAAAACCAATTGGTAGCCAATTCTTCACCAATTTGAAAAGGCCAAATCCAAATCAATCCACTCTTCTTCAAATCCAAAGCAAGCAAAGCCCATTATCATCACTCAAAGGCACAAGAAATAGTTAGATTATGATTTCATTTAATTTTAATTTGTTTTCAATTTCATTTTCATTTTCACTTTGTAAATCCTATATAAGGCATCATTTTCAACTTTGTGAGAGGCTGGCTCCATTAGGGAGCATTAGGAGTAGAATAAAGAGCTCTTTGTTTACATTTTCCTTTTTGAACTTGAGAACTAAAAATCAGATCTGAGTTTTCTTTCCTTCCTGTTTCAATTTTCCTTATTCTGCAAGTTTCCCTTTTTGCAAAATTCACAGTTTCATTTTCATTGAACTTGATTTGCTCTTCTACACTTCTACTTCTTCTGCAACTTTACTTTTCTGCAATTATACACGTCAATTTACATTGAGCTTGAATTCAACTCTTCTGTTACATTGCTTCCAATTTACTTTCCTGCAATTTCCTTTTCTGTCAATAGTTCTTAATTCTACTTCATTGCTCTCTTTAATTTCCAACACCCCAGCCCCCTTTACATTTGATGCAATTTATATTTCTTGTCATTTAAGATTCTATTAATTTACATTTCTTGCTCTTTAAGTTTTCTTCCTATTTACATTCTGTCATTTACAATTCTTGTCAAATTACTTTCTGTTGGCTACATTTCATCCAATTTCACTTTAATGTTAGCTTGACTAAACTAATCACCCACTAAAGTTGCTTGATACATCAATCCTTGTGGGATCGACCTCACTCTAAGTGAGTTATTACTACTTGATGCGACCCGGTACACTTGCAGGTTAGATTTGTGTGTTGGGAATTCGTTTGTCCACAAAACACCATCAAATATCAATGAAACTTAGTCCCAATTAGATGAGCGGGGCTAGTAGCTTTTTGCTTCTAAACAGTTTTGGCATCTCACTTCATCCTTTGAAATTTAGAATGATTGGCATCTATAGAAACTCAGAATTTTAGATAGTGTTATTGATTCTCCTAGTTAAGTATGTTGATTCTTGAACACAGCTACTTTATGAGTCTTGGCCGTGGCCCTAAGCACTTTGTTTTCCAGTATTACCACCGGATACATAAATGCCACAGACACATAACTGGGTGAACCTTTTCAGATTGTGACTCAGCTTTGCTAAAGTCCCCAGTTAGAGGTGTCCAGAGCTCTTAAGCACACTCTTTTGCTATGGATCACGACTTTAACCACTCAGTCTCAAGCTTTTCACTTGGACCTTCATGACACAAGCATATGGTTAGGGACAGCTTGATTTAGCCACTTAGGCCTGGATTTTATTTCTTTGGGCCTTCCTATCTATTAATGCTCAAAGCCTTGGATCCTTTTTACCCTTGCCTTTTGGTTTAAAGGGCTATTGGCTTTTTCTGCTTGCTTTTTCTTTTTCTTTCTCTTTTTTTTTTTGCCATATAGTTTTTTTCACTGCTTTTTCTTGCTTCCAGAATCTATTTCATGATTTTTCAGATTATCAATAACATTTCTCTTTGTTCATCATTCTTTCAAGAGCCAACAATTTTAACATTCATAAACAACAAGATCAAAAATATGCACTGTTCAAGCATTCATTTTGTAATTAAGCACATTTTTTATTTAAGAGAGGTGAAGTATTCATGGAATTATTCATAGCTTTAAGACATAGACACTTGACACTAATGATCATGTAATAAAGACACAAAACATAGCTGACACAATCAGCATAAAAACCGAAAACAAAAAAATACATAGACAAGGAGATTAAGGAATGAGTCCACCTTAGTAAGGGTGGTGTCTTCCTCTTGAAGAACCAATGGAGCTCCTAAGCTCCTCTATGTCTCTTCCTTGCCTTTGTTGTTCCTCCCTCTTAGCTCTTTGATCTTCTCTAATCTCATGGAGAATGATGGAGTGCTTGATGAGCGGATAATTTATACGCTTTTTGGCATTGTTTTTAGGTAGTTTTTAGTAAGTTCAAGCTACTTTTAGGGATGTTTTCATTAGTTTTTATGTTAAATTCACATTTCTGGACTTTACTATGAGTTTGTGTGTTTATCTGTGATTTCAGGTAATTTCTGGCTGAAATTGAGGGACTTGAGCAAAACTCTGCAAAAGGCTGACAAAAGGACTGCTGATGCTGTTGGAATCTGACCTCCCTGCACCCGAAATAGATTTTCTGGAGCTACAGAACTCCAAATGGCGCGCTCTCAACGGCGTTGGAAATTAGACATCCAGAGCTTTCCAGCAATATATAATAGCCCATACTTTATTCCGAAATTGACGACGTAACTTGGCGTTGAACGCCAAGTACATGCTGCTGTCTGGAGTTAAACGCCAGAAACATGTCATGATCCGGAGTTGAACGCCCAAAACACGTTATAACTTGGTGTTTGGTGCACGAAATTGCAATCGCACTTTTGCAACTCCACACAACTAACCAGCAAGTGCACTGGGTCGTCCAAGTAATACCTTACGTGAGTAAGGGTCGATCCCACGAAGATTGTCGGCTTGAAGCAAGCTATGGTTATCTTGTAAATCTTAGTCAGGATATCAGAAATTATCAGGATTGATTGTGAAAAGTAAGAGAACATGAAATAAGTACTTGTTTTGCAGTAATGGAGAATAGGTTGAGGTTTTGGAGATGCTCCATCTTCTGAATCTCTGCTTTCCTACTGTCTTCTTCTTCAAGCACGCAAGGCTCCTTCCATGGCAAGCTGTATGCAAGGGTTTCACCGTTGTCAGTGGCTACCTCCCATCCTCTCAGTGGAAATGTTCAACGCACCCTGTCACGGCACGGCTATCCATCTGTCGGTTCTCAATCAGGCCGGAATAGAATCCAGTGATTCTTTTGCGTCTGTCACTAACGCCCCGCCTTCAGGAGTTTGAAGCTCGTCACAGTCATTCAATCATTGAATCCTACTCAGAATACCACAGACAAGGTTTAGACCTTCCGGATTCTCTTGAATGCCGCCATCAGTTCTAGCTTATACCACGAAGATTCCTGTTAAAGAATCCAAGAGATATCTACTTAATCTAAGGTAGAACGGAGGTGGTTGTCAGGCACACGTTCATAATTGAGAATGATGATGAGTGTCACGGATCATCACATTCATCCGATTTAATAAGAACAAGTAATATCTTGGAATGGTAGCAAGCATGATTGAATGAGAAACAGTAGTAATTGCATTAATCCATCAAGACACAGCAGAGCTCCTCACCCCCAACCATGTGGTTTAGAGACTCATGCCGTGAAAAGTACACAAAGAAACGTGTAAAGTGTCATGAGGTACAGATACAATGTCAAAAGATCCTATTAATAGTAAACTAGTAACCTAGGCTATACAGAAATGAGTAAATGACGTAAAAATCCACTTCTGGGTCCACTTAGTGTGTGCTTGGGCTGAGCAATGAAGCATTTTCGTGTAGAGACCTTTTCTGGAGTTAAACGCCAGCTTTTATGCCAGTTTGGGCGTTTAACTCCAAGTTTTATGCCAGTTCCAGCGTTAAACGCTGGAAATTCTGAGGCTGATTTGCCACGCCGGTTTGGGCCATCAAATCTTAGGCAAAGTATGGACTATCATATATTGCTGGAAAGCCCAGGATGTCTACTTTCCAACGCCGTTGAGAGCGCGCCAATTGGGCTTCTGTAGCTCCAGAAAATCCACTTCGAGTGCAGGGAGGTCAGAATCCAACAGCATCTGCAGTCCTTTTCAGTCTCTGAATCAGATTTTTGCTCAGGACCCTCAATTTCAGCCAGAAAATACCTGAAATCACAGAAAAACACACAAACTCATAGTAAAGTCCAGAAAAGTGAATTTTAGCTAAAAACTAATAAAAATATACTAAAAACTAACTAAATCATACTAAAAACATACTAAAAACAATGCCAAAAAGCGTATAAATTATCCGCTCATCACAACACCAAACTTAAATTGTTGCTTGTCCCCAAGCAACTGAAAATCAAAATAGGATAAAAAGAAGAGAATATACTATAGACTCCAAAATATCAATGAAACTTAGCTCCAATTAGATGAGCGGGACTAGTAGCTTTTTGCCTCCGAACAGTTTTGGCATCTCACTCTATCCTTTGAAGTTCAGAATGATTGGCATCTATAAGAACTCAGAACTCAGATAGTGTTATTGATTCTTCTAGTTAAGTATAATGATTCTTGAACATAGCTAGTGTATGAGTCTTGGCTGTGGCCCAAAGCACTCTGTCTTCCAGTATTACCACCGGATACATACATGCCACAGACACATAATTGGGTGAACCTTTTCAGATTGTGACTCAGCTTTGCTAGAGTCCCCAATTAGAGGTGTCCAGGGTTCTTAAGCACACTCTTTTTGCCTTGGGTCACAACTTTATTTCTTTCTTCTTCTTTTTCTTTCTCTCTTTTTTTTTCGAATTTTTTTTTGTATTCACTGCTTTTTCTTGCTTCAAGAATCAATCTAATGATTTTTTTAGATCCTCAATAACAGTTCTCTTTTTCCTCATTCTTTCAAGAGCCAACAATTTTTAACATTCTCAAAACGACAAATTCAAAAGACATATGCGCTGTTCAAGCATTCATTCGGAAAACAAAAATTATTGTCACCACATCAAACTAATTCAACTAGTTTCAAGGATAAATTTTGAAATCCTGTACTTCTTGTTCTTTTGTGATTAAAGCATTTTTCATTTAAGAGAGGTGATGGATTCATAGGACATTCATAGCTTTAAGACATGAATTTTAAATTTTATTAATTATGAATTAAAAACAAGACTCAGAAATAAATATAAGATGAAACTAGAAAATAAAAATAGAAAACAAAAATTTAAATAGGCTCCTAATGATAGAGGTTTTCACAGAGTTAGGACTCAACAACCTTGATTTTGAGAAGTGGATGCTCCCTCAACTTGAGATGAGAGCTTTTGGTGTTTCAACTCTTGGAGTTCACGCCCCTGCTTCTCTTGTTCCTTCAGCAATTTGCAGAGCATGCAGTTTTGATTCTGCTGTTCTTCCTTAAGTTGCTCCATAGTTTCTTGCAGCTTGGTGATAGATGCTTCTAGGCTGGCCCAGTAGCCAATTTCAGGGAATTCAAGGAGGAACTCATGCACCCTCCTTTTGATAGAGTTGTCTTGTATTTGTCCTTCCATTGACTTCTTGGTGATTGGATGTTCAATGGGTATGAACTCATCTACTCCCATCTTTACCCCAGCCTCTTTACAGAGCAAGGAGATCAAGCTTGGGTAAGCCAGTTTGGCTTCAGTGGAATTCTTGTTTGCAATTGTGTATATCTCACAAGCAATCACATGATGAACCTCTACTTCTTTTCCAAGCATAATGCAATGAATCATCACTGCTCTCTTGATAGTGACCTCAGAACGGTTGCTAGTGGGTAGTATGGAACGCCCAATAAAGTCTAGCCAACCTCTTGCAATTGGTTTGAGGTCTCCCCTCTTGAGTTGGTTTGGGACACCCTTAGAATTGGTTATCCACTTAGTTCCAGGGAGGCATATGTCCTCTAGAACTTGATCCAACCCTTTATCTGCTCTCACCATTCTCCTATTAAAGGATTCAGGATCATCTTGCAGTTGAGGTAATTTGAAGATTTCTCTTATTTTGTCCAGATGGAAGTACATAACTTTCCCTCTGACCATGGTTCTGTAGGTATGGTAAGCAGTTCCAGTCATTCTCTGCTTATCTATTAGCCACAGATTTGAGTAGAATTCCTGAACCATATTCCTTCCAACCTTTATTTCAGGATTGGTTAGAACTTCCCATCCTCTGTTTCGAATTTGCTCTTGGATCCCCGGATACTCATCTTCTTTCAGATCAAATTTTACTTCCGGGATCACTGACCTTAGACCCATTATTTTGTGATAATGGTCTTCATGTTCTTTGGTTAAGAACCTCTCTTGATTCCAAAGATTCTTTGGATTATTCTCTTTCTTTCCTCTTAAATTGGTTTGTTTTCCCTTAGGAGCCATGATCTTGATGAATCTTGGCTTAGTGATCACGGAAAAGCACACCAAACTTAGAGGTTTGCTTGTCCTCAAGCAAAAGAAAGGAAAGAAGAGAGAGAGAGGAAGAGCAAATTCGAATGGTGTGGGGAATGAGGGGTGCCAAACGTGTATTTATAAAGTCGGGAGGAGAGATTTCGAAAAAAAGAAAAATTTGAAAGGAGATTTGAGAAGATATGGAAAGAAATTGAGAGAAGGGTGAGTTTTTGAACAAAATTTGGGAATGATTTGAGAGATTTGAAGAATGATTTTAGATTTTTGAAAATTTGAAAGTGAATGATGAGAGATTGAAATGTGTTTTTGTAAAAAAGTATGGGTAAGAAAAGGAAAGTTTGAAAAAATTTGATTTGAAAACAAAATTTTACTCCCCCCACCTTTCTGGCGTTAAACGCCCAGAATGGCACCCATTCTGGCGTTTAACGCCCATTTGTTGCCCCTTTTGGGCGTTTAACGCCCAGCTAGGTGCCCTGGCTGGCGTTAAACGCCAGAATTCCTTTATCACTGGGCGTTTTTCTAAACGCCCAGGATGCTGCACACCTGGCGTTAAACGCCCAGAATGGTGCCCATTCTGGCGTTTAACGCCCAAAATGGCACCATTCCTGGCGTTAAACGCCCAGAATGGTACCCATTCTGGCGTTTAACGCCCAAAATGCCCCTTACTGGCGTTTTTTCGCCAGTAAGCTCTTTTTCTCTGCTTTTTGAGCTGAATCCTTCTGTAACTCTGTGAATTCCTTCATTTTTGATACTTGCCTCTGTAAGAACAAATCATATAACCTCCTAATGACTGGGTTACCTCCCAGCAAGCGCTTCTTTACTGTCTTTAGCTGGACCTTTACTGAGAATCACTCAAGTCTCAGTTTTGAGCATTCCTGCTCAAAATTGCCTTCAAGATAATGCTTGATTCTCTGTCCATTAACAATGAACTTTTTGTCAGAATCAATATCCTGAAGCTCAACATATCCATATGGTGACACTCCTGTAATCACATACGGACCCCTCCACCGGGATTTAAGTTTTTCTGGAAACAGTCTGAGCCTAGAGTTGAAGAGCAGAACTTTTTGTCCTGGCTCAAAGACTCTGGTTGACAACTTCTTGTCATGCCATTTCTTTGCCTTTTCCTTATAAATTTTTGCATTTTCAAAGGCATTGAGTCTGAACTCCTCTAGCTCATTTAGCTGGAGTAATCTTTTTTCACCAGCTAACTGAGCATCCATGTTTAGGAATCTGGTTGCCCAGTAGGCTTTATGTTCCAGTTCCACGGGCAGATGACAGGCCTTCCCATACACCAGTTGGTATGGAGAGGTTCCTATAGGGGTCTTGAATGCTGTTCTGTATGCCCACAGAGCATCATCCAAGCTCTTTGCCCAATCCTTTCTTCGGGCTATCACAGTCCGTTCCAGGATTCTTTTTAGCTCTCTGTTAGAGACCTCAGCTTGCCCATTTGTCTGTGGATGATACGGAGTTGCCATTTTGTGGCTAATTCCATATCTAACCATAGCAGAGTATAGCTGTCTATTACAGAAATGAGTCCCCCCGTCACTGATTAGTACTCTGGGAACACCAAATCTGCTGAAGATGTGTTTCTGGAGGAATTTCAGCACGGTCTTGGTATCATTAGTGGGTGTAGCAATTGCTTCTACCCATTTGGATACATAGTCCACTGCCACCAGAATGTAAGTGTTTGAGTATGATGGTGGGAATGGCCCCATGAAGTCAATGCCCCATACATCAAACAATTCTATCTCTAATATCCCTTGTTGAGGCATGGCATATCCGTGAGGCAAGTTACCAGCTCTTTGGCAACTGTCACAGTTACGCACAAACTCTCGGGAATTTTTATAGAGAGTAAGCCAGTAGAAGCCACATTGGAGGACTTTAGTGGCTGTTCGCTCACTTCCAAAATGTCCTCCATACTGTGATCCATGGCAGTGCCATAGGATCCTTTGTGCTTCTTCTCTGGGTACACATCTGCGGATCATTCCGTCTGCACATCTCTTAAAGAGATATGGTTCATCCCAGAGGTAGTACTTGGCATCTGAAATTAATTTCTTTCTTTGCACTCTGCTGTACTCCTGGGGTATGAACCTCACAGCTTTATAATTTGCAATATCTGCAAACCATGGAGCTTCCTGAATGGCAAAGAGTTGCTCATCTGGGAAGGTCTCAGAGATCTCAGTAGAAGGGAGGGACGCCCCAGCTACTGGTTCTATTCGGGACAGATGATCAGCTACTTGGTTCTCTGTCCCTTTTCTGTCTCTTATTTCTATATCAAACTCTTGCAGAATCAACACCCATCTTATAAGTCTGGGTTTTAAATCCTGCTTTGTGAGTAAGTATTTAAGAGTAGCATGGTCAGTGTACACAATCACTTTGGATCCCACTAGATAGGATCTAAACTTGTCAATGGCATAGACTACTGCAAGTAACTCTTTTTCTGTGGTTGTGTAATTCTTCTGTGCGTCATTTAGAACACGGCTGGCATAATAAATGACGTGCAGAAGCTTGTTATGCCTCTGTCCCAACACTGCACCAATGGCATGGTCACTGGCATCACACATTAGTTCAAATGGCAATGTCCAATCTGGTGCAGAGATGACTGGTGCTGTGACCAGCTTAGCTTTCAGGGTCTCAAATGCCTGCAGACACTGTGTGTCAAACACAAATGGTGTGTCAGCAGCTAGCAGGTTACTCAAAGGTTTTGCAATTTTCGAAAAATCCTTTATGAACCTTCTGTAGAATCCTGCATGCCCTAGAAAGCTTCTGATTGCCTTAACATTGGCAGGTGGTGGTAATTTTTCAATTACCTCTACCTTTGCCTTATCCACCTCTATTCCCCTGCTTGAAATTTTGTGCCCAAGGACAATTCCTTCAGTCACCATAAAGTGACATTTCTCCCAGTTTAAAACCAGGTTAGTCTCTTGGCATCTTTTCAGGACAAGTGCTAGGTGATTAAGACAGGAGCTGAATGAGTCTCCGTATACTGAGAAGTCATCCATGAAGACTTCCAGAAATTTCTCTACCATATCTGAGAAGATAGAGAGCATGCACCTTTGAAAGGTTGCAGGTGCATTGCACAGACCAAAAGGCATCCTTCTGTAGGCAAACACGCCAGAAGGGCAAGTAAATGCTATTTTCTCTTGGTCCTGAGGGTCTACTGCAATTTGGTTGTAGCCTGAATAGCCATCCAAAAAGCAGTAATAATCATGACCAGCTAGTCTTTCTAGCATTTGGTCTATGAATGGTAAAGGAAAATGATCCTTTCTGGTGGCTGTATTAAGCCTTCTATAGTCAATACACATATGCCACCCTGTGACTGTTCTTGTAGGAACCAGTTCATTTTTTTCATTATGAACCACTGTCATGCCTCCCTTTTTGGGGACAACTTGGACAGGGCTCACCCAGGGGCTATCAGAAATAGGATAAATAATCCCAGCCTCTAGTAATTTAGTGACCTCTTTCTGCACCACCTCCTTCATGGCTGGATTTAGCCTCCTTTGTGGTTGGACCACTGATGAGCGGATATTTTATACGCTTTTTGGGGGTAATTTCATGTAGATTTTAGCATGTTTTAATTGGTTTTTAGTAGAATAATATTAGTTTTTAGGCAAAAATCATATTTCTGGACTTTACTATGAGTTTGTGTGTTTTTCTGTGATTTCAGGTATTTTCTGGCTGAAATTGAGGGAGCTGAGCAAAAATCTGAGTTAGGCTGAAAAAGGACTGCTGATGCTGTTGGATCCTGACCTCCCTGCACTCGAAATGGATTTTCTGGAGCTACAGGAGTCCAATTGGCGCGCTCTCAACGGCGTTGGAAAGTAGACATCCAGGGCTTTCCAGCAATATATAATAGTCCATACTTTGCGCGAAGATAGACGACGTAACTTGGCGTTGAACGCCAAGTACATGCTGCTGTCTGGAGTTAAACGCCAGAAAAACGTCATGATCCGGAGTTGAACGCCCAAAACACGTTATAACTTGGAGTTCAACTCCAAGAAAGGCCTCAACTCGTGGATAGCTCTAGTCCCAGCCCCAGCACACACCAAGTGGGCCCCAGAAGTGGATTTCTGCACCAATTATCGTAGTTTACTCATTTTCTGTAAACCTAGGTTACTAGTTTACTATTTAAACAGCTTTTAGAGACTTATCTTGTACCTCATGACATTTTCAGATCTGAATTACATACTTTTTGACGGCATGAGTCTCTAAACTCCATTGTTGGGGGTGAGGAGCTCTGCAGCGTCTCGATGAATTAATGCAATTGTTTCTATTTCACTCAAACGTGTGTATGGTCCGATCTAAGATGTTTATTCGCGCTTAATTGTGAAAGAGGTGATGATCCGTGACACTCATCACCTCCCTCAATCTATGAACGTGTGCCTGACAAACACCTCCGTTCTACATCAGACTGAATGAACTTCTCTTAGATTCCTTAATCAGAATCTCCGCGGTATAAACTAGAATTGATGGCGGCCACTCTTGAGGATCTGGAAGGTCTAAACCTTGTCTGTGGTATTCCGAGTAAGATTCAAGGATTGAATGGCTGTGACGCGCTTCAAACTCGCGATTGTTGGGCGTGATGACAAACGCAAAAGGATCAATGGATCCTATTCCAACATGATCGAGAACCGACAGCTGATTAGCCGTGCTGTGACAGAGCATCTGGAACGTTTTCACTGAGAGGATGGGAAGTAGCCACTGACAATGGTGACACCCTACATATAGCTTGCCGTAGACGTGCTTTACAAACAATTGAGTTGAATATTACATTGCAGAAATTCAGAGGACAAAGCATCTCCAAAACTCCAACATATTTCCCATTACTGCACAACAAGTAACGATTTTATTCTCTTTTATTTTTCCAATCTAATAATTCCAACTGATAATTTTAATTAATATCCTGACTAAGAATAATAAAATAAACATAGATTGCTTCAAACCAATAATCTCCGTGGGATCGACCCTTACTCACGTAAGGTATTACTTGGACGACCCAGTGCACTTGCTGGTTAGTTGTACGGATTACAAATTCGTGCACCAAGTTTTTGGCGCCGTTGCCGGGGATTGTTGAGTTTGAACAACTAAAGGTTTATTTTATTTCTTAGATTAGGAAGATTTTGGTAATTGGGTCAGAGTCTTTTATTTTCTTTTCAAAAATATTATTTTTCTCTATTAATTTTTAATTTCTCTTTGAGTCTAGTGTCTTATCTTAAGTTTGGTGTCAATTTCATATTTTATATTTTTATTTAAAATTTTCGTTTTAGTGTCTGTGTTCTTCATTGATCTTCAAGTTGTTCTTGTTTATTTTGCTTGTTTGATCTTTAGTTTTTCTTGTTTTGTGTCTTTTCTTGTTTCTCTTGTGCTTTTTCAAACAGTAACTTTCAAAAATTTTTACTTATATCCATTTTTAAAATTAACTCTGAAGTTGCTGCCCATTTTGCTGGAGCTTTAGTAGTTGTTCTTCATAATTGGGTATCCTCTTTGGAATCTTTTTTAAAAATAATTTTTCTTTTATTGAATCTTGTGCCAAACTTTAAGTTTGGTGTTTTCTTGCTAAGTTTTCTTTAATTTTCGAAAATTTGTCTTGGTTTTCTAAAAATTTTAAGTTTGGTGTTCTTCCTTTTGTTCTTGGTGTTCTTGTGAATTTTCAAAGTGTTCTTGAGTCTTTCTTGTGCTTTGATCTTAAAATTTTTAAGTTTGGTGTTCCTTGGTGTTTTCCCTCCAAAATTTTCGAAAATAAGGAACATTGGATCTAAAAATTTTAAATCTTGTGTCTTTTGCATATTTTTCTCTTTCATCATAAAATTCAAAATTCAAAAAAATATATTCTTCCTAACTAATTTTAAACTATTTTTTTTCGAAAATTTTATAAAAAAAAAAATTCAGATTTCAATTTCAAAATATTTTTCAATTTCTTTTATTTGTTTCGTTTTTATTTTATTTTATAAAAATTAATTTTTTTTATAAAATAAACAATAGCAACATACATATCATCTCTTTTATTCCATTATGGAATTAAGTGGGAATGATCAGTCCAGGAGGACTCTGGGGTCATATGCTAACCCCACTACTGCTTCATATGGGGGTAGTATCTGTATACCCTCCATTGGAGTTAGTAGCTTTGAGTTGAATCCTTAGCTCATTATCATGGTGCAGCAAAACTGCCAGTATTCTGGTCTTCCACATGAAGAACCTATAGAGTTTCTGGCACAATTTTTACAATTTGCTGACACAGTACATGATAAAGAAGTGGATCAGGATGTCTACAGATTATTACTGTTTCCATTTGCTGTAAAAGATCAAGCTAAGAGGTGGTTAAATAACCAGCCTAAGAACAGCATAAAAACATGGAAACAGCTGTCAGAAAAATTCCTGAATCACTATTTCCCTCCAAAACGGATGACACAGCTAAGGCTAAGCATCCAAGGCTTCAAACAAGGAGATAATGAATCCCTTTATGATTCCTGGGAGAGATACAGAGAGATGCTAAGAAAATGCCCCTCTGAAATGTTTTCAGAGTGGGTGCAATTAGACATCTTCTACTATGGGCTTACAGGAAAAGCTCAGATTTCTCTAGACCACTCAGCTGGTGGATCTATACATATGAGAAAAACAATTGAAGAAGCTCAAGAGCTCATTGATACAGTTGCCAGAAATCAGCATCTGTACCTAAGCAGTGAATCTTCCATGAAAGAAGAAGCTAAAACAGTAACTGCTGAACTCAGTCCTGTAGATCAGGCTAATGAATTCAATCAGCAATTAGACTTTCTAACTCAGCAGCTAGCCGAATTCAAGGAAATACTACAGGAAACAAGAATGGCTAACAGGAATATGGAAGTACAGTTAAGGCAAACAGAAAAGCAACTGTCAAAACAAATAGCAGAAGAATGCCAAGTAGTTCAACTAAGAAGTGGGAAAACATTAAATACCTCACTTCAAAGCAGCAGGAAGCCAAGAAATGAACAAATGGCTACTCAAAATCCCTCTGAGGATAATCAGAGCCCAGAGAGGAATAATGCTGGCGCTGAACGCCCAGCCTATGCTCATTCCTGGCGTTCAACGCCAGAAACAAGCATGGATCCAGCGTTGAACGCCCAAAGGGAGCATGGTTCTGGCGTTCAGACACCAGTAACAAATGGGGAAATGGCGTCTAACGCCACTCCAGCTTCCACCCCTGGCATCCAAATGCCAGTAGGGGATCAGTCACATACAAGTGCTGATGACAACCCTTCTAAAAAGGCTTCCCAACCCACTTCTGTAGGTAATAAACCTGTAGCAACTAAGGTTGAGGAATACAAAGCCAAAATGCCTTATCCTCAAAAACTCCGCCAAGCGGAACAGGATAAGCAATTTGCCCGCTTTGCAGACTATCTCAGGACACTTGAAATAAAGATTCCGTTTGCAGAAGCACTTGAGCAAATACCCTCTTATGCTAAGTTCATGAAAGAGATCTTAAGTCATAAGAAGGATTGGAGGGAAACTGAAAAAGTTTACCTCACTGAAGAATGCAGTGCAGTCATTCTGAAAAGCTTACCTGAGAAGCTTAAAGATCCTGGGAGCTTTATGATACCATGCACATTAGAGGGTACTTGTGCCAAGCAAGCTTTATGTGATCTTGGGGCAAGTATCAACCTAATACCTGCATCTACTATCAGAAAGCTTGGTTTGACTGAAGAAATCAAACCAACCGGGATATGTCTTCAACTTGCTGATGGCTCCATTAAATACCCATCAGGCGTGATTGAAGACATGATTGTCAAGGTTGGGCCATTTGTCTTTCCTACTGACTTTGTGGTGCTGGAAATGGAGGAGCACAAGAGTGCAACTCTCATTCTAGGAAGACCTTTCCTAGCAACTGGCCGAACCCTCATTGACGTCCAAAAAGGGGAAGTAACCTTGAGAGTCAATGAGGAGGAGTTCAAGTTGAATGTTGTCAAAGCCATGCAACATCCAGACACCCCAAATGACTGCATGAGTGTTGATATTATTGACTCTCTGGTAAGAGAGGTCAATATGGCTGAGAGTCTCGAATCAGAGTTAGAGGACATCTTTAAAGATGTTCAGCCTGACCTGGAGGAATCAGAGAGAATAGTAGAACCTCTGAAAATCCCTCAGGAAGAGGAGAAACCTCCTAAACCCGAGCTCAAACCATTACCACCATCCCTAAAATATGCATTCCTGGGAGAAGGTGATACCTTTCCTGTAATCATAAGCTCTACCTTAGAGCCACAGGAAGAGGAAGCACTAATTCAAGTGCTAAGGACACACAAGACAGCTCTTGGGTGGTCCATCAGTGATCTCAAGGGCATTAGCCCAGCCAGATGCATGCACAAGATCCTATTGGAAGGTGACGCCAAGCCAGTGGTTCAACCACAAAGGCGGCTGAACCCAGCCATGAAGGAAGTTGTGCAGAAGGAGGTCACTAAATTACTAGAGGCTGGGATTATTTATCCTATTTCTGACAGCCCCTGGGTAAGCCCTGTCCAAGTCGTCCCTAAGAAGGGAGGCATGACAGTGGTTCATAATGAAAAAAATGAACTGGTTCCTACAAGAACAGTTACAGGGTGGCGTATGTGTATTGATTATAGAAGGCTCAATACAGCCACCAGAAAGGATCATTTTCCTTTACCATTCATAGACCAAATGCTAGAAAGACTAGCAGGTCATGAATACTACTGCTTCCTGGATGGATATTCAGGTTATAATCAAATTGCAGTAGACCCCCAAGATCAAGAGAAAACGGCATTCACATGTCCATCTGGAGTATTTGCATACAGAAGGATGCCATTTGGCCTGTGCAATGCACCTGCAACCTTTCAGAGGTGCATGCTCTCAATTTTCTCTGATATGGTGGAAAAATTCTTGGAAGTCTTCATGGATGACTTTTCAGTATTTGGAGACTCATTCAGCTCCTGCCTTAACCATTTAGCACTTGTTCTGAAAAGATGCCAAGAGACTAACCTGGTTTTAAACTGGGAAAAATGTCACTTTATGGTGACTGAAGGAATTGTCCTTGGGCACAAAATTTCGAACAAGGGAATAGAGGTGGATCAAGCTAAGGTAGAAGTAATTGAAAAATTACTACCACCTGCCAATGTTAAGGCAATCAGAAGCTTTCTGGGGCATGCAGGATTCTATAGGAGGTTTATAAAGGATTTTTCAAAAATTGCCAAACCTCTGAGCAACCTGCTAGCTGCTGACACGCCATTTATCTTTGATAAAGAGTGTCTGCAGGCATTTGAGACTCTGAAAGCTAAATTGGTTACAGCACCAATCATCTCTGCACCAGACTGGACATTACCATTTGAATTGATGTGTGATGCCAGTGACCATGCCATTGGTGCAGTGTTGGGACAAAGGCATGACAAGCTCCTGCACGTCATTTACTATGCCAGCCGTGTTTTAAATGACGCACAGAAGAATTACACAACCACAGAAAAAGAGCTACTTGCAGTGGTTTATGCCATTGACAAATTCAGATCCTATTTAGTAGGATCAAAAGTGATTGTGTATACTGATCATGCTGCTCTTAAATATCTACTCACAAAGCAGGATTCAAAGCCCAGACTTATAAGATGGGTGTTGCTTCTGCAAGAGTTTGATATAGAAATAAGAGACAGAAAAGGGACAGAGAATCAAGTAGCAGACCACCTGTCCCGAATAGAACCAGTAGAAGGGGCGTCCCTCCCTCTCACTGAGATCTCTGAAACCTTTCCGGATGAGCAACTCTTTGCCATCCAGGAAGTGCCGTGGTTTGCAGACATTGCAAACTACAAGGCAGTGAGATTCATACCCAAAGAGTACAGTAGGCTGCAATCAAAGAAATTGATCACCAGATGCAAAGTACTATCTTTGGGATGAACCATATCTCTTCAAGAGATGTGCAGACGGAGTAATCCGTAAATGTGTGCCTAAGGAAGAAGCGCAAAAGATTCTGTGGCACTGCCATGGATCACAGTATGGAGGACATTTTGGAAGTGAACGAACAGCCACAAGAGTCCTCCAATGTGGCTTCTACTGGCCTACTCTCTATAAAGATTCCCGAGCGTTTGTACTTAATTGTGACAGTTGCCAAAGATCTGGCAATCTGCCTCACAGTTATGCCATGCCTCAACAAGGGATCTTGGAGATTGAGTTGTTTGATGTATGGGGCATTGACTTCATGGGACCTTTCCCACCATCATACTCAAACACTTATATTCTGGTGGCAGTGGATTATGTATCCAAATGGGTGGAGGCTATTGCAACACCCACTAATGACACTAAAACAGTGTTAAAATTCCTCCAGAAACACATCATCAGCAGATTTGGTACCCCTAGAGTATTAATCAGCGATGGGGGCACTCATTTCTGCAATAAACAACTTTACTCTGCTTTGGTTCGTTATGGAGTTAGCCACAGGGTGGCCACTCCATATCATCCACAAACTAATGGGCAAGCTGAAGTCTCAAATAGAGAACTCAAAAGAATCCTGGAACGGACTGTAATTAACCGTAGAAGGGATTGGGCAAGGAGCTTGGATGATGCTCTGTGGGCATACAGAACAGCATTCAAGACCCCTATAGGGACCTCTCCATACCAGCTTGTGTATGGAAAGGCATGTCACTTGCCAGTGGAACTAGAACACAAGGCCTACTGGGCAACCAGATTCCTAAACCTTGATGCCAAGTTAGCTGGAGAAAAACGATTGCTCCAATTAAATGAGCTAGAGGAATTTAGACTCAATGTTTTCGAGAATGCAAAAATATACAAAGAGAAAGCGAAAAGATGGCATGATAAGAAATTGTCATCCAGAGTCTTTGAGCCGGGGCAGAAAGTTCTGCTATTTAATTCTAGGCTCAAATTATTCCCTGGGAAATTAAAATCCCGGTGGAGAGGTCCATATGTAATTACAAGTGTATCACCATATGGATACGTAGAGCTTCAGGATAATGACTCTAACAAAAAGTTCATTGTTAATGGACAGAGAATTAAACATTATCTTGAAAGTAACTTCGAGCAAGAATGCTCAAAACTGAGACTTGATTAGAGCTCAGTGGTAGTCTAGCTAAAGACAATAAAGAAGCGCTTGCTGGGAGGCAACCCAGCCATTTACAAAGTTTATTTACTAATTAAATAAATTTCCTTTTTTTACAGGTATGAGTCCAAGTATCTTCAAAGGGTAAAAATAGCAATTGATTGAATTCACAGAGTTACAGGGAAATTTGGAAGCTCACTGGCGTGAAAAAGCCAGTAAGAAACATTTTGGGCGTTGAACGCCCAAAAGAAGCACCCACTGGGTGTTCAACGCCAGTAAGGGTAGCCATCTGGGCGTTAAACGCCAGAAAGGAGCATCTTCTGGGCGTTGAACGCCAGAAAGAAGCACCTTCTGGGCGTTTAACGCCAGATTGACAGCGTCCTGGGCGTTCAGAAAAACGCCCAGTGACAAAGGACTTCCTGGCGTTCAACGCCAGAAAGAAGCATCAGCTGGGCGTTGAACGCCCAGGAGAAGCAACAATTGGGCGTTAAACGCCCAAAACATGCACCAGTTGGGCGTTTAACGCCAGGATGGTGGGGAGGAGGTAAAATTTGTTTTTCTTCACAAATTTTCTAATTTTTATGTTTCAATTCATGATTTCTTGCATAAACATGTTTCAAAATATCATCCTTCAAATTCCAAAAATTTTAATCCTAATTTCTAAAAACCCTAATTTCTAAAATCCCTTTTTCAAAAATATCAAATGTATCTTAATTCATAAACACAAATCTTTTTCCAATCCAATTCTTTTTCAAATCTTTTTAATTTCTTCTCATATCTTTCTCAACTCATCTTATCTTTTTTTTTCTCGAAACTGCCTCTCCTTCTATTCCTCTCCTTTCCTTTCTTTTGCTTGAGGACAAGCAAACCTCTAAGTTTGGTGTGATTTGCCATGATCACTGAGCTAAAACTCATTAAGATCATGGCACCTAAGGGAACAGGAAGAGCAAGGATGTGAACTTAAGGGAGTTGAAGCGTCAGAAATTAATTCTTGAAGGCACCCCACAGACTAGAGGAACATCCACTTCCCAAAATACAGGTCGTTGAGTTCTAATCTTTGCCTTAACTCTGTGATAACTGTTCTTATTAGAAATTTACCTTAGAAGTTATATATTAGTAGTAGTAATTAGTATCTCTACTTTGATTTTAATTCCAATTAAGTTATAATTTATTTTTCTCATCATCATCAAACATGAATAAAATAGTAGATTTTTGGAATAAAGAGGCAATATTTTTTTTCGAGTTCTTAATAAGAAAAATTCTAATTAATTATATGTGGTGGCAATACTTTTTGTCTTCTGAATGAATGCTTGAACAGTGCATATTTTTTATATTGAATTTTATGAATGTTAAAATTGTTGGCTCCTGAAAGAATGATGAACAAGAGAAAAGTTATTGATGATCTGAAAAATCATGAAAGTGATTCTTGAAGCAAGAAAAAGCAGTGAAAAAGCAAAAGCTTGTGCGAAAAAAAAAGGAATAAAATAGAAAGAAAAAGAAAAAGCAAGCAGAAAAAGCCAATAGCCCTTAAAACCAAAAGGCAGGGGTAAAAAGGATCCAAGGCTTTGAGCATCAATGGATAGGAGGGCCCATGGAAATAAATCCAGGCCTAAGCGGCTAAATCAAGCTGTCCCTAACCATGTGCTTGTGGCATGCAGGTCCAAGTGAAAAGCTTGAGACTGAGTGGTTAAAGTCGTGATCCAAAGCAAAAAGAGTGTGCTTAAGAACTCTGGACACCTCTAATTGGGGACTTTAGCAAAGCTGAGTCACAATCTGAAAAGGTTCACCCAATTATGTGTCTGTGGCATTTATGTATCCGGTGGTAATACTGGAAAACAAAGTGCTTAGGGCCACGGCCAAGACTCATAAAGTAGCTGTGTTCAAGAATCAACATACTAAACTAGGAGAATCAATAATACTATCTGAATTCTGAGTTCTTATGGATGCCAACCATTCTAAATTTCAAAGGATAAAGTGAGATGCCAAAACTGTTCAGAAGCAAAAAGCTACTAGTCCCGCTCATCTAATTAGAATCTGAGCTTCACTTGAAACTCGGAGATATTATTGTTTCTTAATTTCTTTTCATCCTATTTTATTTATCTAGTTGCTTGAGGACAAGCAACAGTTTAAGTTTGGTGTTGTGATGAGCGGATATTTTATACGCTTTTTGGGGGTAATTTCATGTAGATTTTAGCATGTTTTAATTGGTTTTTAGTAGAATAATATTAGTTTTTAGGCAAAAATCATATTTCTGGACTTTACTATGAGTTTGTGTGTTTTTCTGTGATTTCAGGTATTTTCTGGCTGAAATTGAGGGAGCTGAGCAAAAATCTGAGTTAGGCTGAAAAAGGACTGCTGATGCTGTTGGATCCTGACCTCCCTGCACTCGAAATGGATTTTCTGGAGCTACAGGAGTCCAATTGGCGCGCTCTCAACGGCGTTGGAAAGTAGATATCCAGGGCTTTCCAGAAATATATAATAGTTTATACTTTGCGCGAAGATAGACGACGTAACTTGGCGTTGAACGCCAAGTACATGCTGCTGTCTGGAGTTAAACGCCAGAAAAACGTCATGATCCGGAGTTGAACGCCCAAAACACGTTATAACTTGGAGTTCAACTCCAAGAAAGGCCTCAACTCGTGGATAGCTCTAGTCCCAGCCCCAGCACACACCAAGTGGGCCCCAGAAGTGGATTTCTGCACCAATTATCTTAGTTTACTCATTTTCTGTAAACCTAGGTTACTAGTTTATTATTTAAACAGCTTTTAGAGACTTATCTTGTACCTCATGACATTTTCAGATCTGAATTACATACTTTTTGACGGCATGAGTCTCTAAACTCCATTGTTGGGGGTGAGGAGCTCTGCAGCGTCTCGATGAATTAAAGCAATTGTTTCTATTTCACTCAAACGTGTGTATGGTCCGATCTAAGATGTTTATTCGTGCTTAATTGTGAAAGAGGTGATGATCCGTGACACTCATCACCTCCCTCAATCTATGAACGTGTGCCTGACAAACACCTCTGTTCTACATCAGACTGAATGAACTTCTCTTAGATTCCTTAATCAGAATCTCCGCGGTATAAGCTAGAATTGATGGCGGCCACTCTTGAGGATCTGGAAGGTCTAAACCTTGTCTGTGGTATTCCGAGTAAGATTCAAGGATTGAATGGCTGTGACGCGCTTCAAACTCGCGATTGCTGGGCGTGATGACAAACGCAAAAGGATCAATGGATCCTATTCCATCATGATCGAGAACCGACAGCTGATTAGTCGTGCTGTGACAGAGCATCTGGAACGTTTTCACTGAGAGGATGGGAAGTAGCCACTGACAATGGTGACACCCTACATACAGCTTGCCGTAGACGTGCTTTACAAACAATTGAGTTGAATATTACATTGCAGAAATTCAGAGGACAAAGCATCTCCAAAACTCCAACATATTTCCCATTACTGCACAACAAGTAATGATTTTATTCTCTTTTATTTTTCCAATCTAATAATTCCAACTGATAATTTTAATTAATATCCTGACTAAGAATAATAAAATAAACATAGATTGCTTCAAACCAATAATCTCCGTGGGATCGACCCTTACTCACGTAAGGTATTACTTGGACGACCCAGTGCACTTGCTGGTTAGTTGTACGGATTACAAATTCGTGCACCAACCACTGGTTTGGCATTATCCTCCAACAGGATCTTGTGCATGCATCTAGCTGGGCTAATGCCCTTAAGATCACTTATGGACCACCCAAGAGCTGTCTTGTGTGTCCTTAGCACTTGAATCAGTGCTTCCTCTTCCTGTGGATTTAAAGCAGAGCTTATAATCACTGGAAAAGTGTCACCCTCTCTCAGAAATGCATACTTCAGGGATGGTGGTAGTGGTTTGAGTTCAGGTTTGGGAGGCTTATCCTCCTCCTGAGGAATTTTTGAAAATTCCTTTGTTTCCACTGATTCTTCTTGATCAGGTTGAGTATCCTTGAAGATGTCCTTAAGCTCTGATTCTAGGATTTCGGTCATATTGATCTCTTCTACCAGAGTGTCAATAATGTCAGCGCCCATGCAGTCACTTGGTGTGTCTGGATGCTGCATGGCTTTTACAGCATTCAACCTGAACTCATCCTCATTGACTCTCAAGGTTACTTCCCCTTTTTGTACATCAATGAGAGTTCGTCCAGTTGCTAGGAAAGGTCTTCCTAGAATGAGAGTTGCACTCTTGTGCTCCTCCATTTCCAGCACCACAAAATCAGTTGGAAAGGCAAATGGCCCAACCTTGACAATCATGTCCTCTATTATGCCTGATGGATATTTAATGGAGCCATCAGCAAGTTAGAGGCATATCCGGGTTGGTTTGACTTCTCCAGTCAACCCAATCTTTCTGATAGTGGATGCAGGAATTAGATTGATGCTTGCTCCAAGATCACATAGGGCTGTCTTGGTGCAGGCACCTTCTAATGTGCATGGTATCATAAAGCTTCCTGGATCTTGAAGCTTTTCTGGTAAGCTTTTCAGAATGACTGCACTGCATTCTTCAGTGAGAAACACTTTTTCAGTTTCTCTCCAGTCCTTCTTATGACTTAAGATTTCTTTCATGAACTTAGCATAAGAAGGTATTTGCTCAAGTGCCTCTGCAAACGGAATCTTTATTTCAAGAGTCCTTAGATAGTTGCAAAGCGGGCAAATTGCTTATCCTGTTCCGCTTGGCGGAGTTTTTGAGGATAAGGCATCTTGGCTTTATAGTCTTCAACCTTAGATGCTGCAGGTTTATTCCTTACAGAAGTGGTTGAAGAAGCCTTGTTAGAGGGATTACTGTCAGCACTCTCAGGTGTCTGATCTTCCCTTGGCGTCTGAACGCCAGGATTGGGTGGAAAATGGGCGTTTAACGCCAACTTTTCCCCCTTTTCTGGCGTTTGAACGCCAGAACTGGGCAAGGAATGGGCGTTTAACGCCAACTTTCCTTCCCTCTCTGGCGTTTGAACGCCAAAAGTATTCCTCTCTGGGCTCTTACTGTCCTCAGAGGGATTTTGAACAGTGGGTTGGTTATCCTCTGTCAATTGTTCCTTATTTGGCCTTTTGCTCTTTTGAGCAGTGTTATTCAGTGTCTTCCCACTCTTCCGTTGAACTGCTTGACATTCCTCTGTTATCTGTTTAGATATTTGCTGTTTTGCTTGATTCAACTGCAGTTCTATGTTCTTGTTAGCAACTTTAGTTTCATGGAGCATCTCTTTAAATTCTGCTAACTGTTATGTCATCAGGAGCAATTGTTGATTAAGCTCAATCATCTATTCTTGAGAATTAGGATCAGTGACTACTGTCATGACTTCCTCTTTTGGAGAGAACTCATTGCTAGAGTACAAATATTGGTTTCTAGCAACAGTGTCTATAAGCTCTTGAGCCTCTTCAATTGTCTTCCTCATGTGTATAGATCCACCAGCTGAGTGGTCTAAAGACATCTGAGCTTTTTCTGTGAGCCCATAGTAGAAGATGTCTAATTGTACCCACTCTGAAAACATTTCAGAGGGGCATTTTCTTAGCATACCTCTATACCTCTCCCAGGCATTATAAAGGGATTCATTATCCTCTTGTTTAAAGCCTTGGATGTCCAGCCTTAGCTGTGTCATCCTTTTTGGAGGGTAAAAGTGATTCAGGAATTTGTCTGATAACTGTTTCCATGTCTTTATGCTTGTTGTAGGTTGGTTATTTAACCACCTCTTAGCTTGATCTTTTACAGCAAATGGAAACAGTAATAGTCTGTAGACATCCTGATCCACCTCTTTATCATGTACTGTGTCAGCAATTTGTAAGAATTGTGCCAGAAACTCAGTAGGCTCTTCCTGTGGAAGACCGGAATACTGGCAATTTTGCTGCACTATGATAATGAGTTGAGGATTTAGCTCAAAGCTGCTTGCTTTGATGGGAGGTGTACAGATGCTACTCCCATATGCAGCTGTAATGGGGTTAGCATATGACCCCAGAGTCCTTCTGGACTGATCAATCCCACTTAGGTCCATAATGGATAAAGGGAAATGATATGAATTGCAAATAAATAAATTTTGTTTTTTTTTTGAATTAAACGAAAAAAAATAAAATAAAATAAAAGGAAATTAAGATAAAAATTCGAAAATCAAAAAGAAAATAAGATCAAAGCAAATTGAGAACTAAATCAATTAGTTAATTAAAAAGATTTTGAGATTAGCAATTAGAAAGATATGATTGAAAAATTTTTATGAAAAAGATTTGATTTTTGAAAAGAGGAAAGAGAAAAACAACAAAATGACACCAAACTTAAAATTTTTAGAAAATCAAACACTAATTTTCGAAAATTTTTAAGGGAAAAACACAAAGAGGACACCAAACTTAGAATTTTTAAAGATCAAAAAGAGACTAAGGACATGAAAATTCGAAAAACTAAAAGAAAAACAAAAGCATGCAATTGACACCAAACTTAACATATGAAACTAGACTCAACTAAAAGACTCTAAACCAACAAAAATAAAACAGTCCTAATCTAAGCAACAAGATAAGCCGTCAGTTGTCCAAACTCGAACAATCCCCGGCAACGGCGCCAAAAACTTGGTGCACGAAATTGCAATCACACTTTTGCAACTCCGCACAACTAACCAGCAAGTGCACTGGGTCGTCCAAGTAATACCTTACGTGAGTAAGGGTCGATCCCACGGAGATTGTCGGCTTGAAGCAAGCTATGGTTATCTTGTAAATCTTAGTCAGGATATCAGAAATTATCAGGATTGATTGTGAAAAGTAAGAGAACATGAAATAAGTACTTGTTTTGCAGTAATGGAGAATAGGTTGAGGTTTTGGAGATGCTCCATCTTCTGAATCTCTGCTTTCCTACTGTCTTCTTCTTCAAGCACGCAAGACTCCTTCCATGGCAAGCTGTATGCAAGGGTTTCACCGTTGTCAGTGGCTACCTCCCATTCTCTCAGTGGAAATGTTCAACGCACCCTGTCACGGCACGGCTATCCATCTGTCGGTTCTCAATCAGGCCGGAATAGAATCCAGTGATTCTTTTGCGTCTGTCACTAACGCCCCGCCTTCAAGAGTTTGAAGCTTGTCACAGTCATTCAATCATTGAATCCTACTCAGAATACCACAGACAAGGTTTAGACCTTCCGGATTCTCTTGAATGCCGCCATCAGTTCTAGCTTATACCATGAAGATTCCTGTTAAAGAATCCAAGAGATATCTACTTAATCTAAGGTAGAACGGAGGTGGTTGTCAGGCACACGTTCATAATTGAGAATGATGATGAGTGTCACGGATCATCACATTCATCCGATTTAATAAGAACAAGAAATATCTTGGAATGGAAGCAAGCATGATTGAATGAGAAACAGTAGTAATTGCATTAATCCATCAAGACACAGTAGAGCTCCTCACCCCCAACCATGGGGTTTAGAGACTCATGCCGTGGAAAGTACACAAAGAAACGTGTAAAGTGTCATGAGGTACAGATACAATGTCAAAAGATCCTATTAATAGTAAACTAGTAACCCAGGCTATACAAAAATGAGTAAATGATGTAAAAATCCACTTCTGGGTCCACTTAGTGTGTGCTTGGGCTGAGCAATGAAGCATTTTCGTGTAGAGAACTTTTCTGGAGTTAAACGCCAGCTTTTATGCCAGTTTGGGCGTTTAACTCCAAGTTTTATGCCAGTTCCAGCGTTAAACGCTGGAAATTCTGAGGCTGATTTGCCACGCCAGTTTGGGCCATCAAATCTTGGGCAAAGTATAGACTATTATATATTGCTGGAAAGCCCAGGATGTCTACTTTCCAACGCCGTTGAGAGCGCGCCAATTGGGCTTTTGTAGCTCCAGAAAATCCACTTCGCGTGCAGGGAGGTCAGAATCCAACAGCATCTGCAGTCCTTTTCAGTCTCTGAATCAGATTTTTGCTCAGGACCCTCAATTTCAGCCAGAAAATACCTGAAATCACAGAAAAACACACAAACTCATAGTAAAGTCCAGAAAAGTGAATTTTAGCTAAAAACTAATAAAAATATACTAAAAACTAACTAAATCATACTAAAAACATACTAAAAACAATGCCAAAAAGCGTATAAATTATCCGCTCATCAGCGTTCAACTCCAAGAAAAGCCTCAGCTCATGGATAGATCAAGCTCAGCCCAAACATACACCAAGTGGGCCCCAGAATTGGATTTATGCATCAATTACTTACTCATGTAAACCCTAGTAGCTAGTTTAGTATAAATAAGACTTTTTACTAATGTATTAGTCGTCTTTTGACCACGTTTCATCTTTGGTCTCAGTTTTGTTTTATTCTTCATCTTAGGAGGCTATTGATCACGTTTCAGGGGGCTGGCCATTCGGCCATGCCTGAACCTTTCACTTATGTATTTTCAACGGTGGAGTATCTACACACCATAGATTAAGGGTGTGGAGCTCTGCTGTACCTCAAGTTTCAATACAATTACTATTATTTTCTATTCAATTCTCTTTTATTCTTATTCCAAGATATACGTTGCACTTCAACTTGATGAATGTGATGATTCGTGACACTCATCATCATTCTCACCTATGAACGCGCGTGATTGACAACCACTTCCGTTCTACTCTAGGCCGGGCACATATCTCTTAGATTCCCCAACAGAATCTTCGTGGTATAAGCTAGATAGATGGCGGCATTCATGGGGATCCGGAAAGTCTAACCTTGTCTGTGGTATTCCGAGTAGGATCCCGGGAATCCGGAAAGTCTAACCTTGTCTGTGGTATTCCGAGTAGGATTCCGGTATTGAATGACTGTGATGAGCTTCAAACTCCTGAAGGCTGGGCGTGATGACAAACACAAAAGAATCAATGGATTCTACTCCAACCTGATTGAGAACCGACAGATGATTAGCCGTGCTGTGACAGAGCATTTGGACCATTTTCACTGAGAGGATGGGAACCATTTAATCTGCCTAACTGAGATTTACATGGTGACCATAGCTTGCTTCATACCAATAATCTCTGTGGGATCGACCCTTACTCACGTAAGGTATTACTTGGATGACCCAGTACACTTGCTGGTTAAGTTGAATGAAGTTATGATCATAAATTCCAATAGAGCCAATTTTTAAATCTCATGCAAATACAAAAAGGATCACAATTTCGTCCACCAAATTTTTGGCGCCGTTGCCGGAGATTGTTGAGTTTGGACAACTGATAGTTCATCTTGTTGCTCAGATTAGGTAATTTTCTTTTCAAAAAATCTTTTTCAAAATTTTTCTTTTCTTTTTTGTTTTTCTAATAATGTTTTTCAAAAAAAATTAAAGAAAATACAAAAAAAAAAAATTCATAAAATCATAAAAACCAAAAATGTTTCGTATTTCTTGTTTGAGTCTTGAGTCAATTTTTAAGTTTGGTGTCAATTGCATGCTTTAAAAATTTTTCTTGCATTTTTCGAAAATCTCATGCATTCATAGTGTTCTTCATGATCTTCAAGTTGTTCTTGACAAGTCTTCTTGTTTGATCTTGATGATTTCTTGTTTTGTGTTGTTTGTTGTTTTTCATGTGCAATTTTCGTTTGTTAGAGTCCATGCATTAAAGATTTCTAAGTTTGGTGTCTTGCATGTTTTCTTTGCATAAAAAATTTTTCAAAAATATGTTCTTGATGTTCATCATGATCTTCAAAGTGTTCTTGGTGTTCATCTTGACATTCATAGTGTTCTTGCATGCATCATGTGTTTTGATCCAAAATTTTCATGTTTTGGGTCATGTTTGTGTTTTTCTCTCTCATAATTAAAATATTCAAAAATAAAAAAAATATCTTTTCCTTATTTTTCTCCAAATTTTCGAAAATTTGAGTTGACTTAGTCAAAAATTTTCAAAATTAGTTGTTTCTTACAAGTCAAGTCAAATTTTCAATTTTAAAAATCTTATCTTTTCAAAATCTTTTTCAAAAATTATATCTTTTTCATTTTTTTATTTTTTTTACTATTTTTTCGAAAATTTCAAAAATTCTTTTTTAAATTATTTTCAAAATCTTTTCCTTATCTTTATATCACATTTTCGAAAACTCACAAACAATTAATGTGATTGATTCAAAAATTTGAAGTTTGTTACTTTCTTGTTAAGAAAGGTTCAATCTTTAAGTTCTAGAATCTTATCTTGTAGTTTCTTGTTAGTGAAGTAAGTAATTTCAAATTTTTGAATTAAATCTTTTTATCTTTTTATCTTATCTTTTTTAAAAATTTTATCTTTTTAAAATTTGATTTTAATTTTTTTTTCAACTAACTCTTTGACTTTTTATTTGTTTCTTATCTTTTTCAAAACCACCTAACTACTTTTCCCTCTCTAATTTTCGAAAATATCTCACCTCTTTTTCAAAAATTCTTTTTGTTCTAAATTGTAATTTTAATCTTATCTTATCTTTAATTTTCGAAAATTACTAATCCCTTTTTCAAAATTATTTTCAAAATTTCTCCTCTCTTTTCTTATTCTATTTAATTATTTATTTACTAACACTTCTCTTCACCTCTCTCCATCTAAATATCCAAACCCATTCTTCTTTACTCTTCTCCCCTTTCTTTTTCTACTAACAAAAAGGAATCTCTATACTGTGACATAGAGGATTCCTCTTTCTTTTCCTGTTTTCTTCTCTTTCATATGAGCAGGAACAGGGAAAAAGGCACTCTTGTTGAAATTGATCCTGAACCTGAAAGGACTCTGAAAAGGAAACTAAGAGAAACTAAATTACAACAATCCAGAAATAACCTTTCAGAAATTTTCGAACAAGAGAAGGAGATGGCAGCCGAAAATAATAACAATGCAAGGAGAATGCTTGGTGACTTCACAAAGCCAACATCCAAATTTGATGGAAGAAGCATCTCCATTCCTGCCATTGGAGCCAACAACTTTGAGCTAAAACCTCAGCTAGTTGCCTTAATGCAACAAAACTGCAAGTTTTATGGACTTCCATCTAAAGATCCTTATCAGTTTTTAACTGAGTTCTTGCAGATCTGTGAGACTGTAAAGACGAATGGAGTTGATCCTAAAGTCTACAGACTCATGCTTTTCCCTTTTGCTGTAAGAGACAGAGCTAGAATATGGTTGGATTCACAACCTAAGGATAGCCTGGACTCCTGGGATAAGCTGGTCACAGCCTTCTTGGATAAATTCTTTCCTCCTCAAAAGCTGAGCAAGCTGAGAGTGGATGTTCAAACCTTCAAACAAAAAGATGGTGAATCCCTCTATGAAGCTTGGGAAAGATACAAGTAGCTGACGAAAAGGTGCCCATCTGACATGTTTTTAGAATGGACCATATTAGATATATTCTATTATGGTCTATCTGAATTTTCGAAAATGTCATTGGACCATGCTGCAGGTGGATCTATTCACCTAAAGAAAATGCCTGAAGAGGCTCAAGAACTCATTGACATGGTTGCAAACAACCAATTCATGTACACTTCTGAGAGGAATTTCGTGAATAATGGGATACCTCAGAAGAAAAGAGTTCTTGAAATTGATGCTCTGAATGCCATATTGGCTCAGAACAAAGTGTTGACTCAACAGTTCAACATGATCTCTCAAAATCTGAATGGATGGCAACATGCATCCAACAGTACTAAAGAGGCAGCTTCTGAAGAAGCTTATGATCCTGAGAACCCTGCCATGGCAGAGGTTAATTATATGGGTGAACCTTATGGAAACACCTATAATTCATCATGGAGAAATCATCCAAATTTCTCATGGAAGGATCAACAAAAGCCTCAACAAGGCTTTAACAATGGTGGACGCAATAGGCTGAGCAATAGCAAGCCTTTTCCATCATCTTCTCAGCAACAGACAGAGAATTCTGAACAAAACACTTCTAATTTAGCCAATCTAGTCTCTGATCTGTCAAAGGCCACTTTCAGTTTCATGAGTGAAACAAGATCCTCCATCAGAAATCTGGAGGCACAAGTGGGCCAGCTGAGTAAGAAAGTCATTGAAACTCCTCCCAGTATTCTCCCAAGCAATATAGAAGAGAATCCAAAAGGAGAGTGTAAGGCCATTGATATAATCAATATGGCCGAATGCACAAGGGAGGAGGAGGACGAAAATCCTAGTGAGGAAGACCTCCTGGGACGTCTCTCAAGCAAGAAGGAGTTTCCTATTAAGGATCCAAAGGAATCTGAGGCTCATATAGAGACCATAGAGATTCCATTAAATCTCCTTCTGCCATTCATGAGCTCTGAAGACTATTCTTCCTCTGATGAGGATGAAGATGTGACTGGAGAGCAAGTTGCTCAATATTTAGGAGCTATCATGAAGCTGAATGCCAAGTTGTTTGGTAATGAGACTTGGGAAAGTGAACCTCCCTTGCTCATTAATGAACTAGACACCTGGATTCAGCAAACTCTACCTCAAAAGAGACAAGATCCTGGCAAGTTCTTAATACCTTGTACCATAGGCACCATGACCTTTGCAAAAGCTCTGTGTGACCTGGGGTCAGGGATAAATCTTATGCCACTCTCTGTAATGGAGAAGCTGGGGATCATTGAGGTACAACCTGCCTTGTTCTCATTACAATTGGCAGACAAGTCATTAAGACAAGCTTATGGAATAGTAGAGGACGTGTTAGTAAAGGTTGAAGGCCTTTACATCCCTGCTGATTTCATAATCTTAGAAACTAGGAAGGAAGAGGATGAATGCATTATCCTTGGAAGACCTTTCCTAGCCACAGCAGGAGTTGTGATAGATGTCAACAGAGGTGAATTAGTCCTTCAATTGAATGGGGACTACCTTGTGTTTAAGGCACATGGCCATCCCTCTGTGACAAAAGATATTAAGCATGAAGAGCTTCTCTCAGTTCAGAGTCAAGAAGAGCCCCCA
Source organism: Arachis hypogaea (assembly GCF_003086295.3). NCBI lineage: Eukaryota > Viridiplantae > Streptophyta > Magnoliopsida > Fabales > Fabaceae > Arachis > Arachis hypogaea. The sequence continues at coordinate 23,605,845 of NC_092043.1, read as the reverse complement.
CAGTCAAACTCTAAGTTTGGTGTTGGGAGGCCACAACCAAACTCTAAGTTTGGTGTTAAGATCCCATATCCAAACTCTAAGTTTGGTGTTGGGACTATACAACATTGACCTGATCACCTTTGTGGCTCCATGAGAGCCACTGTCAAGCTATTGACATTAAAGAAGCGCTTGTTGGGAGGCAACCCAATTTTATTTATCTAATTTTTATTTTATTGTTATTTTGTGTTTTATTAGGTACATGATCATGTGGAGTCATGAAAAAAATATAAAAATTAAAAACAGAATCAAAAACAGCAGAAGAAAAATCACACCCTGGAGGAAGCACAGGCTGGCATTCAACGCCATAACAGAGCATGAATCTGGCGCTGAACGCCAGAAACAAGCAACATTCTGGCGCTGAACGCCAGGAATGTGCCTAGAGGAAAAGCTGGTGCTGAACGCCAGTAACAAGCATGAAACTGGTGTTCAACGCCCAGAACATGCCTCACATGGGCGTTGAACGCCCAGAATGTGCATCACTTCGGCGTTTAAACGCCAGAATGGTGTGCAATGGCATTTTACATGCCTATTTGGTGCAGGGATGGAATTCCTTGACACCTCAGGATCTGTGGACCCCACAGGATCACCTCAGGATCTGTGGACCCCACAGGATCCCCACCTAACATATTCCCACCTTACCTCCTAATCCCATTCCACTCTTCCCCAAAACACACTTCCCAACAACTTCAATCCCTTCTGTTTCTCATTCACCACCTACATCTATCCACTCTTCCCCATACACCCCACCTACCTTTAAAATTCAAATTCTCTTTACCACCCAATCCCACCCATATAGCCGAGTACACACATCCCTCAATCTCCTCCATATCTTCTTCTTATTCTTCATCTTTTCTTTCTTCTCTTGCTCGAGGGCGAGCAATTTTCTAAGTTTGGTGTGGTAAAAGCATAGCTTTTTGTTTTTTCCATAACCATTAATGGCACCTAAGGCCAGAGAAATCTCAAAAAAAAAGAAGAAGAAGAGAAAAAAAAGGGAAGACAAAAGCTTCCACCTCTGAGTCATGGGAGATGGAAAGACTCATGTAAAGGGTTTATAGCTCAGTGGTAGAAAATTTGACTGCAAATCAAGAGATCCCTGAGATACCTCAGGGGATAAATTGTCCTCCACACAATTATTGGGAGCAACTAAGGATAGGAACACCAAAATTACTAGGGATCATGCAACAAAAGCAAGGAAGAGACATAAAGGAGCTCAAAAAGCACCATTGGACCTTCAAGAGGGCGCCACCCTCACTCAGGTGGATTCATTCCTTGTTCTTATTTCTTTCTGCTTTTCGGTTTTTATGTTGTATGTTTATCTATGTTTTGTGTCTCTACTTCATGATCATTAGTAGTTAGTAACTATGTCTTAAAGTTATGAATAATCACATTAATCCCTCACCTCTCTTAAATGAAAAATGTTTTAAATTCAAAAGAACAAGAAGTACATGAATTTCAAATTTATCCTTGAATTTAGTTTAATTATATTGATGTGGTGACAATACTTTTTGTTTTCTGAATGAATGATTTAATAGTGCATATTTTTTGATCTTGTTGCTTATGAATGTTAAAACTGTTGGCTCTTGAAAGAATGATGAACAAAGAGAAATGTTATTGACAATCTAAAAAATCAGGAAATTGATTCTTGAAGCAAGAAAAAGCAGTGAAAGAACAAGGCTTGCAAAAAAAAAAGAGAAAAATGGCGAAAAAAATAGAAAGAAAAAGAAAAAGTAAGCAGAAAAAGCCAATAGCCCTTAAAACCAAAAGGCAAGGGTAAAAAGGATCCAAGGCTTTGAGCATCAATGGATAGGAGGGCCCAAGGAAATAAAATTCAGGCCTAAGCGGCTAAATCAAGCTATCCCTAACCATGTGCTTGTGTCATGAAGGTCCAAGTGAAAAGCTTGAGACTGAGTTGTTAAAGTCGTGATCCAAAGCAAAAGAGTGTGCTTAAGAGCTCTGGACACCACTAACTGGGGACTCTAGCAAAGTTGAGTCACAATCTGAAAAGGTTCACCCAGTTATGTGTCTGTGGCATTTATGTATCCGGTGGTAATACTAGAAAACAAAGTGCTTAGGGCCACGACCAAGACTCATAAGTAGCTGTGTTCAAGAATCAACATGCTTAACTAGGAAAGTCAATAACACTATCCAAAATTCTAAGTTCCTAGAGAAGCCAATCATTCTAAACTTCAAAGGAAAAAGTGAGATGCCAAAACTGTTCAGAAGCAAAAAGCTACAAGTCCCGCTCATCTAATTAGAATTAATATTCATTGATATTTTGGAATTTATAGTATATTCTCTTCTTTTTATCCTATTTGATTTTCAGTTGCTTGGGGACAAGCAACAATTTAAGTTTGGTGTTGTGATGAGCGGATAATTTATACGCTTTTTGGCATTGTTTTTAGGTAGTTTTTAGTAAGTTCAAGCTACTTTTAGGGATGTTTTCATTAGTTTTTATGTTAAATTCACATTTCTGGACTTTACTATGAGTTTGTGTATTTTTCTGTGATTTCAGATAATTTCTGGCTGAAATTGAGGGACTTGAGCAAAACTCTGCAAAAGGCTGACAAAAGGACTGCTGATGTTGTTGGAATCTGACCTCCCTGCACCAAAATGGATTCTCTGGAGCTACAGAACTCCAAATGGCACGCTCTCAACGGAGTTGGAAAGTAGACATCCAGAGCTTTCCAGCAATATATAATAGTCCATACTTTATTCCGAAATTGACGACGAAACTTGGCGTTGAACGCCAAGTACATGATGCTGTCTGGAGTTAAACGCCAGAAACACGTCATGATCCGGAGTTGAACGCCCAAAACACGTTATAACTTGGCGTTCAACTCCAAGAAAAGCCTCAGCTCGTGGATAGATCAAGCTCAGCCCAAACATACACCAAGTGGGCCCCGGAAGTGGATTTATGCATCAATTACTTACTCATGTAAACCCTAGTAGCTAGTTTAGTATAAATAAGACTTTTTACTAATGTATTAGTCGTCTTTTGACCACGTTTCATCTTTGGTCTCAGTTTTGTTTTATTCTTCATCTTAGGAGGCTATTGATCACGTTTCAGGGGGCTGGCCATTCGGCCATGCCTGAACCTTTCACTTATGTATTTTCAACGGTGGAGTTTCTACACACCATAGATTAAGGGTGTGGAGCTCTGCTGTACCTCAAGTTTCAATACAATTACTATTATTTTCTATTCAATTCCCTTTTATTCTTATTCCAAGATATATGTTTCACTTCAACTTGATGAATGTGATGATCCGTGACACTCATCATCATTCTCACCTATGAACGCGCGTGATTGACAACCACTTCCGTTCTACTCTAGGCCGGGCACATATCTCTTAGATTCCCCAACAGAATCTTCATGGTATAAGCTAGATAGATGGCGGCATTCATGGGGATCCGGAAAGTCTAACCTTGTCTGTGATATTCCGAGTAGGATCTCGGGAATCCGGAAAGTCTAACCTTGTCTGTGGTATTCCGAGTAGGATTCTGGTATTGAATGACTGTGACAAGCTTCAAACTCTTGAAGGCTGGGCGTGATGACAAACACAAAAGAATCAATGGATTCTACTCCAACCTGATTGAGAACCGACAGATGATTAGCCGTGCTGTGACAGAGCATTTGGACCATTTTCACTGAGAGGATGGGATGTAGCTATCAACAAGGGTGATGCCTCCAGATGATTAGCCGTGCAGTGACAGCGCATAGGACCATTTTTCCGAGAGGATTAAAAGTAGCCATTGATGATGTTGATGCCCTACATACAGCTTGCCATGGAAAGGAGTAAGAAGGATTGGATGATAGCAATAAGAAAGTAGAGATTCGAAAGGATTCTAGCATCTCCAAACGCCTATCTGAAATTCCCACTATTGATTTACATAAGTATTTCTATCCCTTTTTATTTTCTATTTATTATTAATTTTCGAAACCCATAACCATTTAATCTGCCTAACTGAGATTTACAAGGTGACCATAGCTTGCTTCATACCAACAATCTCTGTGGGATCGACCCTTACTCACGTAAGGTATTACTTGGATGACCCAGTACACTTGCTGGTTAATTTGAATGAAGTTGTGTTCATAAATTCCAATAGAGCCAATTTTTAAATCTCATGCCAATACAAAGAGGATCACAATTTCGTCCACCAGTGCTCTTGGTGCTCCACCCTTAGTTGGTCCATGTTGTAACTCAAGCCTTCCAAGGTGTTGAGTTGTTCCCAATAGTTGTGTGGAGGAAATTGCATCCCTTGAGGCATCTTAGGGATTTCTTGATGAGGATCTTCCTCATGCTCTTGTTGAGATCCATGAATGGGCTCTCTTGTTTGCTCCATCCTTTTCTTAGTAATAGGCTTGTCCTCTTCAATGAGGATGTCTCCTTCTATGTCAACCCCAGCTAAATTGCATAGATGACAAATGAGATGAGGAAAGGCTAACCTTGCCAAGGTGGATGACTTGTCAGCCACCTTGTAGATTTCTAGAGGTATGATCTCATGAACTTCCACTTCCTCCCCAATCATGATACTATGGATCATGATGTCCCGATCCACAGTCACTTCAGATCGGTTGCTAGTAGGAATGATGGAGCGTTGGATGAACTCCAACCATCCTCTAGCCATAGGCTTAAGGTCTGGTCTTCTCAATTGAACCTGATTGCCTCTTGAGTCTCTTTTCCATTGAGCTCCTTCCACACATATGTTCATGAGGACTTGGTCCAACCTTTGATCAAAGTTGACCCTTCTAGTGTAAGGATGTGAATTTTCTTGCATCATTGGCAAATGGAATGCCAACATTACATTTTTCGGACTGAAATCTAAGTATTTTCCCCAAACCATTGTAAGCCAATTCTTTGGATTCGGGTTCATACTTTGATCATGGTTCCTAGTGATCCATGCATTGGCATAACCATTAAGATTCTGACTTGTTGAATGGGGTTGGTAAGAACTTCCCAACCTCTTCTTCGGATTTCATGTCGGATCTCCAGATACTCATTTTTCTTGAGCATGAAAGGGACCTCAGGAATCACCTTCTTCTTGGCCACAACATCATAGAAGTGGTCTTGATGGACCTTTGAGATAAATTTTTCCATCTCCCATGACTCGGAGGTGGAAGCTTTTGCCTCCCCTTTCCTCTTTCTAGAGGTTTCTCTGGCCTTAGGTGTCATAAATGGTTATGGAAAAATAAAAAGGAAAGCTTTTACCACACTAAACTTAAAAGGTTTGCTCGTCCTCGAGCAAAAGAAGAAAAAAAGAAGGGGAAGTAGAAGAAAATGGAGGAGATGAAGGGAGATATGTGATTCAGCCAAGAGGGGGGATAGGTGTTTGTGTTGTGTGAATATGAAGGAGTAGTGAGGGATTTATATAAGGGTGAGGGTAGGCTTGAGTTTCGGTCATTAGGGTTGGGTTTGGGAGGGAAAAGTGTTTGAAATTTTAAAGTGAGATAGGTGGGGTTTTTTTAGGGAAGAGATATGGAGGTGATTGGTGAAGAGAATATAGGGAAGAGGATATGATTTGATTGGTGAGTAAGAGAGAGAGAGGGGTGGGGTAGGTGGGAATCTTGTGGGGTCCACAGATCCTGAGGGGTCAAGGATGTATCACCCTGCTCTTATTAGGCGTACAAAATGCCCTTGCTGTGCAATCCTAGCGTTTAAACGCCAGCTTTTATTCCTTTCCTGGCGTTAAACGCCAGGTTACAACCTGTTTTTGGCGTTTAACGCCAGATTGTAGCCTGTTTCTAGTATTTAACGAAAGTCTGGTGCTTCTTTCTGGCGTTTAACACCCAGAATGGTGCCAGACTGGGCGTTAAACGCCAGTAAGTTTCTCCTCCAGGGTGTGCTATTTTTAATGCTATTTTTTATTTTTCTTTAATTTTTGCAGTTATTTTTGTGACTCCACATGATCATCAACCTAAGAAAAAGAAAATAACATAGATAAATAAAATTGGGTTACCTCCCAATAAGCACTTATTTAATGTCAATAGCTTGACAGTGAGCTCTCATGGAGCCTCACAGATATTCAGAGCATTATTGGGACCTCCCAACACCAAACTTAGAGTTTGAATGTGGGGGTTCAACACCAAACTTAGTGTTTGGTTGTAGCCTCCCAATACCAAACTTAGAGTTTGGCTGTGGGGGCTTTGTTTCACTCTGTATTGAGAGAAGCTTTTCATGCTTCCTCTCCATGGTTACAGAGGGAGATCCTTAAGTTTTAAACACAAGGTAGTCCTCATTCAATTGAAGGACTAACTCTCCTCTGTCCACATCAATCACAGCCTTTGCTGTGGCTAGGAAGGGTCTTCCAAGGATAATGGAATCATCCTCATCCTTCCTAGTGTCTAGGATTATGAAATCGGCAAGGATGTAAAGGCCTTTGACCTTTACTAGCACGTCCTCTACATGCCCATAAGCCTTTTTCATAGAAATGTCTGCCATCTCTAATGAGAATTTGGCAGCCTGTACCTCAAAGATTCCCAATTTCTCTATTTCAGTGAGTGGCATTAAATTTATGCCTGACCCCAGGTCACACAGAGCCTTCTCAAAGGTCATGGTGCCTATGGTACATGGAATTAGAAATTTACCAGGATCCTGCTTCTTTTGAGATAAAGTGTGCTGAACCTAGGTATTCAGTTCATTAATGAGCAATGGAGACTCATCCTCCCAAGTCTTATTACCAAATAGCTTGGCATTCAGCTTCATGATTGCTCCTAAATACTAGGCAACTTTCCTTTCAACAATGTCTTCATCTTCTTCAGAAGATGAATAGTCATCAGATCTCATGAATGGTAAAAAGAGGCTCAATGGAATCTCTATGGTCTCTAGGTAAGCCTTAGATTCCTTAGATTCCTCAATTAGAAACTCATTTTTGTCCAGAGGACGTCCCAAGAGGTCTTCCTCACTGGGATTCACGTCCTCCTCCTCCTCTGTGCATTCGGCCACACCAAGTAAGGTTATGGCCTTGGACTCTCTATTGGGGTTCTCTTCTATATTGCTTGGGAGAGTACTAGGAGGAGTTTCAGTGATTGTTTTACTCAGCTGGCCCACTTGTGCCTCCAAATTTCTAATGGAGGACCTTGTTTCATTAATGAAACTTAGAGTGGCCTTAGATAGATCAGAGACTATGTTTGCTAAGCTAGAGAGACTCTGCTCAGAATTCTTTGTCTGTTGCTGAGAAGATAATGGACAAGGCTTGTTGTTGCTAAACCTGTTTCTTCCACTATTATTAAAGCCTTGTTGAGGCTTTTGTTGATCCTTCCAAGAGAAATTTGGATGATTTCTCCATAAGGGATTATAGGTGTTTCCATAGGCTTCACCCATGTAATTCACCTCTGCTATTGTAGGGTTCTCAAGATCATAGGCTTCTTCTTCAGAAGATGCCTCTTTAGTACTGTTGGATGCATTTTGCAATCCATTCAGACTTTGAGAAATCATGTTGACTTGCTGAGTCAACCTTTTATTCTGAGCCAATATGGCATTCAGAGCATCCATTTCAAGAACTCACTTCCTCTAAGGCATCCCAGTACTCACAGGATTCCTTTCAGAAGTGTACATGAACTAGTTATTTGCAACCATTTTAATGAGTTCTTGAGCTTCTGCAGGCATTTTCTTCAGGTGAATAGATCCACCCGCAGAATGGTCCAATAACATCTTGGACAATTCAGACAGACCATCATATAATATATCCAGGATGGTCCATTCTGAAAGCATGTCAGAAGGACACTTTTTGGTCAGTTGCTTGTATCTCTCCCAAGATTCATAGAGGGATTCACCTTCTTTCTATCTGAAAGTTTGAACATCCACTCTAAGCTTACTCAGCTTTTGAGGAGGAAAGAACTTGGCTAAGAAAGCCGTGACCAGCTTATCCCAAGAGTTCATGCTATCTTTAGGTTGAGAGTCCAACCATACTCTAGCTCTGTCTCTTATAGCAAAAGGGAAAAGCATAAGCCTGTAGACCTCAGGATCAACCCCATTGGTCTTAACAGTATCACAGATCTGCAAGAATTCAGTTAAGAACTGAAAAGGATCTTCTGATTGAAGTCCCATAAAACTTGCAATTCTGTTGCATCAGAGAAACTAATTGAGGCATTAGCTCAAAATTGTTTGCTCCAATGGCAGGGATTGAGATGCTTCTTCCATGTAAGTTGGAATTTGGTGCAGTAAAGTCACCAAGCATCTTCCTTGCATTATTGTTGGGTTCGGCCATGTCTCTTTCTTTTTTGAGATTCTGTGTAAGGTTTTCTTTGGATTGTTGTGCTTTAGCTTCTCTTAGCTTCTTCTTCAGAGTCCTTTCAGTTTCAGGATCTGCTTCAACAAGAATGTCCTTGTTCTTGTTCCTACTCATATGAAAAAGAAGAGAACAAAAAAGAAGAGGAATCCTCTATGTCACAGTATAGAGATTCCTTTATGCGAGTAGAAGAAGATAAGAATAGGAGAAGGAGAAGAGAAAAATTCAAACACAGAGAGAGAAGAGAAGAGGGTTCGAATTATGAGTAGAAGAAAATTGTTAGTAGATAAATAAATAAATAGAAGGAGATGAGAGGGAGAGAATTTCGAAAATTGTTTTTGAAAAAAGGTTAGTGATTTTCGAAAATTAAGAGAAGAAATAAAATTAAAATTAAAATTTGAAACAATTAGTTAAATAAAAAGATTTTTGGAAAGAGGAAGGTGATCTTCGAAAATTAGAGAGAGAAAAGTAGTTAGGTGGTTTTGAAAAAGATAAGAATTTTAAAATCAAACAAAAAGTTAAGTAGTTAATTGAAAAAGATTTGAAAATCAATTTTGGAAAGATAAGAAGTTAGAAAAGATTTTGAAATTGATTTTGAAAAAAGATATGATTTGAAAAAAAAAATATGTTTGAAAAGATATGATTGAAATTTATTTTGAAAAAGATTTGAAAAGGAAATTAAAAAGATTTGATTTTTAAAATTATAATTGATTACATGACTAACAAGAAACTAAAAGATATGATTCTAGAATTTAAAGATTGAGCCTTTCTTAACAAGAAAGTAACAAACTTCAAATTTTTTAATCAAGCACATTAATTGTTAGTAAAGTTTTCGAAAATTATGAAATAAAGATAAGAAAAAGATTTTGAAAATCAATTTTAAAAATTTTCGAAAAAAATGAAAAAGATTTGCTTTTTGAAAAAGATTTTGAAAAGATAAGTTTTTAAAATTGAAATCTTGACTTGACTAATAAGAGACAACTTATTTTAAAAATTTTTGACTAAGTCAACCCAAAGATTTCGAAATTTATGAGAGAAATAAGGAGAAGATATTTTTTTATTTTTAAATTTTTAATGATGAGAGAGAAAAACAACTGATGAGCGGATAATTTATATGCTTTTTGGCATTATTTTTAGGTAGTTTTTAGTAGGATATAGCTACTTTTAGGGATGTTTTCATTTGTTTTTATGCTAAATTCACATTTCTGGACTTTACTATGAGTTTGTGTGTTTTTCTGTGATTTCAGGTATTTTCCGGCTGAAATTGAGGGACCTGAGCAAAAGTCTGATAGGAGGCTGACAAAGGACTGCTGATGCTGTTGGATTCTAACCTCCCTGCACTCGAAATGGATTTTCTGGAGCTACAGAACACCAAATGGCGCGCTCTTAATGGCGTTGGAAAGTAGACATCCAGGGCTTTCCAGAAATATATATGGTCCATACTTTGTTCAAGATTAGACGAACGCCAGTTTTATGCTGCATTCTGGAGTCAAACACCAGAAACACGTCACAAACTAGAGTTAAATGCCAAAAAACATGTTACAACTTGTTGTTTAACTCCAAAAGAAGCCTCTGTAAGTGTAAAGCTCAAGCTCAACCCAAGCACACACCAAGTAGGCCTCGGAAGTGGATTTTTGCACTTAGACTTATTCATGTAAACCCTAGTAGCTAGTTTAGTATAAATAGAACTTTTTACTATTGTACTAGTGTCTAGTTTTTTTGGACTGATCTTCAATCAAGGTATGCAATTTTAGACCTTCATGGGGGACTGGCCACTCGACCATGCCTGAACCATCACTTATGTATTTTCAACGGTGGAGTTTCTACACACCATAGATTAAGGTGTGGAGCTCTGCTATACCTCGAGTTTTAATGCAAACTACTACTATTTTCTATTCAATTCATGCTTATTCTTATTTTAAGATATTTGCTGCCCTTCAACCTAATGGATGTGATGATCTGTGACACTCATCATCATCATTATCTCTTGGGTTCCTTTATCAGAATCTTCGTGGTATAAGCTAGAATTATTGGCGGCCATTCTTAAGAATCCGGAAGATCTAAACCTTGTCTGTGGTATTCTGAGTAGGATTCAGGGATTGAATGACTGTGACGAGCTTCAAACTCATGATTGTTGGGTGTGGTAACTGATGCAAAAGAATCAATGGATTCTATTCCGACATGATCGAGAACTGACAAATGATTAGCCGTGCTGTGATAGAGCATTTGGACCATTTTCATTGAGAGGATGGGAAGTAGCCATTGACAACGGTGATGCCCTAGATACAGCTTGCCATGGAAAGGAGTAAGAAGAATTGGATGAAAGCAGTAGGAAAGCAAAGATTCAAAAGGAACATAGCATCTCCATACGTTTATTTGAAATTTCCACCAATGAATTACATAAGTATCTCTTTCATCTATTTTATGCTTTGTTTATTATTATTTTTAAAAAACATTATAATCATTATAATCTTCCTGACTGAGATTTACAAGATGACCATAGCTTTCTTCATACCAACAATCTCCGTGGGATCGACCTTTACTCACGTAAGGTATTACTTGGATGACCCAGTGCACTTGGTGGTTAGTTGTGCGAAGTTGTGACAAAGTGTGATTCACGTTTGAGAGCGTGATGAACGAAATTTAGCATGCCGATTTAGAATTCAATAATGGATATGATCGTGAGTATAGTCTAATTGACATTGAAAACTTCGCATCAAACAATCCTACACTCTATAACCGAGAGTACTAGTCTCCCGAGTCGTCCTCCCTTGGAATTGCTAGAGAATGCATATTATTGATTAGGAAGCTTTGTTATAGTTCTTTTAGATGTTTAGCGAGAATAGGTGGTAAACTATCAATGTTAGAAGACTTGGCCTAGGGTTGGCATTAGAAATTCTATCATTATAGTTTCTTCAATGATGATAACAATTAGGCTTTGCTTCATTTAGTTAACCCCTAGGTATAGAGGAAAACAACCACCATGAAATTAATGTTAACTCATGAGGTTTAAGCTAAATTTAATTGATTTTTAATTGATTTATAAGCCTTGTGAATTTAGTGATACTTGGAGTGGTTGTTTTGGTTTATTGTAGGTGAAGAAAAGAAGAAAAGAGGAAAGCGTGGCTTAAAGAAGCGTGGCCTAAGGAGAAAAAGGCGTGGCGCATAATGGAGGAAGCAAGCATTGCCCTCCACAAGGGCACACTGCCCTCTAGGAGGGCAACATAAGGGAACAAAGCTTGAAAGGCAACTCTGCCCTGCCCACTACAAGGGCAGAGCACAAATCTGTGCCTTGGAATCAAGAAGATCAAAACATTGCTCTGCCCTCCACAAGGGCAGTATCGGGCTCACCAAGGGAAGAAATTCAAAGAAAAATTTCACCAATGCTTACTACAAGTCTCGAACACGGAACAATGAGGAAGCAAGGAACTAGGCTTCATTATGGTGCCAAGAAAGCCAAGGAAAATGGGTAGCGTGTGTATCATCCAAGTTTCGAACACGGGGCTTCAAGGTGGAAACACTGCCCTGCCCTCCGCGAGAGCAGGGCAGCATTTTGTTGTGGCACGGCCAGCGCACCAATCTGGCGCACCAAATCATCATTCGGCAGCACCAGCAGCGCACCAAGGCACCAATCTGGCGCACCAAACTTTTCTGCCCTGCCCTCCGCGAGGGCAGGGCAGCATCCTGCGCACCAAGCTCGCACGCCACGCCCGCACCCTAGCCGCACGCACCAAATCCTGCCCTGCCCTCCACAAGGGCAGGGCAGCCTCCTGGAAGCAATCTTTCATGGGCCAAAAATTGAATTAAAAATCCAATTTAATTCATTTCTTCACAAAATCAAAAGCCCATCCAAATCCCAAGATCCAAGAATAGAAAGTGTATAAATAGGAGCTAGTTTGATGTAATTAAAATTTTTGGACTTGACTTTTGAATTTTGCACTTTCTTTGAGCTTTGAATTTTTGCAACTTTTCTTTGAGAGACTTGACCGAGATTTCAGAGAATTGGGGAGGAGAATTGGTCTCTCTTCTTCCTTGTTCTTTCTTGGGCACTTTTATTTTTCTTGTTTGAGTTTTGGGTGTGAAGAATTGAGGAAATTCTGTCTCAATCTCCATTCAAAATCTCTTTAAATCTTCTTCTGCACAATTGAGTTTAATTTCAGTTCCTTTACTGCTTCTTCTTCAATTTCTTTTTAATTGCTTTGTGAACTTGGATCTGGGAAGGCAATTGAGATCTAGACTTTGCTTTCTAGTCTCTTGAGACCTGAGATCCCATTTTCCTTGTTGGTTCTTCTGTGAACCCTGCTGCACTTTAATTTCAATTTCTGTTTGAATTCTAGTTGTTTCCAATTCAATTTCTGCTCTATTAATTGTTGCAATTTACTTTCCTTTGCTGAAATTCTGAATTCCTAATCCTCAACCCCTTTTCCATTCAAGCAATTTATATTTCTTGCCATTTAAGTTACTGCAATTTACATTTCTTGCACTTTAAGTTTCAGTCATTTACTTTCTTATTCTTTAAGATTCAGCAAGTTTACTTTCCTGCTCTTTAATTTACTGCAATTTCCCCCTCTCCCTTTACATTCCAAGCAATTTAGCTTCTGTTAAATACAACCCACTCAACCAAAGCTTAATTCGCTTGACTAAATTAACCACTAAACTAAAATTGCTCAATCCTTCAATCCCTGTGGGATCGATCTCACTCATGTGAGTTATTATTACTTGATGCGACCCGGTACACTTGCCGGTGAGTTTTGTGTTGGATCGTTTTCCACACATCAGTGATCATGAAATAAAGACACAAAACATAAATAAACACAACATAAAAATCGAAAAGCAGAAAGAAATAAGAACAAAGAATGAATCCACCTTTAGTGGCGTCTTCTTCTTTAAGGACCAACAATGTCCTTAAGCTCTTCTATGTCCCTTCCTTGCCTTTGTTGCTCCTCCCTCATTGCTCTTTGATCTTCTCTTATTTCATGGAGAATGATGGAGTGCTCATTATGTTCCACCCTTAATTGTTCCACATTGTAGCTCAAATCTTCTAAGGAAGTGTTGAGTTGTTCTCAATAGTTGTTGGGAGGAAAGTGCATCCCTTGAGGCATTTCAGGGATTTCTTGATGCTGAGCTTCCTCATGCATCTCTTGAGAACCGTGAAGGGTCTCTCTTGCTTGCTCCATCCTCTTCTTGGTGATGGGCTTATCCTCCTCAATGGAGATGTCTCCTTCTATGATAACTCCAGTTGAGTAACATAGATGGCAAATAAGGTGAGGAAAAGCTAGCCTTGCCATGGTGGAGGGCTTGTCGGCTATTTTGTAGATTTCATTGGAGATGACCTCATGAACTTCTACTTCCTCTCCAATCATGATGCTATGAATCATGATGGCCCGATCCACAGTAACTTCAGATCGGTTGCTAGTGGGAATGATGGAGCGTTGAATGAACTCCAACCATCCTCTAGCCACAGGCTTGAGGTCCAGTCTTCTTAGTTGGACTGGCTTGCCTTTGGAGTCTCTCTTCCATTGAGCTCCTTCCACACATATGTCCATAAGGACTTGGTCCAACCTTTGATTAAAGTTGACCATTCTAGTGTAGGGGCGTTCATCTCCTTGCGTCATGGGCAAGTGGAATGCCAACCTCACATTTTCCGGACTAAAATCTAAGTATTTCCCCCGAACCATTGTGAGATAATTCTTTGGATTCGGGTTCATACTTTGATCATGGTTCCTAGTGATCCATGCATTGGCATAGAACTCTTGAACCATTAAGATTCTGACTTGTTGCATGGGGTTGGTTAGGACTTCCCAACCTCTTCTTCGGATCTCATGTCGGATCTCCGGATACTCATTTTTCTTGAGCTTGAAAGGGACCTCAGGGATCACCTTCTTCCTTGCCACAACATCATAGAAGTGGTCTTGATGGCTCTTGGAGATGAATCTTTCCATCTCCCATGACTCGGAGGTGGAAGCTTTTGTCTTCCCTTTTCCTTTTCTAAAGGATTCTCCAGCCTTAGGTGCCATTGATGGTAGTGGAAAACAAAAAAGATTGTGCTTTGACCACAACAAACTTAAAATATTGCTCGTCCTCGAGCAAGAGAAGAAAGAAGAGAAGAAGAAGAAGAAGAGAATATGGTAGAGAGGGAGAGATAAAGGTTCGGGCAAGGTGAAGAAGAGGGGGTTGTGTTGTGTGAAAATGAAGTAGAAAGGAAGGGTATATATAGGGAGGGGGGAGGGTGTAGTTTCGGCCATTTAGGGTGGGATTGGGTGGGAAATGTTTTTGAATTTTGAAGGTAGGTGGGGTTTATGGGGAAGAGTGGATGGATGTGAGTGGTGAAGGGGGTGATTGGGAAGAGGGATTGAGGTGATTGGTGAAGAGTATTGGGAAGTGTGACATGGGGAATACTCATCACAAAATAGGATTAGGAGGTAAGGTGGGAATATAGTAGGTGGGGATCCTGTGGGGTCCACAGATCCTGAGGTGATCCTGTGGGGTCCACAGATCCTGAGGTGTCAAGGAATTCCATCCTTGCACCAAATAGGCATGTAAAATGCCTTTGCACACCATTATGGCATTTAAACGCCGAGTGGTGCACATTCTGGGCGTTCAACGCCCATGTAAAGCATGTTTCTGGCATTGAACGCCAGTTTCATGCTTGTTACTGGCGTTCAGTGCCAGCTTTTTCCTCTAGGCACATTCCTGGCGTTCAGCGCCAGAATGTTGCTTGTTTCTGGCGTTCAGCGCCAGGTTGATGCTCTGTTCTGGCGTTGAACGCCAGCCAGATGCTCCTTACTGGCGTTGAACGCCAGCCTGTGCTTCCTCTAGGGTGTGATTTTTCTTCTGCTGTTTTTGATTCTGTTTTTAATTTTTATATTTTTTTTCGTGACTCCTCATGATCATGTACCTAATAAAACACAAAATAACAATAAAATAATATAAAATAAAAATTAGATAAAATTGGGTTGCCTCCCAACAAGCGCTTCTTTAATGTCAATAGCTTGACAGTGCTCTCATGGAGCCACAAGGTGATCAGGTCAATGTTGTATAGTCCCAACACCAAACTTAGAGTTTGGATATGGGATCTTAACACCAAACTTAGAGTTTGGTTGAGGCCTCACAACACCAAACTTAGAGTTTGACTATGGGGGCTCTTCTTGACTCTGAACTGAGAGAAGCTCTTCATGCTTACTCTCTTTTGTCACAGAGGGATGGACTTGTGCCTTAAACACAAGGTAGTCCCCATTCAATTGAAGGACTAATTCACCTCTGTTGACATCTATCACAGCTCCTGCTGTGGCTAGGAAAGGTCTTCCAAGGATGATGCATTCATCCTCTTCCTTCTTAGTGTCTAAGATTATGAAATCAGCAGGGATGTAAAGGCCTTCAACCTTTACTAACACGTCCTCCACTATTCCATAAGCTTGTCTCAATGACTTGTTTGCCAATTGTAATGAGAACAAGGCAGGTTGTACCTCAATGATCCCCAGCTTCTCCATTACAGAGAGTGGCATAAGATTTATCCCTGACCCCAAATCACAAAGAGCCTTTTCAAAGGTCATGGTGCCTATGGTACAAGGTATTAAGAACTTGCCAGGATCTTGTTTCTTTTGAGGTAGAGTTTGCTGAATCCGGGTATCTAGTTCATTAATGAGCAAGGGAGGTTCACTTTCCCAAGTCTCATTACCAAACAACTTGGCATTCAGCTTCATGATAGCTCCTAAATATTGAGCAACTTGCTCTCCAGTCACATCTTTATCCTCTTCAAAGGAAGAATAGTCTTCAGAGCTCATGAATGGCAGAAGGAGATTTAATGGAATCTCTATGGTCTCTATATGAGCCTCAGATTCCTTTGGATCCTTGATAGGAGACTCCTTCTTGCTTGAGGGACATCCCAGGAAGTCTTCCTCACTAGGATTTTCGTCCTCCTCCTCCCTTGTGCATTCGGCCACATTGATCAAATCAATGGCTTTGCACTCTCCTTTTGGATTCTTTCTGTATTGCTTAGGAGAATACTGGGAGGAGTTTCAATGACTTTCTTACTCAGCTGGCCCACTTGTGCCTCCAGATTTCTGATGGAGGATCTTGTTTCATTCATGAAACTGAAAGTGGCCTTTGACAAATCAGAGACTAGATTAGCTAAATTAGAAGTGTTTTGTTCAGAATTCTCTGTCTGTTGCTAAGAAGATGATGGATATGGCTTGCTATTGCTCAGCCTATTGCGTCCACCATTGTTAAAGCCTTGTTGAGGCTTTTGTTGATCCTTCCATGAGAAATTTGGATGATTTCTCCATGATGAGTTATAGGTGTTTCCATAAGGTTCACCCATGTAATTAACCTCTGCCATGGCAGGGTTCTCAGGATCATAAGCTTCTTCAGAAGCCGCCTCTTTAGTACTGTTGGATGCATTTTGCCAACCATTCAGACTTTGAGAGATCATGTTGACTTGCTGAGTCAACACTTTGTTCTGAGCCAATATGGCATTCAGAGCATCAATTTCAAGAACTCCTTTCTTCTGAGGTATCCCATTATTCACGGAATTCCTCTTAGAAGTGTACATGAATTGGTTGTTTGCAACCATGTCAATGAGTTCTTGAGCCTCTTCAGGCGTTTTCTTTAGGTGAATAGATCCACCTGCAGAATAGTCCAATGACATTTTCAAAAATTCAGATAGACCATAATAGAATATATCTAATATGGTCCATTCTAAAAACATGTCAGATGGACATCTTTTGGTCAGCTGCTTGTATCTTTCCCAAGCTTCATAGAGGGATTCACCATCTTTTTGTTTGAAGGTTTGAACATCTACTCTCAGCTTGCTCAGCTTCTGAGGAGGAAAGAATTTATCCAAGAAGGCAGTGACCAGCTTATCCCAGGAGTCCAGGCTATCCTTAGTTGTGAATCCAACCATATTCTAGCTCTGTCTCTCACAGCAAAAGGTAAAAGCATGAGTCTGTAGACTTCAGGATCAACTCCATTCGTTTTTACAATCTCACAGATCTGTAAGAACTCAGTTAAAAACTGATAAGGATCTTCAGATGGAAGTCCATAAAACTTGCAGTTTTGTTGCATTAAGGCAACTAGCTAAGGTTTCAGCTCAAAGTTGTTGGCTCCAATGGCAGGAATAGAGATGCTTCTTCCATCAAATTTGGACGTTGGCTTTGTGAAGTCACCAAGCATTCTCCTTGCATTATTATTTTCGGCTGCCATCTCCTTCTCTTGCTCTAATATTTCTGAAAGGGTACCTTTAGATTGTTGTAACTTAGCTTCTCTTAATTTTCTCTTCAGAGTCCTTTCAGGTTCTGGATCAATTTCAACAAGAGTGCCTTTATCCTTGTTCCTGCTCATATGAAAGAGAAGAAAACAAGAAAAAAAAGAGGAATCCTCTATGTCACAGTATAGAGATTCCTTTATATTAGTAGAAAAAGAAAGGGGTTAAGAGTGAAGAAGAATGGGTTCGGATTTTTAGATGATGAGAGGTGAAGAGAAGTGTTAGTAAATAAAATAATTAAATAGAATAAGAGAGAAGAAATAGAAAATTCAAAAATAATTTTTAAAAAAAAGGTTTAGTAATTTTCGAAAATTAGGAATAAGATAAGATTAAAATTAAAATTTAAAACAAAAAGAATTTTTGAAAAAGAGATGAGATATTTTCGAAAATTAGAGAGGGAAAAGTAGTTAGGTTATTTTGAAAGAGATAAGAAACAAACAAAAAGTCAAAGAGTTAGTTGAAAAGAAATTAAAATCAAATTTGAAAAAGATAAGAAGTTAGATAAGATATTTTGAAATCAAATTTTGAGAAAGGTAAAATTTTTGAAAAAGATAAGATAAAAGATAAAAAGATTTAATTCAAAAAAAATTGAAATTACTTACTTCACTAACAAGAAACTACAAGATAAGATTCTAGAACTTAAAGATTGAACCTTTCTTAACAAGAAAGTAACAAACTTCAAATTTTTTGAATCAATCACATTAATTGTTAGCTAATTTTCGAAAATATGATATAAAGATAAGAAAAAGATTTTGAAAAATATTTTGAAAAAGATTTTTGAAATTTTCGAAAAATGGAAAAAATGAAAAAGATATAATTTTTGAAAAAGATTTTGAAAAGATAAGATTTTTAAAATTGAAAATTTGACTTGACTTGTAAGAAACAACTAATTTTGAAAATTTTTGACTAAGTCAACTCAAATTTTCGAAAAATTGGAGAGAAATAAGGAAAAGATATTTTTTTTATTTTTGAATTTTTTTTATGATGAGAGAGAAAAACACAAAAATGACCCAAAACATGAAAATTTTGGATCAAAACACAAGATGCATGCAAGAACACTATGAATGTCAAGATGAACACCAAGAACACTTTGAAGATCATGATGAACATCAAGAACATAATTTTTGAAAAATTTTTGATGCAAAGAAAACATGCAAGACACCAAACTTAGAAATTTGTAATGCATGGACTCTAATAAACAAAAAAATGCATATGAAAAACAACAAACAACACAAAACAAGAAAACATCAAGATCAAACAAGAAGACTTACCAAGAACAACTTGAAGATCATGAAGAACACTATGAATGCATGGAATTTTCAAAAAGTTAATGCATAAATTTTAAAAACATGCAATTGACACCAAACTCAAGACTCAAACAAGAAACACAAAATATTTTTTATTTTTATGATTTTCTAATTTTTTTGGATTTTTATTAATTTTTTTTCGAAAATATTTTTGGAAAAACGAAAAAAGAAAAATTTTGAAAAGAAAATTACCTAATCTGAGCAACAAGATGAACCGTCAGTTGTCCATACTCGAACAATCCCCGGCAACGGCGCCAAAAACTTGGTGGACGAAATTGTGATCCTCAAAGTTGGTCTCTTTGTATTTGTATGAAATCAAATATACCCCAAAGAGATCATGGTGTGATGAATTGGGATCTTAATGATCCCTGGTGTGATCATAACTCCGTTCAACTTAACCAGCAAGTGTACTGGGTCATCCAAGTAATACCTTACGTGAGTAAGGGTCGATCCCACAGAGATTGTTGGTATGAAGCAAGCTATGGTCACCTTGTAAATCTCAGTTAGGCAGATTAAATTGGTTTATGATGAGTTCGAAAATTAATAATAAATAGAAAATAAAAGGGATAGAAATGCTTATGTAAATCAATAGTGGGAATTTCAGATAGGCGTATGGGGATGCTGTGCTCCTCTTGAATCTCTACTTTCTTATTACATTCATCCAATCCTTCTTACTCCTTTCCATGGCAAGCTGTATGTAGGGCATCACTGTTGTCAATGGCTACATCCCATCCTCTCAGTGAAAATGGTCTTATGCTCTGTCATAGCACGGCTAATCATCTGTCGGTTCTCAATCAGGTTGGAATAAAATCCCTTGATTCTTTTGCGTTTGTCATCACGCCCAGCCTTCAGGAGTTTGAAGCTCGTCACAGTCATTCAATCCCAGGATCCTACTCAGAATACCATAGACAAAGTTTAGACTTTCCGGATCCTTATGAATGCTGCCATCTATCTAGCTTAAACCACGAAGATTCTGTTGGGGAATCTAAGAGATATGCGCCCGGCCTAGAGTAGAACGGAAGTGGTTGTCAATCACGCACGTTCATAGGTGAGAATGATGATGAGTGTCACGTATCATCACATTCATCAAGTTGAAGTGCAACGTATATCTTGGAATAAGAATAAAAGAGAATTGAATAAAAAGTAATAGTAATTGTATTGAAACTTGAGGTACAGCAGAGCTCCACACCCTTAATCTATGGTGTGTAGAAACTCCACTGTTGAAAATACATAAGTGAAAGGTTCAGGCATGGCCGAATGGCCAGCCCCTGAATGATCAAGAGACCGAATGATCAAAGACTACAAATTCAAAAGATTAAACTGTCAAAACATGTCTAATACAATAGTAACTTATCCTATTTATACTAGACTAGCTACTAGGGTTTACATGAGTAAGTAATTGATGCATAAATCCACTTCCGGGGCCCACTTGGTGTATGCTTGGGCTGAGCTTGATCTATCCACGAGCTGAGGCTTTTCTTGGAGTTGAACTTCAAGTTATAACGTGTTTTGGGCGTTCAACTCCGGATCATGACGTGTTTCTGGCGTTTAACTCCAGACAACAGCATGTACTTGGAATTCAACGCCATGTTACGTCGTCAATTTCCAAATAAAGTATGGACTATTATATATTGCTGGAAAGCTCTGGATGTCTAATTTCCAACGCCGTTGAGAGCGCGCCATTTGGAGTTATGTAGCTCCAGAAAATCCATTTCGAGTTCAGGGAGGTCAGATTCCAACAGCATCAGCAGTCCTTTTGTCAGCCTTTTTCAGAGTTGTGCTCAAGTCCCTCAATTTCAGCCAGAAATTACCTGAAATCACAAAAAAACACACAAACTCATAGTAAAGTCCAGAAATGTGAATTTAACATAAAAAATAATGAAAATATCCCTAAAAGTAGCTTGAACTTACTAAAAACTACCTAAAAACAATGCCAAAAAGCATATAAATTATCCGCTCATCACCTAACTTGGAGAATTTAGGTGCCAAGACAAACTCCACTTGTAAATGCATGCTGTATGAGTAGCGCCTAACTTGGCTGTTCCAAAGTTAGGCGCCAGGACTAGGAAAAGCTTCAAAGAGGACATGGCCAAGGTGGCGCTTAACTTGGAGTTTCTCAAGTTAGGCGCCAGACACAACAACAACACTCATTCTTTGTTGCCAGTATGAAGTTAGGTGCCATTCCCCTCCAAGTTAGGTGCCAACACCACCAACAACAATCAAGGCAATTCGGCCACCTCCAAGTTAGGCGCCGAGACCTCTAAATTAGGAGCCAACAATAAGAAGCAAAGTGGTTCCCTTTTCATCCATCAAGGCTTGCACGAAGATCTCTATTGATTTTTTATTAAACTTTATTTTATTTAAAAATAGGAAAAGATATTATTTAATTTTAGAAAATATATTTTACATTAATTAGGATTAGATATAAAAGGGAAAAGAATCAGTCCTCCGGGCTCTTCTCTTCTCTTCTACCTTATTTCGTACTTTACAGTTTTTACAAAATCCTTGTTTTCTCTCTAAACCATGAGCAACTAAACCTCCACTGTTAAGGTTAGGAGCTCTGTCTATTGTATGGATTGATACTGTTATTTTTCTACTTTAATTCATGTAATGATTTCTATTTCAAGAATTATTTTCGGTCTTTATCTTATGAATCTGGGTGGAACGGAAGTATGACCCTTGTTCTAATTGAGTTCTTGTATAACTTGGAAAAGCTTTTTACTTGAACAACATCTTGAAAACAATTTCACCTAAACATCTAATTATCTGGACTTAAAAGGATACGTGGCACATAATCCTCTTATATTTGGGTAATTAGGGTTTCTGTGACATATAAACTAGAATTGAACTTCACCTTTTGATTGGAATTAAGTGACCAAGGAATCGGCGGTTGATGAAGGTTAGAGGAGGCTAAAAAGGTCTAAGGAATTAAGGTTTAGCCACATATAGTTTTTCATGAATTGAATCTTGCATGATTAAAATAATTAGTAAGAAAAGTCGATCTGAAAGATAGATATCTCTGATGCCTTAACTGTTTTCTCCATATATATTTCACCTCAATTTACTGCTTGTTTTCTAATTCTTTGAATTACTATTTGATGCATTTTAACTCTCAACACTCTTTTCTATTTGTCTAACTAAGTAAATCATGCAATTATTATTGCTTAGTCCATCAATCCTCGTGGGATCAACCTTCACTCACCTGAGGTATTACTTGGTACAACCTAGTGCACTTGCTGTTTAGTTTGTGGGCTATAAATTCTGCACCACGTACGTGTTAGGCACACGTACGCGTGACTAGCAAGGTTGCTAGTCGCACCAAATCCGCATGGTCCTGGCACAACTCATTGTCCAGGCCGTGCGGTTCACACAGGTCACGCATGAGCAAAAATCCTGGGCCACGCATACGCATGCGTGACACGTACGCATGACATGAGCAACGACATACCATAATTTTTACATCTATTCAAGAAAAATGGCAACAAGACTCCTAGAATTTCAGGGCAACAACCAAAACTACCAATTTAAACAAACTAACATAAATGCAAACTTCATGAAAGAACCATCATTCAAACATATCTAATAAAACTAAAGAACTCATATCATATCTAATCAAGTCAATCTACTTAAAGAGATGAAAAAAATGGAAGAACTATAAACATGGAAGATCATACCATGGTGGGGTGTCTCCCACTTAGCATTTGTCTTTAATGTCCTTAAGTTGGACAGTCAATGGCTCAATCTTCTTCCTTGTGAGGATCTTCCAAGAGAAAGATCTCTAGCACCTTGTTGTTCTTGACCTTCACACCATGGTAGAGCTTCAAACGGTGACAATTCACTTTGAAGAATGTAGGGCTTGAGGGGTGGCTTAAGTGGACTACTCCATATCGTTCAACCTTTTCCACCATATAGGGACCATCCTATCTTGACCTCAATTTATCTGGCATCAACCTCAATCTTAAATTATAGCAAAGTGATGAGTGGATATTTTATATGCTTTTTGGCATAGTTTTCATATAGTTTTTTACATGTTTTGTTTAGTTTTTACTAAGCTTTTACATGTTTTAGTGTTAAATTCTCATTTTTGGATTCCACTTTGAGTTTGTGCATTTTTGTACCATTTCAGGTATTTTTTGGCTGAAATTGAGTAGTTGGAGCAAAAGTCTAATTCAGAGACAGAGAAAGCACTATAGATGCTGTCCAAATCTAACCTCCTTGCACTCGGAAGAGATTTTATGGAGATACAGAAGTCCAAATGGAGCGTTCTCAACGGCAATGGAAATCTGACTTCCAGAGCTTTCTAGCAATGCATAATAGCCCATACTTTGTTTTGAACTAGAAGGTCTAAAACTGGTATCCAATGCCAGCTCCCTGCTCCCTTTCTGGCGTCCAGCACCCAAGGAGTAGAGCCCAGTGTCCAAACGCCCAGAGAGGACCCCCTAGATAGCATTCCACACCCAAGAGACCTCATAGCACGTGGATCTCATCAAAGCTTAGCCCAAACACTCACCAAGTGGGCCTCAGAAGTGGATTTTAGCACTAAAAAGACTATTTTACCCTTACTAGTCATGAGTGTAGTATTTAAGGGATTTAATTTATGTTATTCGAACACTTTTTCATATCTCATTCATCATACATGTTTTTACCATTGTATTTTACATCAGCATGAGTTTCTAAACCTCCTAGCTGAGGCGAGAAGCCCTGCTGAGCCCTATGAATTAATAAAAATATTACTATTTCTTCTTTGATCCGTGTTTGATTTACTTCTAAGATGTATGCTCGCTCTTCAACATGGTGGATAGGATGATTAGGGACAATCAGCTCTATTCATTATACTAAGACGAACGTGTCTGACAAACACCCACGTCTACTTGGGTTCGAGTGAATCCGTGACTGGAAAGCACGAGCCAACAACTATGTTTATACATCTCTCAGCCGGCTAATCCATGACTTTGTTAGGGACTTCTCGAGACATTAGTTCATCCGATTTTTGGGGAGATTAGGGTCTCCATGGTATAGGCTAGAATCCAAAGAAGCAGCATTCTTTTGATTAGGATTGCCAAGACAATGAACCGCTAGAGCTTCACCCTTCGTCAGATTGGATGACCACAGTTAATGGCGTTCAAACTATAGCAAAGGAGATCAATGACCACGGCCCATGGCTTTGATCACATACAGCCTGCCATAGAAGAAATCACTGACAAGTAGAAAAGACAGTAATACCAGAGTTAATTCAGCAAGGCTAAGCAACTCCAATCCTCAATTATAACTATTTTACTGATTTCATTCCAAAAATCCTTTTACTGATTCCACTTAATTTAAAGAGTATCTTTATTAGTTATACGTCTTCATAGTTTCAGATCTCACAAATCCAACAACCTTTTGATCTGCCTGACTAAGATCTGCTAGATAACCATAGGATGCTTCAAACCAGAATCCTCGTGGGATCGACCCTGACTCGTTCAGGTATTACTTGGACGACCCAATGCACTTGTTGGTACCACAGTACGAAGGTGTGGGGATTCATGCTACCAAGTTTTTGGCGCCGTTACCGGGGATTGTTGAGTTTGGACAAACTGATGGATTGTCTTGCTCCTTAGATCAGGTAATTTATTTCTTGATCATTTTTAATTGAGTTTTTATTTTATTTGAGTATTTTATTTTTATTTTCTTCTTCTCTAATTTTTTTCGAAAAAAAACCAAAAGCTTTTTAAAAATATTTTTTATTTTCTTTGTTTAATTTTTGTTTTGATATGAGTCTTGTTGCTTGTGTCACAGGTAATTTTCTAAAATTTTGAGTCCTTTTTCTAAAAATCTTTCAAAATTAGTGTCCTTTTATTTGAAGCTTGTTTCAATTTTTAAGTTTGGTGCTTGAGTCTTTTATTTTATTCTTGGTTAAATTTTCGTGTTCTTTTAGTCTTTGTTTTTGTTCTTATTGCAATTTTCGATTTTTTGGTATCTTCCTTTCAACGTTTTTCTTTGTTGAAATCTTTAAGTTTGATGTGTTCTTGTTATTTTTCTTTAAGTTTCGAAAATTCCTTTTCAGTTTTCTAAAAATTTTAAGTTTGGTGTTCTTTGTTTATTCTTGTGTTCTTTAAATTCTTGAGTCTTGTTCTTTATGTTCTTGTTAGTCTTCAAAGTGTTTTTGAGTCTTTTCATGTTTTGATCTCAAAATTTTTAAGTTTGGTGTTCCTTTGTGTTTCCCTCCAAAGTTTACGAAAATAAGGTGCACTAGATCTAAAAATTTTGTTTTGTATCTTTTACTTGTTTTTCTCTCTCCTCATTAAATTCAAAAATAAAAAAGATCTTTTCTATTTTTATTATAACTATGTTTTCGAAAATTAGCATTAAAAATTCAGATTTCAATTTCAAAATTTTTATCTTATCTTGTCTTAGTTTTAAATTTTTTCAAAATCAAATCTTTTAAAAATTAAAAATCTTATCTTTTCTAACTTCGAATTTTGAAAACTAAATCTTTTTTAAATCTTTTTAATTTCTCATCTTATCTTTTCTTATCTTCTTAAATTTCAAATTTCAAATTCTAAAAAAAATTAAACCTTTTCAAAAATCAAATCTTTTTTCAAATCTCTATCTTATCTTGTTCACTTTTACCAAAATTCAAAATTTCAAAAATTTAAAATTTCAAAATTTCAAATTCAAATTTTAAATTTTAAATTTTAATTTTCAAATTTCAAATCTTAAATTCAGATCTCTTTTTAATTGGTTACTTATCCTCTCTCTCTTCTCTTTCAAAACTTCCTAAATAACTCTTCTCTTTCCCAATTTATGAAATCTCATCCTCTACTCCTCCCCCTTCTTTTTCGAATTAAATTCCTTTTAATTAATCAATTTTAATTTTTGTTTAAATAAATAAATAAAATAAAAACAAAAAAATATTTTAATTATTGTTTATCCTCTCTACTTCTATTTCTTCTTCTATTCCTATTTCTTCTTCCTCTTCTTCTACCTTCCTTCACTATGAACCCAAGTGAGAATGAAGAGTTCAGAAGAACTCTAGGATCTTTTACAAATCCCACTGCTAACTTCTATGGAAGAAGTATTAGCATACCTCACATCAGAACAAGTAGCTTTGAGCTAAACCCTCAACTCATTACTATAGTGTAGCAAAACTACCAGTTTTCTGGACTTCCACAGGAAGAGCCTACAGAATTCTTAGTTGATTTCTTCAAAATTGCTGACACTGTACACCATGAGGGAGTAGACCCAGTTGTTTACAGATTTATTGCTCTTTCCTTTTGCTGTAAAGGATCAAGCAAAGAGGTGGATGGATAACCAACACAGATCTAGTTTGAAGACTTGGACACAGTTAGTTGACAAGTTTTTAAATCAATACTTTTCCCCAAGAAAGATGACCTAGCTGAGGCTGGACATCCAATGTTTCAAATAAGGAGATAATGAATCTCTTTATGATGCTTGGGGAAGGTATAGGAGGATGCTAAAGAAATGTCCCACTGAAATATTTTTAAAATGAGTACAATTATACATCTTCTATTATAGACTTTCAGACATAGCTAAAATGTCTTTAGACCACTCTGCTGGTGGTTTCATACACATGAGAAAGACCATTGAAGAAGTTCAAGAGCTTATTGAGACAGTTGCCACTAATTAGCATCTATACTCAACTGTTGAGACTTTAATAAAAGGAGAGGATAAGGCAGCATCTACTGAACCTAACCCTTCAGAGCAAGATAGCCCATTGACTCAACAACTACATGGCCTTGCCGAGCAAATACGGGAGTTACAAGAGGCTTTGCGAGAAACTCAGGCTTCTAACAAAAATGTAGAAGCCCAGTTGAGTCAAATAAGGCAGCAGTTATCTAAACAGATAACAGATAAATGTCAGGCTATTCAACTGCAGAGTGGAAAAACCTTAAGCACCTAACCTCAGCACAATAAGAACAAAAAGCCCATAGAGGATAACCAGGTCTCTGCACAAGATGATTCTGGGCGTTCAAATGCCTAGAGAGGTATCACTCTTGGCGTTGAGCGCTAGGAAAGGGAAGAGACTGGGAGTTCAAATGCCCAGAAAGGAATCACTCTTAGCGTTTGGTGCACAAAATTGCAATCACACTTTTGCAATTTCACACAACTAACCAGCAAGTGCACTGGGTCGTCCAAGTAATACCTTACGTGAGTAAGGGTCGATCCCACGGAGATTGTCGGCTTGAAGCAAACTATGGTTATCTTGTAACTCTTAGTCAGGATATCAATAATTCTCAGGTTTAATTGTGAAAAGTAAAAGAACATGAAATAAATACTTGTTTTGCAGTAATGGAGAACAGGTTGAGGTTTTGGAGATGCTCTATCTTCTGAATCTCTGCTTTCCTACTGTCTTCTTCTTCATACACGCAAGGCTCCTTCCATGGCAAGCTGTATGTAGGGTTTCACCATTGTCAATAGCTACCTCCCATCCTCTCAGTGAAAATGTTCAACACGCTCTGTCACAGCACGACTATTTATCTGTCGGTTCTCGATCATGTCGGAATAGAATCCAGTGATTCTTTTACGTCTGTCACTAATGCCCCACAATCGCGAGTTTGAAGCTCGTCACAGTCATTCAATCCCTGAATCCTACTCAGAATACCACATACAAGGTTTAGACCTTCCGGATTCTGTTGAATGCCGCCATCAATTCTAGCTTATACCACGAAGATTCTGATTAAGAAATCCAAGAGATATCTACTCAATCTAAGGTAGAACAGAGGTGGTTATCATGCACACGTTCATAGGTGAGAATGATGATGAGTGTCACGGATCATCACATTCATCAAGTTTAGAAACAAGTGATATCTTAGAATAGAAGCAAGCGTGATTGAATGAAAAACAATAGTAATTGCATTAATCCATCAAGACACAGCAGAGCTCCTCACCCCCAACCATGGGGTTTAGAGACTCACGCCGTAGAAGGTACAATATGAAACGTGTAAAGTGTC
Organism: Arachis hypogaea; assembly: GCF_003086295.3. Taxonomy (NCBI): domain Eukaryota; kingdom Viridiplantae; phylum Streptophyta; class Magnoliopsida; order Fabales; family Fabaceae; genus Arachis; species Arachis hypogaea. The sequence continues at coordinate 23,578,057 of NC_092043.1, read as the reverse complement.
ATGAGGTTCAGATACAATGTAAAAAGGTCCTATTAATAGTGAACTAGTAACATAGGATATACAGAAATGAGTAAATGACGTAAACATCCACTTCCGGGATCCACTTGGTGTGTGCTTGGGCTGAGCATTGAAGCTTTCATGTGTAGAGACTTTTCCTGGAGTTAAACGCCAGCTTTTGTGCCAGTTTGGGCGTTTAACTCCAATTTTTGTGCCCGTTCCGGCGTTAAACGCCGGGAATTCTGAAGCTGATTTGCAATGCCAGTTTGGGCCATCAAATCTCGGACAAAGTATGAACTATTATACATTGCTGGAAAGCCCAGGATGTCTACTTTCCAACGCAATTGAGAGTGCACCAATTGGGTTTCTGTAGCTCCAAAAAATCCACTTCGAGTGCAGGGAGGTCAGAATCCAACATCATCTGCAGTCCTTTTCAGCCTCTGAATCAGATTTTTGCTCAGGTTCCTCAATTTCAGCTAGAAAATACCTGAAATCACAGAAAAACACAAAAACTCATAGTAAAGCCCAGAAAAGTAAATTTTAACTAAAAACTAATAAAAATATAATAAAAACTAACTAAAACATACTAAAAACATACTAAAAATAATGCCAAAAAGCGTATAAATTATCCGCTCATCACAACACCAAACTTAAATTGTTGCTTGTCCCCAAGCAACTGAAAATCAAATAAGATAAAAAGAAGAGAATATACTATAGACTCCAAAATATCAATGAAACTTAGCTCCAATTAGATGAGCGGGACTAATAACTTTTTGCATCTGAACAGTTTTGGCATCTCACTTTATCCTTTGCAGTTTAGAATGATTGGCATCTATAGGGACTCAAAATTCAGATAGTGTTATTGATTCTCCTAGTTAAGCATGATGATTCTTGAACACAGCTACTTTATGAGTCTTGGCTGTGGCCCAAAGCACTCTGTCTTCCAGCATTACCACCGGATACATACATGCCACAGACACATAACTGGGTGAACCTTTTCAGATTGTGACTCAGCTTTGCTAGAGTCCCCAATTAGAGGTGTCCAGGGTTCTTAAGCACACTCTTTTTGCCTTGGATCACTTTTTATTAAATATATATTTTCTCTCTTTTTTTTCACTGCTTTTTCTTGTTTCAAGAATCAATCTGATGATTTTTCAGATCCTCAATAACATTTCTCCTTTTCCATCATTCTTTCAAGAGCCAACAAATTTAACATTCTTTAATCAACAAATTCAAAAGACATATGCACTGTTCAATCATTCATTCAGAAAACAAAAAGTATTGTCACCACATCAAACTAATTCAACTAGTTTCAGAGATGAATTTGAAATCCTGTACTTCTTGTTCTTTTGTGATTAAAGCATTTTTCATTTAAGAGAGGTGATGGATTCATAGGACATTCCTAGCTTTAAGACATGAACCTTAAATTTTATTAATCATGAATTAAGAACAAGACTCAAAAATAGATATAAGATAGGACTAATAGTAATAGAAAACAAAATTTTAAATGACTCTAAAATAGACTCCTAATGATAGAGGTTATCACAGAGTTAGGACTCAAAAACCTTGATCTTGAGAAGTGGATGCTCCCTCAACTTGTGGGGTATTTGACCCTTTAAGGGAGAGCTTCTGGCGCTTCAGCTCCTGTAGCTCATGCCCCTGCTTCTCTTGTTCCTTCAGCAATTTGCAGAGCATGCAGTTTTGATTCTGCTGTTCTTCCTTAATTTGTTCCATAGCTTCTTGCAGCTTGGCAACAGATGCTTCTAGGCGGGTCCAGTAGTCAATTTCAGGAAGTTCAGAGAGGAACTCCTGCGCCCACCTTTTGATAGAGTTATCTTGCATTTGTCCTTCCATTGACTTCTTGGTGATTGGGTGTTCAATTGGGATGAATTCATCTACTCCCATCCTCACCCCAGCATCTTTACATAGCAAAGAGATTAAGCTTAGGTAAGCCAATTTGGCTTCAGTGGAGTTCTTGTTTGCAATTGTGTAAATCTCACAAGCAATCAGATGATGAATCTCCACTTCTTTTCCCAGCATAATGCAATAAATCATCACTGCTCTCTTGATAGTAACCTCAGAATAGTTACTAGTGGGCAAAATAGAACGCCCAATGAAGTCTAACCAACCTCTTGCAACTGGTTTGAGATCTCCCCTCTTGAGTTGGTTTGGGACACCTTTTGAATTGGTCATCCACTTGGTTTCAGGGAGGCATATGTCCTCTAGAACTTGATCCAACCCCTTATCTACTCTCACCATTCTCCTATTAAAGGATTCAGGATCATCTTGTAGTTGAGGCAATTTGAAGACCTCTCTTATTTTGTCCAGATGGAAGTAAATAATTCTCTCTCTGACCATGGTTCTGTAGGTATGAAAAGTAGTTCCAGTCATTCTCTACTTATCTGTCAGCCACAGATTTGAGTAGAATTCCTGAATCATGTTTCTTCCAACCTTTGTCTCAGGGTTGGTTAGAACTTCCCATCCTCTGTTTCGAATTTTCTCTTGGATCTCCAGATATTCATCTTCTTTCAGATCAAATTTAACTTCTAGGATCACTGACCTTAGACCTATTATTTTGTGGTAATGGTCTGCATGTTCTTTGGTTAAGAACCTCTCTTGACTCCAAAGATTCTTTGGAGCATTCTCTTTCTTGCCTCTTGAATTGGTTTGTTTTCCTTTGGGAGCCATGATCTTGATGAGCCTTAGCTTAGTGATCACGGAAAAACACACCAAACTTAGAGGTTTGCTTGTCCTCAAGCAAAAGAAAGGAAAGAGGAGAGAAAGGAGGAGAGCAAATTCGAATGGTGGGGAAAGGGGGATGGCCGAGCGTGTATTTATAAGGGAGGGGGAGAGATTTCGAAAATTTTGAAGGAGATTTGTGAAGATATGGAAAGAATTTGAGAAGATATTTGAGTTTTTGAAGAAGATTTGGAAAGGATTTGAAAGAGATTTGAAGAATGATTTTAATTTTTTTGAAATTTGAAGGTGAATGATGAAAGTTTGTAATGTGTTCATGCAGAAAATTATGGATCAAAACAAGAAAGTTTGAAAAAAATTGAAGTGGAAAACAAAATCTCTGTCCCCTACCTTTCTGGCGTTAAACACCTAGAATGGTATCCATTCTGGCATTTAACGCCCAATTGGTGGCCATTATGGGCGTTTAACGCCCAGCCAGGTACCCTGGCTAGCGTTAAACGCCAGAAACCCCTTTATCACTGGGCGTTTTTCTAAATGCCCAGGATGCTGTAATTCTGGCGTTAAACGTCCAGAATGGTACCCATTCTGGCGTTTAACGCCCAAAATGGTACCTGGTGGACGAAATTGTGATCCTCAAAGTTGGTCTCTTTGTATTTGTATGAAATCAAAAATACCCCAAAGAGATCATGGTGTGATGAATTGGGATCTTAATGATCCTTGGTGTGATCATAACTCCGTTCAACTTAACCAGCAAGTGTACTGGGTCATCCAAGTAATACCTTACGTGAGTAAGGGTCGATCCCACAGAGATTGTTGGTATGAAGCAAGCTACGGTCACCTTGTAAATCTCAGTTAGGCAGATTAAATTGGTTTATGATGAGTTCGAAAATTAATAATAAATAGAAAATAAAAGGGATAGAAATACTTATGTAAATCAATAGTGGGAATTTCAGATAGGCGTATGGGGATGCTATGCTCCTCTTGAATCTTTACTTTCTTATTACATTCATCCAATCCTTCTTACTCCTTTCCATGGCAAGCTGTATGTAGGGCATCACCGTTGTCAATGGCTACATCCCATCCTCTCAGTGAAAATGGTCCTATGCTCTGTCACAGCACAGCTAATCATCTGTCGGTTCTCAATTAGGTTGGAATAGAATCCCTTGATTCTTTTGCGTTTGTCAACACGCCCAGCCTTCAGGAGTTTGAAGCTCGTCACAGTCATTCAATCCCAGGTTCCTACTCGGAATACCATAGACAAGGTTTAGACTTTCCGGATCCTCATGAATGCCGCCATCTATCTAGCTTATACCACGAAGATTCTGTTGGGGAATCTAAGAGATATGCGCCCGGCCTAGAGTAGAACGGAAGTGGTTGTCAATCACGCGCGTTCATAGGTGAGAATGATGATGAGTGTCACGAATCATCACATTCATCAAGTTGAAGTGCAACGTATATCTTGGAATAAGAATAAAAGAGAATTGAATAAAAAGTAATACTAATTGTATTGAAACTTGAGGTACAGCAGAGCTCCACACCCTTAATCTATGGTGTGTAGAAACTCCACTGTTGAAAATACATAAGTGAAAGGTTTAGGCATGGCCGAATGGCCAGCCCCCTGAATGATCAAGAGACCGAATGATCAAAGACTACAAAGTTCAAAAGATTAAACTGTCAAAAGATGTCTAATACAATAGTAACTTATCCTATTTATACTAGACTAGCTACTAGGGTTTACATGAGTAAGTAATTGATGCATAAATCCACTTCCGGGGCCCACTTGGTGTATGCTTGGGCTGACCTTGATCTATCCACGAGCTGAGGCTTTTCTTGGAGTTGAACTCCAAGTTATAAAGTGTTTTGGGCGTTCAACTCCGGATCATGACGTGTTTCTGGCGTTTAACTCCAGACAACAGCATGTACTTGGCGTTCAACGCCAAGTTATGTCGTCAATTTCCGAATAAAGTATGAATTATTATCTATTGCTGGAAAGCTCTGGATGTCTACTTTCCAAAGCCATTGAGAGCGCGCCATTTGGAGTTCTGTAGCTCCAGAAAATTCGTTTCGAGTGCAGGGAGGTCAGATTCCAACAGCATCAGCAGTCCTTTTGTCAGCCTTTTTCAGAGTTTTGCTCAAGTCCCTCAATTTCAGCCAGAAATTACCTGAAATCACAGAAAAACACACAAACTCATAGTAAAGTCCAGAAATGTGAATTTAACATAAAAACTAATGAAACATCCCTAAAAGTAGCTTAAACTTACTAAAAACTACCTAAAAACAATGCCAAAAAGCGTATAAATTATCTGCTCATCAGTACCTTTACTGGCGTTAAACGCCCAGAGTTCCCTTTACTGGCGTGTTTTTGCCAGCAAGCTACTTTTCTCTGCTTTTTGTACTGAATCCTTCTGTAACTCTGTGAATTCCTTCAATTTTGATGATCAACCTTGGAGAATATGTATCAAACTTTTATTAAATAAAACAGATAACCTGCTAATGACTGGGTTGCCTCTCAGCAAGCGCTTCTTTATTGTCTTTAGCTGGACCTTTACTGAGATTCATTCAAGCCTCAATTTTGAGCATTCTTGCTCAAAATTGCTTTCAAGATAATGTTTGATCCTCTGTCCATTAACAATGAACTTTTTATCAGAATCAATATCTTGAAGCTCAACATATCCATATGGTGACACTCCTGTAATCACATACGAACCCCTCCACCGGGATTTAAGTTTTCCTGGGAATAGTCTGAGCCTAGAGTTGAAGAGCAGAACTTTTTGTCCTGGCTCAAAGACTCTAGATGACAACTTCTTGTCATGCCACTTCATTGCCTTTTCCTTATAAATTTTTGCATTTTCAAAGGCACTGAGTCTAAATTCATATAGCTCATTTAGCTGGAGTAATCTTTTTTCACCAGCTAACTTAGCATCCAGGTTTAGGAATTTTGTTGCCCAATAGGCTTTATGTTCTAGTTCCACGGGCAGATGACAGGCCTTGCCATACACAAGTTGGTATGGAGAGGTTCCTATAGGAGTCTTGAATGCTGTTCTGTATGCCCACAGAGCATCATCCAAGCTCTTTGCCCAATCCTTTCTACGGGCAATTACAGTCCGTTCCAGGATTCTTTTTAGCTCTCTGTTAGAGACTTCAACTTGCCCATTTGTCTGTGGATGATACGGAGTTGCTACTTTGTGACTAATTCCATATCGGACCATAGCAGAGTACAGCTGTTTATTGTAGAAATGAGTGCCCCCATCACTGATTAGTACTCTGGGAACACCAAACCTGCTGTAGATGTATTTCTGGAAGAATTTCAGCACGGTCTTAGTATCATTAGTGGGTGTGGCAATTTCTTCTACCCATTTAGATACATAGTCCACTGCCACCAGAATGTAAGTGTTTGAGTATGATGGTGGGAAAGGACCCATGAAGTCAATACCCCATACATCAAACAATTCGATCTCTAAGATCCCTTGTTGAGGCATGGCGTACCCATGAGGCAAGTTACCAGCTCTTTGGCAACTGTCACAGTTACGCACAAACTCTCGGGCATCTCTATAGAGAGTAGGCCAGTAGAAGCCACATTGGAGGACCTTAGTGGTTGTTCGCTCACCTCTGAAATGTCCCCCATACTGTAATCCATGGCAATGCCACAGGATCCTTTGTGCTTCCTCTCTAGGTACACATCTGCTGATCATTCTGTCTGCACATTTCTTAAAGAGATATGGCTCATCCCATAGGTAGTACTTGGCATCTGAAATTAATTTCTTTCTTTGCACCCTGCTGTACTCCTAGGGTATGAACCTCACAGCTTTATAATTTGCAATGTCTGCAAACCATGGAGCTTCCTGAATGGCAAAGAGTTGCTCATCTGGAAAGGTCTCAGAGATCTCAGTAGAAAGGAGGGATGCCCCAGCTACTAGTTCTATTCGGGACAGATGATCAACTACTTGGTTCTCTGTCCCTTTTCTGTCTCTTATTTCTATATCAAACTATTGTAGAAGCAGCGCCCACCTTATGAGCCTGGGTTTTGAATCCTACTTTGTGAGTAAGTATTTAAGAGCAGCATGGTCAGTGTACACAATCACTTTTGACCCTATTAAATAGGATCTAAACTTGTCAATGGCATAGACCACTGCAAGTAACTCTTTTTCTATCATTGTGTAATTCTTCTGTGCGTCATTTAGAACACGGCTAGCATAATAAATGACGTGCAGAAGCTTGTTGTGCCTCTGTCCCAACACTGCACCAATGGCATGGTCACTGGCATCACACATTAGTTCAAATGGTAATGTCTAATCTGGTGCAGAGATGACTGGTGCTGTGACCAGCTTGGCTTTCAGGGTCTCAAACACCTACAGACACTCTGTGTCAAACACAAATGGCGTGTCAGCAGCTAGCAGGTTGCTTAGAGGTTTTGCAATTTTTGAAAAATCCTTTATGAACCTTCTGTAAAATCCTGCATGCCCTAGAAAGCTTCTGATTGCTTTAACATTGGCAGGTGGTTGTAATTTTTCAATTACTTCTATCTTTGCTTGATCCACCTCTATTCCCTTGCCTGAAATTTTGTGCCCAAGGACAATTCCTTCAGTCACCATAAAGTGACATTTTTCCCAGTTCAAGACCAAGTTAGTCTCTTGGCACCTTTTCAGGACAAGTGCTAGATGATTAAGACAGGAGCTGAATGAGTCTCCATATACTGAGAAGTCATCCATGAAGACTTCTAGGAACTTCTCTACTATATCAGAGAAGATGGATAGCATGCATCTCTGAAAAGTTGCAGGTGCATTACACAGACCAAAAGGCATTCTTCTGTAGGCAAACACGCCAGAAGGGCAAGTGAATGCTGTTTTCTCTTAGTCCTGAGGATCTACTGCAATTTGGTTGTAACCTGAATAGCCATCCAAAAAGTAGTAATAATCATGACCAGTTAGTCTTTCTAGCATTTGGTCTATGAATAGTAAAGGAAAATGATCCTTTCTGGTGGTTGTATTGAGCCTTCTGTAATCAATACACATACGCCACCCTATAACTGTTCTTGTAGGAACCAGTTCATTCTTTTCAATATGAACCACTGTCATGCCTCCCTTCTTGGGGACAACTTGGACAGGGCTCACCCAGGGGCTATCAGAAATAGGATAAATAATCCCAGCCTCTAGTAATTTAGTGACTTCTTTCTGCACCACCTCCTTCATGGCTGGATTTAGCCTCCTCTGTGGTTGGACCACTGGTTTGGCATATTTCAGGGATGGTGGTAGTGGTTTGAGCTCAGGTTTGGGAGGCTTATCCTCTTCCTGAGGAATTTTCAAAAATTCTTTTATTTCCTCTGGTTTCTCCTGATCAGGCTGAACATCCTTGAAGATGTCCTCTAGCTCTGATTCTAGACTTTCAGTCATATTGATCTCTTCCATCAAAGAGTCAATAATATCAGCGCTCATGCAGTCATTTGATGTGTCTGGATGCTGCATAGCTTTGATAGCATTCAACTTGAACTCATCTTCATTGACTCTCAGTGTTACTTCCCCTTTTGTACATCAATAAGAGTTCGTCCAGTTGCTAAGAAAGGTCTTCCTAGGATGAGAGTTGCACTCTTGTGCTCCTCCATTTCCAGCACTACAAAGTCAGTTGGAAAGGCGAATGGCCCAACCTTGACAATCATGTCCTCAATTATGCCTGATGGATATTTAATGGAGCCATCAGCAAGTTGGAGACATATCCAGGTTGGTTTGACTTCTTCAGTCAACCCAAGCTTTCTGATAGTGGATGCAGGTATTAGATTGATACTTGCTCCAAGGTCACATAGGGCTGTCTTGGTACAAGCACCTTCTAATGTGCATGGTATCATAAAGCTTCCTGGATCTCGAAGCTTTTCTGGTAAGTTTTTCAGAATGACTGCACTGCATTCTTCAGTGAGAAACACTTTTTCAGTTTCTCTCCCATCCTTCTTATGACTTAGATCTCTTTCATGAACTTAGCATAAGAAGGTATTTGCTCAAGTGCCTCTGCAAACGGAATCTTTATTTCAAGAGTCCTTAGATAGTCTGCAAAGCGGTCAAATTGTTTATCCTATTCCGCTTGGCGGAGTTTCTGAGGATAAGGCATCTTGGCCTTATATTCTTCAACCTTAGTTGCGGCAGGTTTATTCCCTACAGAGGTGGTTGGAGAAGCCTTTTTAGAGGGGTTACTATCAGCACTCTCAGGTGTCTAATTCCTCATTGGCGTTTGAACGCCAGGATTGGGTGAAGAATGGGCGTTTAGCGCCAACTTTTCCCCCCTTTTTGGCGTTTGAATGCCAGAACTGGGCAAGGAATGGGCGTTTAACGCCAACTTCCCCCCCCTTTTTGGCGTTTAAACGCCAGTAGTATTCCTCTCTGGGCACTATGAGCAGTGTTATTTAATGTCTTCCCACTCCTCAGTTGAACTGCTTGGCATTCTTCTGTTATCTGTTTAGATAACTGCTGTTTTGTCTGATTCAATTGTGATTCTATGTTCTTGTTAGCAATTTTAGTTTCTTGGAGCATCTCTTTAAATTCTGCTAACTGTTTTGTCATCAGGTGTAATTGCTAATTAAGCTCAACAATCTGTTCTTGAGGATTAGGATCAGTAGCTACTGCCATAGCTTCTTCTTTTGTGGAGTACTCATTGCTAGAGTACTGATGAGCGGATATTTTATACGCTTTTTGGGGGTAATTTCATGTAGATTTTAGCATGTTTTAATTAGTTTTTAGTAGAATATTATTAGTTTTTAGGCAAAAATCATATTTCTGGACTTTACTATGAGTTTGTGTGTTTTTCTATGATTTCAGGTATTTTCTGGCTGAAATTGAGGGAGCTGAGCAAAAATCTGAGTTAGGCTGAAAAAGGACTGCTGATGCTGCTGCATTCTGACCTTCCTGCACTCGAAATAGATTTTTTGGAGCTACAGAAGACCAATTGGCGCGCTCTCAACGGCGTTGGAAAGTAGACATCCAGGGCTTTTCAGCAATATATAATAGTCCATACTTTGCGTGAAGATAGACGACGTAAACTGGCGTTCAACGCCAGTATCATGCTGCTGTCTGGCATCCAGCGCCAGAAACAGGTTACAAGCTGGAGTTCAACGCCAGAAACAGGTTACAACCTGGCGTTGAACGCCCAAAACAGCCCCAAGCACGTGAGAAGCTTTAGTCTCAGCCCCAGCACACACCAAGTGGGCCCCAGAAGTGGATTTCTGCACCAATTATCTTAGTTTACTCATATTCTGTAAACCTAGGTTACTAGTTTACTATTTAAACAACTTTTAGAGATTAACTCTGTACCTCATGACATTTTCAGATTTGAATTTTATACACTTTGATGGCATGAGTCTCTAAACTCCATTGTTGGGGGTGAGGAGCTTTGCAGCGTCTCGATGAATTAATGCAATTGTTTCTATTTCACTCAAACGTGTGTGTGTTCCTATCTAAGATGTTCATTTGCACCTAATTGTGAAGGAGGTGATGATCCGTGACACTCATCACCTTCCTCAACCCATGAACGTGTGCTTGACAAACACCTCTGTTCTATATCAGAATGAATGAGCATCTCTTAGCTTCCTTAATCAGAATCTTCGTGGTATAAGCTAGAATTGATGGCGGCCATTCTTGAGGATCCGGAAAGTCTAAACCTTGTCTGTGGTATTCCGAGTAGGATTCAAGGATTGAATGGCTGTGACGAGCTTCAAACTCGCGATTGCTGGGCGTGATGACAAACGCAAAAGGATCAATGGATCCTATTCCAACATGATCGAGAACCGACAGCTGATTAGCCGTGCTGTGACAGAGCATCTGGAACGTTTTCACTGAGAGGATGGGAAGTAGCCACTGACAATGGTGACACCCTACATACAGCTTGCCATAGACGGGCTTTACAAACAATTGAGTTAAATATTACATTGCAAAAATTCAGAGAACAAAGCATCTCCAAAACTCCAACATATTCCCCATTACTGCATTACAAGTAATTAATTCTCGCTCTTTTATTTTTCTAATAATTCCAACTGATAACTTTAATTGACATCCTGACTAAGAATAATAAAATAAATATAGCTTGCTTCAAACCAATAATCTCCGTGGGATCGACCCTTACTCACGTAAGATATTACTTGGACGACCCAGTGCACTTGCTGGTTAGTTGTACGGATTACAAATTCGTGCACCAAGTTTTTGGCGCCGTTGCCGGGGATTGTTCGAGTTTGAACAACTAAAAGTTTATTTTATTTCTTAGATTAGGAATAATTTATTTTTATTGTTATAGAGTTAGTAAATCCTGATAGGATAGTTTCTTTTCAAAAATTTCTTTTCAAAAATATTATTTTTCTTAATTACTTGTTAATTTTCGTGAGTTTAGTGTCTTGTTCTAAGTTTGGTGTTAATTGCATATTTTATATTTTTCTTTAAATTTTCGAACTTGTGCTCTTTGTTCTTCATTGATCTTCAAGTTGTTCTTGTTTATTTTTCTTGTTTGATCTTGAGTTTTTCTTGTGTTGTGTCTTTTCTTGTTTTTCTTGTACTTTTTCAAAACATTAACTTTCAAAAATTTTATACTTTTATCCATAAATATAATACATCTTTAAAATCAACACTGAAGTTGTGCCCAATTGGCTGGAGCTTTAGTAGTTGTTCTTGATAATTGGGTATCTTCTTTGGAATCTTTTTCAAAAATAATTTTTCTTTGACTGAATCTTGTGCCAAACTCTAAGTTTGGTGTTTTCTTATTAACTTTTCTTTAATTTTCGAAAATTTGTCTTGGTTTTCTAAAAATTTTAAGTTTGGAGTTCTTTCTTTTGTTCTAGGTGTTCTTGTGTCTTTCTGGTGTTTTAATCTTAAAATTTTTAAGTTTGGTGTTCCTTGGTGTTTTCCCTCCAAAAATTTTCGAAAATAAGGAGCATTGGATCTAAAAATTTTAAGTCTTGTGTCTTTTGTGTGTTTTTCTCTTTCATAAAAAAAATTCAAAATTCAAAAAAATTATCTTTCCTAACTAATTTTAAACTACATTTTCGAAAATTTTATATAAAAATTCAGATTTCAATTTCAAAATATTTTCAATTTCTTTTATTTATTTCGTTTTTATTTTATTTTATAAAATAAATAATATTAACATACATATCATCTCTTTTATTCCATTATGGAACTAAGTGGGAATGAACAGTCCAAGAGGACTCTGGGGTCATATGCTAACCCCACTACTGCTTCATATGGGAGTAGTATCTGTATACCTTCCATTGGAGTTAGTAGCTTTGAGTTGAATCCTCAGCTCATTATCATGGTGCAGCAAAACTGCCAGTATTCCGGTCTTCCACAGGAAGAACCTACAGAGTTTCTGGCACAATTTTTACAAATTGCTGACATAGTACATGATAAGAAAGTAGATCAGGATGTTTATAGATTATTACTGTTTCCATTTGCTGTAAAAGATCAAGCTAAGAGGTGGTTAAATAACCAACCTAAGAACAGCATAAAAGCATGGAAACAGCTGTCAGAAAAATTCCTGAATCACTATTTCCCTCCAAAACGGATGACACAGCTAAGGCTAAGCATCCAAGGCTTCAAACAAGGAGATAATGAATCCCTTTATGATGCCTGGGAGAGATACAGAGAGATGCTAAGAAAATGCCCCTCTGAAATGTTTTCAGAGTGGGTGCAATTAGACATCTTCTACTATGGGCTTACAGAAAAGGCTCAGATTTCTCTAGACCACTCAGCTGGTGGATCTATACATATGAGAAATACAATTGAAGAAGCTCAAGAGCTTATTGATACAGTTGCCAGAAATCAGCATATGTACCTAAGCAGTGGACCTTCCATGAAAGAAGAAGCTAAAACAGTAACTGCTGAACTCAGTCCTGTGGATCAGGCTAATGAATTCAATCAGCAATTAGACTTTCTAACTCAGCAGCTAGCCGAATTCAAGGAAATACTACAGGAAACAAGAATGGCTAACAGGAATATAGAAGTACAGTTAAAGCAAACAGAAAGGCAACTGTCAAAACAAATAGTAGAAGAATGCCAAGCAGTTCAATTAAGAAGTGGGAAAACATTAAATACCTCACTTCAAAACAGCAGGAAGCCAAGAAATGAACAAACGGCTACTCAAAATCCCTCTGAGGACAATCAGAGCCTAGAGAGGAATAAGGCTGGCGCTGAATGCCCAGACCATGCTCACTTCTGGCGTTCAACGCTAGAAACAAGCATGAATCCGGCGTTGAACGCCCAAGGGAAGCATAGTTCTGGCGTTCAGACGCTAGTGACAGATAAGGAGATGGCGTCTAACGCCTCTCCAGCTTCCACCCCTGGCATTCAAACGCCAGTGGGAGATCAGTCACATACAAGTGCTGATAATAACCCTTCTAAAAAGGCTTCACAACCCACTTCTACAGGTAATAAACCTGCAGCAACTAAGGTTGAAGAATATAAAGCCAAAATGCCTTATCCTCAAAAACTCCGCCAAGCAGAACAGGATAAGCAATTTGCTCGCTTTGCAGACTATCTCAGGACTCTTGAAATAAAGATTTCGTTTGCAGAAGCACTAGAGCAAATATCCTCTTATGCTAAGTTCATGAAAGAGATCTTAAGTCATAAGAAGGATTGGAGGGAAACTGAAAAAGTTTACCTCACTGAAGAATGCAGTGCAGTCATTCTGAAAAGCTTACCTGAGAAGCTTAAGGATCCCGGGAGCTTTATGATACCATGCACATTAGAGGGTAATTGCACCAAGCAAGCTTTATGTGACCTTGGGGCAAGTATCAACCTAATACCTGCATTTACTATCAGAAAGCTTGGTTTGACTGAAGAAATCAAACCAACCAGGATATGTCTTCAACTTGCTGATGGCTCCATTAAATACCCATCAGGCGTGATTGAAGACATGATTGTCAAGGTTGGGCCATTTGCCTTTCCTACTGACTTTGTAGTGCTGGAAATGGAGGAGCACAAGAGTGCAACTCTTATTCTAGGAAGACCTTTCCTAGCAACTGGCCGAACCCTCATTGACGTCCAAAAAGGGGAAGTAACCTTGAGAGTCAATGAGGAGGAGTTCAAGTTGAATGTTGTCAAAGCCATGCAACATCCAGACACCCCAAATGACTGCATGAGTGCTGATATCATTGACTCTCTGGTAAGAGAGGTCAATATGGCTGAGAGTCTCAAATCAGAGCTAGAAGACATCTTTAAAGATATTCAGCCTGATCTGGAGGAATCAGAGAAAATAATAGAACCTCTGAAAATCCTTCAGGAAGAGGAGAAACCTCCAAAAACCGAGCTCAAACCATTACCACCATCCCTGAAATATGCATTTCTGGGAGAAGGTGATACCTTCCCTGTAATCATAAGCTCTACCTTAGAGCCACGGGAGGAGGAAGCACTAATTCAAGTGCTAAGGACACACAAGACAGCTCTTGGGTGGTCCATCAGTGATCTTAGGGGCATTAGCCCAGCCAGATGCATGCACAAGATCCTATTGGAGGGTGACGCAAAACCAGTGGTCCAACCACAAAGGCGGCTGAATCCAGCCATGAAGGAATTGGTGCAGAAGGAAGTCACTAAATTACTAGAGGCTGGGATTATTTATCCTATTTCTGACAGCCCCTGGGTAAGCCCTGTCCAAGTCGTCCCTAAGAGGGGAGGCATGACAGTAGTTCATAATGAAAAAAATGAATTGGTTCCTACAAGAACAGTTACAGGGTGGCGTATGTGTATTGATTATAGAAGGCTCAATACAGCCACCAGAAAGGATCATTTTCCTTTACCATTCATAGACCAGATGCTAGAAAGACTAGCAGGTTATGAATACTACTGCTTCCTGGATGGATATTCAGGTTATAATCAAATTGCAGTAGATCCAAAAGATCAAGAGAAAATGGCATTCACATGTCCATCTGGAGTATTTGCATACAGAAGGATGCCTTTTGGTCTGTGCAATGCACCTGCAACCTTTCAGAGGTGCATGCTTTCAATTTTCTCTGATATGGTGGAAAAATTTCTGGAAGTCTTCATGGATGACTTTCAGTATTTGGAGACTCATTCAGCTCCTGCCTTGACCATCTAGCACTTGTTCTAAAGAGATGCCAAGAGACTAACCTGGTTTTAAACTGGGAAAAATGTCACTTTATGGTGACTGAAGGAATTGTCCTTGGGCACAAAATCTCGAACAAGGGAATAGAGGTGGATCAAGCTAAGGTAGAGGTAATTGAAAGATTACCACCACCTGCCAATGTTAAGGCAATCAGAAGCTTTCTAGGGCATGCAGGATTCTATAGGAGGTTTATAAAGGATTTTTCAAAAATCGCCAAACCTCTGAGCAACCTGCTAGCTGCTGACACGCCATTTATCTTTGATAAAGAGTGTCTGCAGACATTTGAGACTCTGAAAGCTAAATTGGTCACAGCACCAATCATCTCTGCACCAGACTGGACATTACCATTTGAATTAATGTGTGATGCCAGTGACCATGCCATTGGTGCAGTGTTGGGACAAAGGCATGACAAGTTTCTGCATGTCATTTACTATGCCAGCCGTGTTCTAAATGATGCACAGAAGAATTACACAACCACATAAAAAGAGTTACTTGCAGTGGTTTACGCCATTGACAAATTCAGATCCTATTTAGTAGGATCAAAAGTGATTGTGTACACTGATCATGCTGCTCTTAAATATCTACTCACAAAGCAGGATTCAAAACCCAGACTTATAAGATGGGTGTTGCTTCTGCAAGAGTTTGATATAGAAATAAGAGACAGAAAAGGGACAGAAAACCAAGTAGCAGATCACCTGTCCCGAATAGAACCAGTAGAAGGGCGTCCCTCCCTCTCACTGAGATCTCTGAAACCTTTCCGGATGAGAAACTCTTTGCCATCCAGGAAGTGCCATGGTTTGCAGATATTGCAAACTACAAGGCAATGAGATTCATACCCAAAGAGTACAGTAGGCTGCAATCCAAGAAATTGATCACAGATGCAAAGTACTATCTTTGGGATGAACCATTTCTCTTCAAGAGATGTGCAGACAGAGTAATCCGTAGATGTGTGCCTAAGGAAGAAGCGCAGAAGATTCTGTGGCACTGCCATGGATCACAGTATGGAGGACATTTTGGAAGTGAGCGAACAGCCACAAGAGTCCTCCAATGTGGCTTCTACTGGCCTACTCTCTATAAAGATTCCCGAGCTTTTGTACTTAATTGTGACAGTTGCCAAAGATTTGGCAATCTGCCTCACAGTTATGCCATGCCTCAACAAGGGATCTTGGAGATTGAGTTGTTTGATGTATGGGGTATTGACTTTATGAGACCTTTCCCACCATCATACTCAAACACTTATATTCTGGTGGCAGTGGATTATGTATCCAAATGGGTGGAGGCTATTGCAACACCCACTAATGACACTAAAATAGTGTTAAAATTCCTCCAGAAACACATCTTCAGCAGATTTGGTACCCCTAGAGTATTAATCAGTGATGGGGGCACTCATTTCTGCAATAAACAGCTTTACTCTGCTTTGGTTCGTTATGGAGTTAGCCACAGGGTAGCTACTCCATATCACCCACAGACTAATGGGCAAGCTGAAGTCTCAAATAGAGAACTCAAAAGAATCTTGGAACGGACTGTAATTAACCGTAGAAGGGATTGGGCAAGAAGCTTGGATGATGCTCTGTGGGCATACAGAACAGCATTCAAGACCCCTATAGGGACCTCTCCATACCAGCTTGTGTATGGAAAGGCATGTCACTTGCCAGTGGAACTGGAACACAAGGCCTACTGGGCAACCAGATTCCTAAACCTTGATGCTAAGTTAGCTGGAGAAAAACGATTGCTCCAGCTAAATGAGCTAGAGGAATTTAGACTCAATGCTTTCGAGAATGCAAAAATTTACAAAGAGAAAGCGAAAATATGGCATGATAAGAAATTGTCATCCAGAGTCTTTGAGCCGGGACAGAAAGTTCTGCTATTTAATTCTAGGCTCAAATTATTCCCCGGGAAATTAAAATCCCGGTGGAGAGGTCCATATATGATTACAAGTGTATCACCATATGGATACGTAGAGCTTCAGGATAATGAATCTAACAAAAAGTTCATTGTTAATGGACAGAGAGTTAAACATTATCTTGAAAGCAATTTTGAGCAAGAATGCTCAAAACTGAGACTTGATTAAAAGCTCAGTAATAGTCCAGCTAACGACATTAAAGAAGCACTTGCTGGGAGGCAACCCAGCCATTCACAAAATTTAATTTTATTTGTTTTTGCTAATTAATTTTTACAGGTATATGTCAAAGTATCTTCAAAAGGTAAAATAGCAATTGATTGGATTCACAGAGTTACAAGGGAATTTGGAAGCTCACTAGCGTGAAAAAGCCAGTAAGAAACATTTTGGGCGTTGAACGCCCAAAAGAAGCATCCACTGGGCGTTCAACGCCAGTAAGGGTAGCCATCTGGGCGTTAAACGCCAGAAAGGAGCATCTTCTGGGTGTTGAACGCCAGAAAGAAGCACCTTCTGGGCATTTAACGCCAGATTGACAGCGTCCTGGGCGTTCAGAAAAACGCCAGTGACAAAGGACTTCCTGGCGTTCAACGCCAGAAAGAAGCAACAGCTGGGCGTTGAACGCCCAGGAGAAGCAGCAATTGGGCGTTAAACGCCCAAAACAAGCAGCATTTGGGCGTTTAACGCCAGAATGGTGGGGAGGAGGTAAAATTCGTTTTTCTTCACAAATTTTCTAATTTTTATGTTTCAATTCATAATTTCTTGCATAAACATGTTTTAAAATATCATCCTTCAATTCCAAAAATTTTAATCCTAATTTCTAAAAACACTAATTTCTAAAATCCCTTTTTCAAAAATGTCAAATGTATCTTAATTCATAAACACAAATCTTTTTCCAATCCAAATCTTTTTCAAATCTTTTTCAACTCATCATATCTTTTGGATTTCGAAATTGCCTCTCCCTCTATTCCTCTCCTTTCCTTTCTTTTGCTTGAGGACAAGCAAACCTCTACGTTTGGTGTGAGTTGCCATGATCACTAAGCTAAAACTCATCAAGATCATGGCACCTAAGGGAACAGGAAGAGCAAGGATGTGAATTGAAGGAACTAAAGCGTCAGAAGCTATTCCTTGAAGGACCAAGCACTAGAGGAACATCCACTTCCCAAAATACAGGTTGTTAAGTTCTAATTTTAAGCTTTAACTCTGTGATAGTATTTTTATAGAAATTTACCTTAGAAGTTATATAGGAGTAGTAGTAATTAGTATCTCTATTTTGATTTTATCTCCAATTAAGCTATAATTTATTTTTCTCATCATTATCAAACATGAATAAATTAGTAGATTCTTAGAATAAAGAGGCAATATTTTTTCGAGTTCTTAATAAGGAAAATTCTAATTATTTATATGTGGTGGCAATACTTTTTGTCTTCTAAATGAATGCCTGAACAGTGCATATTTTTTATATTGAATTTTATGAATGTTAAAATTGTTGGCTCCTGAGAGAATGATGAACAAGAGAAATGTTATTGATGATCTGAAAAATCATGAAATTGATTCTTGAAGCAAGAAAAAGCAGTGAAAAACAAGCTTGCGAAAAAAAAAGTGAAAAAAAAATTACAAGGAATCATTGGATCAAGAAAGGGAATAAAAGCCAACAGCCCTTTAAAACCAAAAGGCAAGGGTGAAAAGGATCCAAGGCTTTGAGCATCAGTGGATAGGAGGGCCCAAGGAAATAGTTCTAGGCCTAAGCGGCTAAATCAAGCTGTCCCTAACCATGTGCTTGTGGCATGCAGGTTCAAGTGAAAAACTTGAGACTGAGTGGTTAAAGTCGTGATCCAAAGCAAAAAGAGTGTGCTTAAGAGCTCTGGACACCTATAACTGGGGACTTTAGCAAAGTTGAGTCACAATCTGAAAAGGTTCACCCAGTCATGTCTCTGTGGCATTTATGTATCCGGTGGTAATACTGGAAAACAAAGTGCTTAGGGCCACGACCAAGACTCATAAAGTAACTGTGTTCAAGAATCAACATACTACACTAGGAGAATCAATAATACTATCTGAATTCTGAGTTCCTATGGATGCCAATCATTCTGAATTTCAAAGGAAAAAGGGAGAGGCCAAAACTGTTCAGAAACAAAAAGCTACTAGCCCCGCTCATCTAAATTAGAATCTGAGCTTCACTTAAAACTCGGAGATTTTATTACTCCTTAAATTCTTTTTATCCTATTTTATTCATCTAGTTGCTTGGGAACAAGCAACAGTTTAAGTTTGGTGTTGTGATGAACGGATATTTTATATGCTTTTTGGGCGTAATTTCATGTAGATTTTAGCATGTTTTAATTAGTTTTTAGTAGAATATTATTAGTTTTTAGGCAAAAATCATATTTCTGGACTTTACTATGAGTTTGTGTGTTTTTCTATGATTTCAGGTATTTTCTGGCTGAAATTGAGGGAGCTGAGCAAAAATCTGAGTTAGGCTGAAAAAGGACTGCTGATGCTGCTGGATTCTGACCTCCCTGCACTCGAAATGGATTTTTTGAGCTACAGGAGTCCAATTGGCGCGCTCTCAACGGCGTTGGAAAGTAGACATCCAGGGCTTTTCATCAATATATAATAGTCCATACTTTGCGCGAAGATAGACGACGTAAACTGGCGTTCAACGCCAGTATCATGCTGCTGTCTGGCATCCAGCGCCAGAAACAAGTTACAAGCTGGAGTTCAACGCCAGAAACAGGTTACAACCTGGCGTTGAACGCCCAAAACAGCCCCAAGCACGTGAGAAGCTTTAGTCTCAGCCCCAGCACACACCAAGTGGGCCCCAGAAGTGGATTTCTGCACCAATTATCTTAGTTTACTCATATTCTGTAAACCTAGGTTACTAGTTTACTATTTAAACAACTTTTAGAGATTAACTCTGTACCTCATGACATTTTCAGATTTGAATTTTATACACTTTGACGGCATGAGTCTCTAAACTCCATTGTTGGGGGTGAGGAGCTTTGCAGCGTCTCGATGAATTAATGCAATTGTTTCTATTTCACTCAAACGTGTGTGTGTTCCTATCTAAGATGTTCATTTGCACCTAATTGTGAAGGAGGTGATGATCCGTGACACTCATCACCTTCCTCAACCCATGAACGTGTGCTTGACAAACACCTCCGTTCTATATCAGAATGAATGAGCATCTCTTAGCTTCCTTAATCAGAATCTTCGTGGTATAAGCTAGAATTGATGGCGGCCATTCTTGAGGATCCGGAAAGTCTAAACCTTGTCTGTGGTATTCCGAGTAGGATTCAAGGATTGAATGGCTGTGACGAGCTTCAAACTCGCGATTGCTGGGCGTGATGACAAACGCAAAAGGATCAATGGATCCTATTCCAACATGATCGAGAACCGACAGCTGATTAGCCGTGCTGTGACAGAGCATCTGGAACGTTTTCACTGAGAGGATGGGAAGTAGCCACTGACAATGGTGACACCCTACATACAGCTTGCCGTAGACGGGCTTTACAAACAATTGAGTTAAATATTACATTGCAAAAATTCAGAGAACAAAGCATCTCCAAAACTCCAACATATTCCCCATTACTGCATTACAAGTAATTAATTCTCGCTCTTTTATTTTTCTAATAATTCCAACTGATAACTTTAATTGATATCCTGACTAAGAATAATAAAATAAATATAGCTTGCTTCAAACCAATAATCTCCGTGGGATCGACCCTTACTCACGTAAGGTATTACTTGGACGACCCAGTGCACTTGCTGGTTAGTTGTACGGATTACAAATTCGTGTACGAAGTACAAATGTTGATTTCTAGCAACAGTATCTATGAGTTCTTGAGCCTCTTCAATCGTTTTCCTCATGTGTATAGATCCACCAGCTGAGTGGTCTAAAGACATCTGAGCTTTTTCTGTAAGCCCATAGTAGAAGATGTCTAACTGTACTCACTCTAAAAACATTTCAGAGGGGCATTTCCTTAGCATACCTCTATACCTCTCCCAGGCATTATAAAGGGATTCATTATCCTCTTGTTTAAAGCCTTGGATGTCCAGCCTTAGCTGTGTCATCCTTTTTGGGGGGTAAAATTGATTCAGGAATTTGTCTGATAACTGTCTCCATGTTTTTATACTTGCTATAGGTTGGTTATTCAACCACCTCTTAGCTTGATCTTTTACAGCAAATGGAAACAGTAATAATCTGTAGACATCCTGATCCACCTCTTTATCACGTGCTGTGTCAGAAATTTGTAAGAACTGTGCCAGAAACTCAGTAGGTTCTTCCTGTGGAAGACCGAAATACTGGCAATTTTGCTGCACCATGATAATGAGTTGAGGATTTAGCTCAAAGCTGCTTGCTTTAATGGGAGGTATACAGATGCTACTCCCATATGCAGCTGTAATGGGGTTAGCATATGACCCCAAAGTCCTTATGGACTGCTCACTTCCACTTAGGTCCATGATGGAGGAAGGGAATATGATATGGATTCACAAGTAAAGTAATTTTTTTTTTATTTAGGAATGACCAAAAATAATAAAATAAAATAGAAAAGAAAATAAAATAAAATTTTGAAAACTAAAAGAAAATAAAATCAAAGCAAATTGAAAACTAGATTGATTAATTAAAAAGATTTTGGAATTAACAATTAAAAAGATATGATTGAAAATTACTTTGAAAAAGATATGAGTGAAAAGATATGATTTTGATAATTAATGCAAAATTTTGAAGATTTAAAGGAAAATACAAAGAAGACACCAAACTTATAAATTTTTAGAAAATCACACACAAATTTTCGAAAACCTAAAGGAAAACACAAAGAAGACACCAAACTTAGAATTTTTAAAGATCAAGAAAGGACTAAGAACATGCAATTGACACCAAACTTAAAATATGAAACTAAACTCAAATAAAAGACTCTAAACCAACAAAAATAAAACAGTCCTAATCTAAGCAACAAGATAAACCGTCAGTTGTCCAAACTCGAACATTCCACGGCAACGGCGCCAAAAACTTGGTGCACAAAATTGCAATCACACCTTTGTAATTCCGCACAACTAACCAGCAAGTGCACTGGGTCGTCCAAGTAATACCTTACGTGAGTAAGGGTCGATCCCACAGAGATTGTTGGCTTGAAGCAAGCTATGGTTATCTTGTAACTCTTAGTCAGGATATCAATAATTCTCAGGTTTAATTGTGAAAAGTAAAAGAACATGAAATAAATACTTGTTTTGCAGTAATGGAGAACAGGTTGAGGTTTTGGAGATGCTCTATCTTCTAAATCTCTGCTTTCCTACTGTCTTCTTCTTCATACACGCAAGGCTCCTTCCATGGCAAGTTGTATGTAGGGTTTCACCGTTGTCAATGGCTACCTCCCATCCTCTTAGTGAAAATGTTCAACACGCTCTGTCACAGCACGGCTATTCATCTGTCGGTTCTCGATCATGTCGGAATAGAATCCAGCGATTCTTTTGTGTCTGTCACTAACGCCCCACATTCACGAGTTTGAAGCTTGTCACAGTCATTCAATCCCTGAATCGTACTCAGAATACCACAGACAAGGTTTAGACCTTCCGGATTCTCTTGAATGCCGCCATCAATTCTAGCTTATACCACGAAGATTCTGATTAAGGAATCCAAGAGATATCTACTCAATCTAAGGTAGAACGGAGGTGGTTGTCAGGAACACATTCATAGGTGAAAATGATGATGAGTGTCACGGATCATCACATTCATCAAGTTTAGGAACAAGTGATATCTTAGAATATAAGCAAGCGTGATTGAATGAAAAACAGTAGTAATTGCATTAATCCATCAAGACACAGCAGAGCTCCTCACCCCCAACCATGGAGTTTAGAGACTCATGCCGTAGAAGGTACAATATGAAACGTGTAAAGTGTCATGAGGTTCAGATACAATGTCAAAAGGTCCTATTAATAGTGAACTAGTAACCTAGGATATACAGAAATGAGTAAATGACGTAAAAATCCACTTCCGGGGTCCACTTGGTGTGCGCTTGGGCTAAACATTGAAGCTTTCATGTGTAGAGACTTTTTCTGGAGTTAAACGCCAGCTTTTGTGCCAGTTTGGGCGTTTAACTCCAATTTTTGTGCCAGTTCCGGCGTTAAACGCCGGGAATTCTGAAGCTGATTTGCAATGCCAGTTTGGGCCATCAAATCTCGGGCAAAGTATGGACTATTATACATTGCTGGAAAGCCCAGGATGTCTACTTTCCAACGCAATTGAGAGCGCACCAATTGGGCCTCTGTAGCTCCAAAAAATCCACTTCGAGTGCAGAGAGGTCAGAATCCAACAACATCTGCAGTCCTTTTCAGCCTCTGAATCAGATTTTTGCTCAGGTCCCTCAATTTTAGCCAGAAAATACCTGAAATCACAGAAAAACACACAAACTCATAGTGAAGCCCAGAAAAGTAAATTTTAACTAAAAACTAATAAAAATATAATAAAAACTAACTAAAACATACTAAAAACAATGCCAAAAAGCGTATAAATTATCCGCTCATCAGCGTTGAACGCCAGAAAAGGGCGGAGACTGGGTATTCAAACGCCCAGGAAGGTATCCCGCTTGGCGTTTAACGCCAGAAAAGGGCAGAGATTGGGCATTCAAACGCCCAAGGGGGCAGCACCATGGGCATTTAACGCCCAAGGAAGGGAGGTCTGATAACAACCATCCTAAGCAAGCTATTAACTCCCCTTCCAACACATATGGCATTCGGCCTCCATCAACCAAGATTGATGAATATAAGGCTAAGATGCCATTTCCTTAGAAACTCGGTCAAGAGGAAAGGGATAAACAGTTTGCCTGCTTTGCGGATTATCTCACAACATTAGAGATCAAGATCCCTTTTACAAAAGCTCTTGAATAGATACCTTGTTATGCTAAGTTTATGAAGGACATCTTAAGTCATAAGAAGGATTGGAGAGAGACAGAAATAGTCCTCCTCACTGAAGAGTGCAGTGCAATCATTTAGAACAGCTTACTAGAAAAGCTTAAAGACCTTGGAAGCTTTATGATACCATGCACTCTAGGTGATGCTTGTACAAGGATAGCTCTATGCGACCTTGGAGCAAGCATCAAACTAATACCTACTTTACTAATAAAGAAGCTTTGTTTGACTGATGAAGTCAAACTAACCCGCATATGCCTTCAACTTGCTGTTGGTTCTATTAAGATACCATTAGGAGTAATCGAAGACATGATTGTCAGGGTGGGACCCTTTGCTTTTCCCACTGACTTTGTGGTGTTGGACATGGAAGGGCACAGGAGTGCATCCCTTATCATAGGAAGACCCTTCCTAGTTACAAGACGGACCCTCATTGATGTTGAAAAAGGGGAAATAATCTTAAGAGTCAATGAGAAAAAGTTCGTACTAAATGTTATCAAGGCTATGCAGTATCCAGACATTCCTGAGGAATGCATGAGCATTGACCTCATTGATTCCCTGGTGGAAGAGGTCAACATGGCCGAAAGCCTCAAGGAAGAGCTAGATGATATCCTTGATGACACTCAGCCTGATTCAGAGGAACCTCTGGAAACCTCTGAGGAAAAAGAGAAGCCTCCAAAGTTGAGCTTATGCCATTATCTTCCTCCCTAAAATATGCATTTCTGGGAGAGGGAGATACCTGTCATGTGATCATAAAATCTGTATTAGAGCCACAGAAAGAATTAGCACTAATTTAAGTGTTTAAAACACATAGGACCGCCCTTGGGTGGACTATAAGTGACCTTAAGGGCATTTGCCCAGCCTGATGCATGCATAAAATCCTGCTGGAGGATAGTGCCAAACCAGTGGTGCAACCACAGAGGTGATTGAATCCAACTATGAAGGAAGTAGTGCAGAAGTAAGTCACAAAACTCTATGAGGCTGGGAATATTTATCCCATTTCTGATAGCCCCTGGGTGAGCCCTGTCCAAGTTGTTCCTATGAAGGAAGGCATGACAGTGGTTCAAAATGAAAAGAATGAGTTAATCCCTAAAGGGACAGTTATAGGGTGGCGTATGGGCATTGACTATAGAAGACTCAATGACGCCACCAGGAAAGATCACTTTCCTTTACCCTTCATTGACTAAATGCTAGAAAGACTAGCAGGTCATGCTTTTTATTGTTTCATAGATGGATATTCCGGGTACAATCAAATAGCAGTAGATCCACAAGATCAAGAGAAGACAACATTCACATGTCCATCTGGCGTGTTCGCCTATAGACGAATGCCATTTGGCTTGTGTAATGCGCCTGCCACCTTTCAGAGATGCATGTTATCCATCTTCTCTGATATGGTAGAGAAGTTCTTGAAGTATTCATGGATGACTTCTCTATTTATGGAGACTCATTTGACTCTTGTCTTGATCATCTGACCCTAGTCCTGAAAAGATGCCAAGAAATAAACTTAGTTCTAAACTGGGAAAAATGTCACTTCATGGTAACTGAAGACATTGTTCTTAGACATTAAATCTCAAATAAGGGGATGGAAGTGGATCAAGCCAAGGTGGAAGTAATCGAATTCTTACCTCCACCTACTAATGTAAAGGCAATCAGAAGCTTCCTAGGACATACAGGATTTTACAGACAGTTCATAAAGGATTTATCAAAAATCACAAAACCCTTGTATAATCTCTTGGCCACTGATGTTCCATTCGTCTTTGACAAAGAATGCCTACATGCCATTGAAACTCTGAAAGCCAAGCTTGTCACTACTCCTATCATCTCTGCACCCAACTGGGACTTGCTATTTGAGATAATGTATGATGCCACTGGTCATGCAATTGGCACAGTCCTAAGGCAGAGACATGACAAGCTTCTGCATGTCATTTATTATGTTACTCGCATATTAAATGATGCGTAAAAAACTACACTACTACAGAAAAGGAGCTACTTGAAGTGGTTTATGCCATTGACAAGTTTAGATCCTACCTAGTAGGATCTAAGGTCATTATTTATACTGACCATGCTGCTCTAAAGTATCTACTTACTAAGCAGGATTCTAAACCCAGACTTATAAGATGGGTATTACTACTGCAAGAGTTTGATATAGAAATTAGAGAGAGAAAGGGGACAGAAAATCAGGTGGCTGAGCACTTGTCTCGGATTGAGCCAGTAGCAGGGACCTCCTTTCCCTCCACTGACATATCCGAATCTTTTCTAGATGAGCAACTCTATGCCATTCGGATAGTACCTTGGTTTGCAGACATTGCAAACTAGAAGGCTATATGGTTCATTCCCAAGGTGTTTACCAGGCAGCAAGCCCGAAAATTCATGCATGATGCAAAATACTACCTATGGGATGACCCATATCTCTTTAAGAAATGCTCAGATGTAATAATCTAACGATGTGTGTCTAAAGAAGGGGCACAGAGAATTCTGTGGCTTTGCCATGGTTCAGACTATGGAGGACACTTTAGAGGTGAGCGGATGGTGCACGAAATTGTGATCATCAATGGCGCCATCAACATGGTACGCACAATTGTAATCTCACTTCTTTATCACAACTTTGCACAACTAACCAGCAAGTGTACTGGGTCGTCCAAGTAATAAACCTTACGCGAGTAAGGGTCGATCCCACAGAGATTGTTGGTATGAAGCAAGCTATGGTCACCTTGTAAATCTTAGTCAGGCAAACTCAAATGGATATGGGTGATATATGAATAAAACATAAAGATAAAGATAGAGATACTTATGCAATTCATTGGTGGGAATTTCAGATAAGCGTATGAAGATGCTTGTCCCTTCCGTCTCTCTGCTTTCCTACTGTCTTCATCCAATCCTTCTTACTCCTTTCCATGGCAAGCTTATGCAAGGGTTTCACCGTTGTCAGTGGCTACCTCCCATCCTCTCAGTGGAAATGTTCAACGCACCCAGTCACGGCACGACTATCCATCTGTCGGTTCTCAATCAGGCCGGAATAGAATCCAGTGATTCTTTTGCGTGTGTCACTAACGCCCCGCCCTCAGGAGTTTGAAGCTCGTCACAGTCATTCAATCATTGAATCCTACTCAGAATACCACAGACAAGGTTTAGACCTTCCGGATTCTCTTGAATGCCGCCATCAGTTCTAGCCTATACCACGAAGACTCTGATCTAACGGAATGGCTGGCTCGGTTGTCAGGCAAGCGCTCGGTTGTCAGGCGATCAACCATGCATCGTGTATCAGGAATCCAAGAGATATACACCCAATCTAAGGTAGAACGGAGGTGGTTGTCAGGCACACGTTCATAGGTGAGAATGATGATGAGTGTCACGGATCATCACATTCATCAAGTTGAAGAACAAGTGATATCTTAGAACAAGAACAAGCGGAATTGAGTAGAAGAATAATAGTAATTGCATTAATACTCGAGGTACAGCAGGGCTCCACACCTTAATCTATGGTGTGTAGAAACTCCACCGTTGAAAATACATAAGAACAAGGTCTAGGCATGGCCGTGAGGCCAGCCTCCCAATGATCAAAAGATCTCAAGATCAAAAGATTCCAAAGATCAGAAGATGAAAATACAATAGTGAAAGGTCCTATATATAGAGAACTAGTAGCCTAGGGTTTACAGAGATGAGTAAATGACATAAAAATCCACTTCCGGGCCCACTTGGTGTGTGCTTGGGCTGAGCATTGAAGTATTTTCGTGTAGAGACTCTTCTTGGAGTTAAATGCCAGCTTTGGTGCCAGTTTGGGCGTTTAACTCCCATTTTTGTGCTAGTTCCGGCGTTTAACGCTGGAATTCTGAGGGTGACTTTGAACGCCGGTTTGGGCCATCAAATCTTGGGCAAAGTATGAACTATCATTTATTGCTGGAAAGCCCAGGATGTCTACTTTCTAACGCCTTTGAGAGCGCGCCAATTGGGCTTCTGTAGCTCCAGAAAATCCACTTCGAGTGCAGGGAGGTTAGAATCCAACAGCATCTGCAGTCCTTTTTAGTCTCTGAATCAGATTTTTGCTCAGGTCCCTCAATTTCAGCCAGAAAATACCTGAAATCACAGAAAAACACACAAACTCATAGTAAAGTCCAGAAAAGTGAATTTTAACTAAAAACTAATAAAAATATACTAAAAACTAACTAGATCATACTAAAAACATACTAAAAACAATGCCAAAAAGCGTACAAATTATCCGCTCATCACAACACCAAACTTAAATTGTTGCTTGTCCTCAAGCAACTGAAAATCAAATAAGATAAAAAGAAGAGAATATGCAATGAATTCCAAAAATATCTATGAAGATCAGTATTAATTAGATGAGCGGGGCTTTTAGCTTTTTGCCTCTGAATAGTTTTGGCATCTCACTCTATCCTTTGAAATTCAGAATGATTGGCTTCTTTAGGAACTCAGAATCCAGATAGTGTCATTGATTCTCCTAGTTAAGTATGATGATTCTTGATCACAGCTACTTATTGAGTCTTGGCTGTGGCCCAAAGCACTCTGTCTTCCAGTATTACCACCGGATACATACATGCCACAGACACATAATTGGGTGAACCTTTTCAGATTGTGACTCAGCTTTGCTAGAGTCCCCAACTAGAGGTGTCCAGGGTTCTTAAGCACACTCTTTTTGCCTTGGATCACAACTTTATTTCTTTCTTTTTCTTTCTTTTTCTCTTTTTTTTTGAATATTTTTTTTTTGTATTCACTGCTTTTTCTTGCTTCAAGAATCATTTTTATGATTTTTCAGATCCTCAGTAACATGTCTCCTTTTTCATCATTCTTTCAAGAGCCAACATTCATGAACCACAAATTCAAAAGACATATGCACTGTTTAAGCATACATTCAGAAAACAAAAGTATTGCCACCACATTAAAATAATTAAACTGTTATAAAATTTAAAATTCATGCAATTCTTCTCTTTTTCAATTAAGAACATTTTTCATTTAAGAAAGGTGATGGATTCATAGGACATTCATAACTTTAAGGCATAGACACTAATGATCACAAGACACAAACATAGATAAACATAAGCACTAAAATTCGAAAAATAGAAAAATAAAGAACAAGGAAATTAAAGAACGGGTCCACCTTAGTGATGGCGGCTTGTTCTTCCTCTTGAAGATCCTATGGAGTGCTTGAGCTCCTCAATGTCTCTTCCTTGTCTTTGTTGCTCCTCTCTCATGATTCTTTGATCTTCTCTAATTTCGTGGAGGAGGACGGAGTGTTCTTGGTGCTCCACCCTTAGTTGTCCCATGTTGGAACTCAATTCTCCTAGGGAGGTGTTTAGTTGCTCCCAATAGTTTTGTGGAGGAAAGTGCATCCCTTGAGGCATCTCAGGGATTTGATGATGAGAGGGGTCTCTTGTTTGCTCCATCCTCTTCTTAGTGATGGGCTTGTCCTCATCAATGGGGATGTCTCCCTCTATGGCAACCCCAACTGAATAACAGAGGTGACAAATGAGATGAGAAAAGGCTAACCTTGCCAAGGTAGAGGACTTGTCCGCCACCTTATAAAGTTCTTGGGATATAACCTCATGAACTTCTATTTCTTCTCCAATCATGATGCTATGAATCATGATAGCCCGGTCTATAGTAACTTCGGACCGGTTGCTAGTGGGAAAGATTGAGCGTTGGATAAACTCCAACCATCCCCTAGCCACGGGCTTGAGGTCATGCCTTCTCAATTGAACTGGCTTTCCTCTTGAATCTCTCTTCCATTGGGCGCCCTCTTCACAGATGTCTATGAGGACTTGGTCCAACCTTTGATCAAAGTTGACCCTTCTAGTGTAAGGATGTTCATATCCTTGCATCATGGGCAAGTTAAATGCCAACCTTACATTTTCCGAACTAAAATCCAAGTATTTCCCCCGAACCATAGTAAGCCAATTCTTTGGATCCGGGTTCATACTTTGGTCATGGTTCTTGGTGATCCATGCATTGGCATAGAACTCTTGAACCATTAAGATTCCGACTTGTTGAATGGGGTTAGTAAGAACTTCCCAACCTTTTCTTCGGATCTCATGTCGGATCTCTGGATATTCACTCTTTTTGAGTGAAAAAGGGACCTCGGGGATCACCTTCTTCAAGGCCACAACTTCATAGAAGTGGTCTTGATGCACCCTTGAAATGAATCTCTCCATCTCCCATGACTCGGAGGTGGAAGCTTTTGCCTTCCCTTTCCTCTTTCTAGAGGTTTCTCCGGCCTTGGATGCCATAAATGGTTATGGAAAAACAAAAAGCAATGTTTTTACCACACCAAACTTAAAAGGTTTGCTCGTCCTCGAGCAAAAGAAGAAAGAAGAGAGTAGAAGAAGAAGAAATAGAGGAGATGGAGATGGCCTTGTGGTTCGGCCAAAGGGAGGAGAAGTAGTGTTTAGGTTGTGTGAAAATGAAGGAGTGAAGATGGGTTTATATAGGAGTGGGGGGAGAGTGATGTTCGGCTATGGGAGGGTGGGTTTGGGAGGGTAAGTGGTTTAAATTTGAATGGTGGGGTAGGTGGGGTGTTATGAAGGATGGATGTGAGTGGTGAAGAGAAAGATGGGATTTGATAGGTGAAGGGTTTTTGGGGAAGAGGTGTTGAGGTGATTGGTGAATGGGTGAAGAAGAGATAGAGTGGTAGGGTGGGTGGGGATCCTGTGGGGTCCACAGATCCTGAGGTGTCAAGGAAAAGTCATCCCTGCACCAAGTGGTGAGCAAAATTGCTCTTCGTGCCAATTCTGGCGTTAAACGCCGGGCTGGTGCCCCTTTCTGGCGTTTAACGCCAACTTCTTGCCCTTTACTGGCGTTTAATGCTAGTCTGGTGCCCCTTTCTGGCGTTAAACGCCCAGAATGGTGCCAGACTGGGCGTTAAATGCCCATCTGCTAGCCTCACTGGCGTTTAAACGCCAGCAGGTTCCTCCTCCAGGGTGTGCTATTTTTCTTTCTGTTTTTCATTCTGTTTTTACTTTTTCAATTGATTTTGTGACTTCTCATGATCATCAACCTACAGGAAACATAAAATAACAAAGGAAAATGTAACATTGGGTTGCCTCCCAACAAGCGCTTCTTTAATGTCAATAGCTTGACAGTGGGCTCTCATGGAGCCTCAGAGATGCTCAGAGCAATGTTGGAACCTCCCAACACCAAACTTAGAGTTTGAATGTGGGGGTTCAACACCAAACTTAGAAGTTGGTTGTAGCCTCCCAACACCAAACTTAGAGTTTGACTGTGGGGGCTCTATTTGGCTCTGTTTTGAGAGAGGCTCTTCATGCTCCCTCTCCATGGTGACAGAGGGATATCCTTGAGCCTTAAACACCAAGGATTCTTCATTCACTTGAATGATCAATTCTCCTCTATCAACATCAATCACAGCCTTTGCTGTGGCTAGGAAGGGTCTGCCAAGGATGATGGATTCATCCATGCACTTCCTAGTCTCTAGGACTATGAAATCAGCAGGGATGTAATGGTCTTCAACTTTTACCAGAACATCCTCTACAAGTCCATAAGCTTGTTTTCTTGAGTTGTCTGCCATCTCTAGTGAGATTTTTGCAGCTTGCACCTCAAGGATCCCTAGCTTCTCCATTACAGAGAGAGGCATGAGGTTTACACTTGACCCTAGGTCACACAAGGCCTTCTTGAAGGTCATGGTGCCTATGGTACAAGGTATTGAAAACTTCCTAGGATCCTGTCTCTTTTGAGGTAATTTCTGCCTAGACAAGTCATCCAGTTCTTTGGTGAGCAAAGGGGGTTCATCCTCCCAAGTCTCATTTCCAAATAACTTGTCATTTAGCTTCATGATTGCTCCAAGGTATTTAGCAACTTGCTCTTCAGTGACATACTCATCCTCTTCAGAGGAAGAATACTCATCAGAGCTCATGAATGGCAGAAGTAAGTCCAATGGAATCTCTATGGTCTCATTTTGAGCCTCAGATTCCCATGGTTCCTCATTAGGGAACTCATTGGAGGCCAGCGGACGTCCATTGAGGTCTTCCTCAGTGGCGTTCACTGCCTCTTCCTCCTCTCCAAATTCGGCCATGTTGATGGCTTTGCACTCTCCTTTTGGATTTTCTTCTGTATTGCTTGGAAGAGTACTAGGAGGGAGTTCAGTAATTTTCTTGCTCAGCTGACCCACTTGTCCCTCCAAGTTTCTAATGGAGGACCTTGTTTCAGTCATGAAACTTTGAGTGGTTTTGATTAGATCAGAGACTATGGTTGCTAAGTCAGAGTTGTTCTGCTTAGAACTCTCTATCTGTTGCTGAGAAGATGATGGAAAAGGCTTGCTATTGCTAAACCTGTTTCTTCCACCATTATTATTGTTGAAACCTTGTTGAGGTCTCTGTTGATCCTTCCATGAAAGATTTGGATGATTTCTCCATGAAGGATTGTAGGTGTTTCCATAGGGTTCTCCCATGTAATTCACCTCTTCCATTGAAGGGTTCTCAGGATCATAAGCTTCTTCTTCAGATGAAGCTTCCTTAGTACTGCTTGGTGCATTTTGCATTCCAGACAGACTTTGAGAAATCATATTGACTTGCTGAGTCAATATTTTGTTCTGAGCCAATATGGCATTCAGAGTATCAATCTCAAGAACTCCTTTCTTCTGATTTGTCCCATTGTTCATAGGATTCCTTTCAGAAGTGTACATGAATTGGTTATTTGCAACCATTTCAATTAGTTCTTGAGCTTCTGTAGGCGTCTTCTTCAGATGAAGAGATCCTCCAGCAGAGCTATCCAAAGACATCTTGGACAGTTCAGACAGACCATCATAGAAAATACCTATGATGCTCCATTCAGAAAGCATGTCAGAGGGACACTTTCTGATTAATTGTTTGTATCTTTCCCAAGCTTCATAGAGGGATTCTCCTTCCTTCTGTCTGAAGGTTTGGACTTCCACTCTAAGCTTACTCAATTTTTGAGGTGGAAAGAACTTTGCCAAGAAGGCATTGACTAGCTTTTCCCAAGAGTTCAGGCTTTCTTTAGGTTGTGAGTCCAACCATGTTCTAGCTCTGTCTCTTACAGCAAAAGGGAATAGCATAAGTCTGTAGACCTCAGGGTCAACCCCATTAGTCTTGACAGTGTCACAGATTTGCAAGAACTCAGCTAAAAACTGATGAGGATCCTCCAATGGAAGTCCATGGAACTTGCAATTCTGTTGCATTAGAGAAACTAATTGAGGCTTAAGCTCAAAGTTGTTTGCTCCAATGGCAGGGATAGAGATGCTTCTCCCATAGAAGTCGGGAGTAGGTGCAGTAAAGTCACCCAGCACCTTCCTTGCGTTGTTGGCATTGTTGTTGTTTTCGGCTGCCATGGGTTCTTCTTTTTTGAAGATTTCTGTTAGGTCCTCTACAGAGAGTTGTGCCTTAGCTTCTCTTAGCTTTCGCTTCAAGGTCCTTTCAGGTTCAGGGTCAGCCTCAACAAGAATGCTTTTGTCTTTGCTCCTGCTCATAAGAAAGAGAAGAGAACAAGAAAATGTGGAATCCTCTATGTCACAGTATAGAGATTCCTTGAGCTGTCAGAGGAAAAGAAAAATAGAAGGCAGAAGTAGAAAATTCGAACTTATCAAAGAAGATAGAGTTCGAATTTTGCATTAAGGAATAGTGTTAGTCCATAAATAGAAGGAGGTGAGAAGAGGGGAAGAAATTTTCGAAAATATTAAAAAGATTTTAAAAACATCTTGAAAAACTTTAATTGATTTTCGAAAACCAAGAGTGGAAAAGAAATCAAGTGATTTTGAAAAAGATTTTGAGATTAGAAATTAAAAAGATATGATTGAAAACTATTTTGAAAAAGATGTGATTGAGAAGATATGATTTGAAAAACATTTTAAAAAGATTTGATTTTTAAAAATTAGTGTCTTGGCTAACAAGAAAAGATATGATTCAAACCATAGTTGTCAGAACCGAACCGGTAATCGAACCGGTCAAGTCACTGGGTCACTGGGTCACTGGTTCAACCGGTGGGTCACTGGTTGAACCGGTTGACTCGGTACTATGTAAATAAAAAATAAAAATAGTCAAAAGCCTAAAATTAAATTTTGAAAAATACATATTTTTACTAACATTTTAAGAACAATTAAGTCGAATTCTATAAATAACTAATACAAAAATAGACATATAATTAGTTCATACTATTATATAGTATCTTAATTAGACACAATAAGAATAACAATCTATGAATTATATCCAAAGAATAATTTCAAGGTCTAAATATTTTTGTATAATTAAATGATTATATAAATTAATTTTTTTCTTAGAATAAATAATTTTTATTTTATTTTTATATTCATTATTATTTTTTATTTTAAAATTAATTAATTTATACTTTGATTAAAAAATAATTAATTTAAAAAATATTGAGTTAAGTATTTTCATGTATATATATATATATATATATATATATATATGTATTAGTTATTAAAAATTGAAATATATATTATAAAGAGCATTAGTAGTATTAAAGAAATAGGTAGCGTAGCGGTTGTCAACTTTGTCTTCAATTCAAAAGACCCAAGTTCGACTCCTACTCTGTGCATTGTATTTTTTCAAATTTAACAACCCGCGTGCTGACGTCAGCGTGACGTCATCGACGCGCAGGTTGACCGATGACTGGACAGGTTCGGTTCTGATCCATGCCGGTTTTGACTGGTTTGATCGGTTCGTACCGGTTTTGACCGGTTCATTTCCTCAAACGGTCAATATACTAAACCGGACCGGTACATGGTCCGGTTCACCGGTTTTTCGGTCGAACCGGCCGGTCCGGTCCGGTTTTTACAACTATGATTCAAACATTAAACCTTTCTCAACAGAAAAGGTAACATACTTGATATGTTGAATCAAATCATTAATTGATAGCAAGTATCCTTAAAAATAGAAAGAAATTGATTTTGAAAGAGATTTGATTGAAAAGATATGATTGAAAAAGATTTGGTTTTGAAAAATTTTAAAAACTTAAAAAAAACAGAATCTTCCCTCTTGTGCCATCCTGGCGTTAAACGCCCAGAATGGTGCACATTCTGGCGTTTAACGCCCAAACTACTACCCTTTTGGGCGTTAAACGCCCAGCCAGGCACCCTGGCTGGCGTTTAAACGCCAATCTGCCTTCTTCACTGGGCGTTTTGAACGCCCAGCTCTTTCTGTGTAATTCCTCTGCAGTATGTTCTGAATCTTCAATTCTCTGTATTATTGACTTGAAAAGACACAAATAAAAAATATTTTTGGATTTTTAATAATGAGGAATAATCAAAATTCAACTAAAATTAAATAACAATGCATGCAAGACACCAAACTTAGCGGTTTGTATACTACTGACACTAACAAAATGAGAATGCATATGAGAAACAACAAAACATTCAAGTCAAGAGAATACAAGGATCAGAGCAATATAACCATCAAGAACAACTTGAAGATTAATGAAGACACATGCATGAATGCAAAAAGAACAAAAACATGCAATTGACACCAAACTTAAAATGAGACTCTAGACTCAACAAGAAACATAAAATATTTTTGGTTTTTATGATTTTGTAAATTTTTTTGGATTTTTCGAAAATTAAGTGGGAAAGAAAATAAAGGTATCAAAATTCTTGATGAGAATTCCAGGAATCATGCAATGTTTAGTCTAAGACTCCGGTCCAGGAATTAGACATGGCTTCACAGCCAGCCAAGCTTTCAAAGAAAGCTTCGGTCCAAAACACTAGACATGGCCAATGGCCAGCCAAGCCTTAGCAGATCACTGCTCCAACAGCAAGATTGATAGAAATCAACATGCTCTTGTGATGAAAAGTTGAAACCTCGGTCCAATAAAATTAGACATGGCTTCACAGCCAGCCAGACTTCAACAGATCATCATGAAACTCTAGAATTCATCCTTAAGAACTCTAAAGAAAAAAATACCTAATCTAAGCAACAAGATGAACCGTCAGTTGTCCATACTCGAACAATCCCCGGCAACGGCGCCAAAAACTTGGTGCACAAAATTGTGATCATCAATGGCGCCATCAACATGGTACGCACAATTGTAATCTCACTTCTTTATCACAACTTCGCACAACTAACCAGCAAGTGTACTGGGTCGTCCAAGTAATAAACCTTACGCGAGTAAGGGTCGATCCCACAGAGATTGTTGGTATGAAGCAAGCTATGGTCACCTTGTAAATCTTAGTCAGGCAAACTCAAATGGATATGGGTGATATACGAATAAAACATAAAGATAAAGATAGAGATACTTATGCAATTCATTGGTGGGAATTTTAGATAAGCGTATGAAGATGCTTGTCCCTTCCGTCTCTCTGCTTTCCTACTGTCTTCATCCAATCCTTCTTACTCCTTTCCATGGCAAGCTTATGCAAGGGTTTCACCGTTGTCAGTGGCTACCTCCCATCCTCTCAGTGGAAATGTTCAACGCACCCTGTCACGGCACGGCTATCCATCTGTCGGTTCTCAATCAAGCCGGAATAGAATCCAGTGATTCTTTTGCGTCTGTCACTAACGCCCCGCCCTCAGGAGTTTGAAGCTCGTCACAGTCATTCAATCATTGAATCCTGCTCAGAATACCACAGACAAGGTTTAGACCTTCCGGATTCTCTTGAATGCCGCCATCAGTTCTAGCCTATACCACGAAGACTCTGATCTCACGGAATGGCTGGCTCGGTTGTTAGGCGAGCGCTCGGTTGTCAGGCGATCAACCATGCATCGTGTATCAGGAATCCAAGAGATATACACCCAATCTAAGGTAGAACGAAGGTGGTTGTCAGGCACACGTTCATAGGTGAGAATGATGATGTGTGTCACGGATCATCACATTCATCAAGTTGAAGAACAAGTGATATCTTAGAACAAGAACAAGCGGAATTGAGTAGAAGAACAATAGTAATTGCATTAATACTCGAGGTACAGCAGAGCTCCACACCTTAATCTATGGTGTGTAGAAACTCCACCGTTGAAAATACATAAGAACAAGGTATAGGCATGGCCGTGAGGCCAGCCTCCCAATGATCAAAAGATCTCAAGATCAAAAGATTCCAAAGATCAGAAGATGAAAATACAATAGTGAAAGGTCCTATATATAGAGAACTAGTAGCCTAGGGTTTACAGAGATGAGTAAATGACATAAAAATCCACTTCCGGGCCCACTTGGTGTGTGCTTGGGCTGAGCATTGAAGTATTTTCGTGTAGAGACTCTTCTTGGAGTTAAACGCCAGCTTTGGTGCCAGTTTGGGCGTTTAACTCCCATTTTTGTGCCAGTTCCGGCGTTTAACGCTGGGAATTCTGAGGGTGACTTTGAACGCCGGTTTGGGCCATCAAATCTTGAGCAAAGTATGGACTATCATATATTGCTGGAAAGCCCAGGATGTATACTTTCCAGCTCCGTTGAGAGCGCGCCAATTGGGCTTCTGTAGCTCCAGAAAATCCACTTCGAGTGCAGGGAGGTCAGAATCCAACAGCATCTGCAGTCCTTTTTAGTCTCTGAATCAGATTTTTGCTCAGGTCCCTCAATTTCAGCCAGAAAATACCTGAAATCACAGAAAAACACACAAACTCATAGTAAAGTCCAGAAAAGTGAATTTTAACTAAAAACTAATAAAAATATACTAAAAACTAACTAGATCATACTAAAAACATACTAAAAACAATGCCAAAAAGCGTACAAATTATCCGCTTATCAGCGGACAGCCACTAAGGTACTCCAAAGTGGCTTTTACTGGCCTACTCTCTTTAAGGATTCTAGAGAGTTCATCCGTAACTGCGATAGTTGCCAAAGGGCTAGGAATCTTTCTCTTGGTCACATCATGCCTCAGCAAGGAATCTTATAGATTGAGTTATTTGACGTGTGGGGCATAAATTTTTTGGGACCCTTCCCGCCTTCATACTCAAACACCTACATCCTTGTGGCAGTAGATTATGTGTCTAAATGGGTTGA
Source organism: Arachis hypogaea (assembly GCF_003086295.3). NCBI lineage: Eukaryota > Viridiplantae > Streptophyta > Magnoliopsida > Fabales > Fabaceae > Arachis > Arachis hypogaea. The sequence goes on along the minus strand of NC_092043.1, from coordinate 23,540,556 downwards.
AGAAATAGCAACACCCACTAATGACACCATAGTAGTAATGAAGTTCCTCCAAAAGAACATCTTCATTAGATTTGGTTTCCCTAGGACACTAATTAGTGATGGAGGAACTCATTTCTGCAACAGACAGCTGAATTCTGTGTTAAGCTGTAGTCTCAAATAGAGAACTAAAGCAAATCCTAGAGAGGACAGTAAGTGCCTCTAGAAAGGATTGGGCTAGAAAGCTTGATGATGCTCTGTGGCATACAGAACAGCTTTCAAAACTCCCATTAGAACTTCACCATATCAGTTAGTGTATGAGAAGTCCTGTCATTCGCCAATGGAACTAGAACATGAAGCCTATTGGGCTACTAGATTCCTCAACCTTGATGCTAAGGCAGCAGGAGAGAAACGGCTTCTCCAGCAGGAGACAGCAGGCCTGACATTAAACGCTACTCAGGAGGCCCTAGTTGGGCATTTAATGCCCAAGAAGGAGCATATCCCTGGCGTTAAACGCCCAGCCAGGGCTCCCTGGCTAGGCGTTTAATGCCCAAAAGGGAGGACTACTTTGGCATTCAATGCCAAAATGCAATTATTCTGGGCGTTTAAACACTAGCAAGGCAGCATGAAGTTAATTTCAAATTTTGAATCTTCTCTTGATTAAACTCATCTTCTTCCAATTCAATTTCAAAAATTCTTTGATTTTTAAATCAATTCTTGTTCTGTTTTTCAAATACCTCAATTTCAATTTAATTTCAAAATTAAAACTTTTTTTCAAAATTTTTCCAATCCTTTTCAAAGTTTCATATCTTTTACAACTTGTTTTCAAAATCTTTCAAATTCTCTTCTTATCTTGTTCATTGATGTGCGGAAAACGATCCGACACAACTCACCGGCAAGTGTACCGGGTCGCATCAAGTAGTAAAACTCACTTAGAGTGAGGTCGATCCCACAAGGATTGAAGGATTGAGCAATTTTAGTTTAGTGGTTGATTTAGTCAAGCGAATCAAGTATTGGTTGAGTGGTTTATCATTAACAGAAGCTGAATTGCTTGGAATGTAAAGGGAGAAGGGAATATTACAGTAAATCAAAGAGCAAGAAAGTAAAGAGGCTGAATCTTAAAGTGCAAGTAATGTAAAGCATAGAAACTTAGATTGCAAGAAATGTAAATAACTGAAGCTTAAAATGCAAAAAATGTAAATTGCTTGAATCATAAAAGGTATTGGGAAGTGGGATTGCAGAATTTAAACAAACAAAGGTAAATTTCAACAAACAGAAGAGTAGAGGATTGATTAAATGGAAATATATCTCAATAGAAAAAGTAAAAATGCTTTGAAGATCTAAAAACAGAAAATGAACGATGCTTAATTTACAGCAATTTAAAGGAGGATGAAGATCTCAGGAGTGGAAGAGACTAGATAACAATTCTAGATCTCAAATCCTTCCTTGATTCAACAAGAACAATTGCAGAAGAAATAAATGAAAGTAGATTGCAGAAAGAGTAGAAGATGAAGCAGTAAATGGAATTTGAAATTCAATTATGCAGAAAGAGTAAACAAGAGATCTCAAGGTGAGATTGAAACAGAAGTTCTTCAATTCTTCACCCAAGATCCAAAGCAAGAAAATTAAAAAGTGCTCAAGCAAGAACAAGGAAGAAGAGAGATCAATTCTCCTTCCCAATTCTCTAAGATCTAAATTCAAAAGTAAAAGCTTAAAATGAAAGTAAAAAGGAAAATTCAAAAGTGATTCTAGAGATCCTAATTACATCAAACTAGCTCCTATTTATACACTTTCTATTCTTGGATTTGGAATTTGGATGGGCTTTTGATTTGGTGAAGAAATGAATTAAATTGGATTTTTAATTCAATTTTCAGCCCATGAATAATTTGGTTCCAAGAGGATGCTTAGCTCACAAGTTGAGCTGAGCATTGAGGCCTTGTGTGTGGGTTCCTTGTAGCGTGGAAAGCATCAGGGGAATGCTCAGCTCACAAAGTGAGCTGAGCATTGGTGCCTTGGTGCATGTCTTGTGCGCGCCTTGTGCTCCTTGCCTTGTCAAGCGCGCGCTCCACTCCCCCTGGCCCATGTCAAAGTGCTCGCGTGATGCCCATGGGTAGCGCTCAGCTCTCCAAGTGAGCTGAGCATTGGTGCTCACAAGGAGAGGTCTTTGGTTCGAAACTTGCTGAGTGCATGCGCCGGAGCTTTTCCTTGGTTTTCTTGTGGTGCCTTGCTCCTTGCTTCCTTTAGGTGCTGAGTTCGAATCCTGGATGTTGCATTTGGCCATTTTTTTGCTTATTTTCTCTTGTGAGTAGCGTTTCCCCATCCCCTTTGGTCATGGGTTCAAACCTTCGAGCAAGCATTGGCAACTTATTTTCTTTGATTTATTTCTTGTGGGAGCCCGATAATGCTCACTTTGTGAGCTAAGCATTGTTTTTCCTTTCCTTGTTTCTTGACTTCAAATTGTGCTCAGCTCACAAAGTGAGCAGAGCATTGAAACATTGCTTCCTTGGAAATTTTTGTTGTGCTCCTTTCATGTGCCACGCTTCCTCATGTTCTTTGCCACACTTTTTTTTTCCTTGAGCCACACTTCTTAAGCCACACTTTCTTCTTTTCTTCTTTTCTTCACCTACAAGAAATCAAAACAACCAATCAAAGTATCACCAAATTCACAAGGTTTATAAATCATTAAAAATCAATTAAATTTAGCCTAAACCTCATGATTTAGCATCAATTAGATGGTGGTTGTTTGATTCAAAGAAGTCATGCATTTCCATTCCAAATCACTTACTTAGAATGCAAGAAAGTGCATAAAACCTAATGAAAACAAAGAAAAAGACTAGTGAAACTAGGCTAAGATGACTTGTCATCACAACACCAAACTTGAAACTTGCTTGTCCCCAAGCAAGAGAAGAATTATGCTCAAGGGTTCTTTCAATCAGAATGGATTTAAGGAATATCATGTACTATCCTGTGAGTGAAGTGATTAGGTGATAGTGGGGTGAACTCTAAATTATATGCTCATGCAAGGGCTTCAGTGCTTACTAGTCCCTATATATTGGAAGTCTTAGGTCTTAGGACTTTCATCCAAATGATATCATGGAGATCTCTCTATAGGTAATCACCTTGAAGTAGCTTATAGTTTCTGTGCTTTGGCCTTGACTCTAAGTGTCATGTCTCAAAGCGGCTCTTTAGATAAGCTTTCAATCAATACTCCTAAACCAGTTGGTTTTAAGGTATTAGGTGTTAAAGCACCCCTAAGGATTTACTTACTCAAGCCTCTCTCTTTGACACAATTCGACCACAAGCATTTACTAGGATAACAACTCTTTGAGTTTTGTTTCTTCTTTCTTTTCTACCTAGTAATTGATGCTCAGAGCCTTGGGCCATGTTCTTTCATTTTTGTGTTTTCTTTCTTTTGTTTGCTGCCTCTTGGATCAATAAATGTTTGAGAATCTCCACAATACTTCTTTGAACTCTATGTCCTGCCTATGAGCTCCCATGCAAGTTTTTATAAGCATGCAACCTCAATGCATAATCACACAACTAGAACCACCACTTCTCCTAATCTTTTACTTGCCTCAAAATTGTTTAATTCCTCAATCCTTCTTTTCAAAGAACTGTTATGTGATGCCTTCTTGAGAAATTGAGTGCAAGCAAGTTTGGAGAGTATAGGGTTGTGATGATTCAAGCATCTCAATTATTGAATTACAGAAAAACTATACTATGCAGACAGACAGGGGTACAATATCACTTTCAATCACAACAATATCTGATGTAAAATAATCACTTAATAATACAACCTTTTGGAGTTTACTTGCTTTCCTCGTCCTCATCATCATCATTGCTGGTCTTCACATTCCTCTTTCATCTCTTTGATTGATGATGCTTAATCTTTCCAAAAGCTTGTATGATGCTCTGCAGTGATATTAAAAGTTGCTTGTTCCCCAAGCACTAAAAAAATTGTTAGCATGCATTAATTATCTGTGAGCTTTTGAACTTACTTTGGTGTGGGAACACCAAACTTAGTACCTTGCTAGTGGTTCTCATGCGTCAAATTAACCATATGTGAACTCTTTTTTTCTTTGCTAAAAGTAACAAAACTGAAAACTAGGAAATAGCAAAATAGTTAACTAGTTAAACTAAATGCTTGAAGCTAGCATTATGCAGGAGGTGAGAATATATTTTATGATGAGATTTTGGTGGAATACCAAACTTCGAATCCTCCATTCTCCCTTATATTGTTTTGGTGTGCAACACCAAACTTAGCTTCTTGCAATATAGATAAAGCTAATTAACCTTTTTATTAAAATAGCTATGAAAAGAAAACTACCTCAGGTTGGGTTGCCTCCCAACAAGCGCTTCTTTATTGTCACTAGCTTGACATCCTCCACTCTGTTGATCATGGAAGTTGAAAATCATGTTGCCTTTGGTCTCCTCCTCTCACTATGGGCTTCCTTTCCTCTGTTTCTTCTTGTGGAATTTTTCTGTGATGCTTTTCTTGGATGATTGATTCCTTTTTCATAGCCCTCTCACTCATTTCTGCAAGGTGTTTAGCCAGTTGTTGCATTTGCTCCTCAATTCTTTTAATTGAGGCTTCCTGGTTTTTCGTTGTCACCTCTTGGTGTTTCATCATTCTCTCTATTAAGATTTCCAAGCTGGTGATCCTCTGAGAATCTTGTGTGATTGGTGGTTTGTGGGGTGTTGGAGAGGTATTCTGTTGGTTTTGTGAGTTGTTATGAGACTAAGGGTGCATGTTTTGTGAGCATTGGTTTTGATTGGCATTATTGAATGGGTGAGTTTGGTTGTTTGCGTTCATGAATTTGCCATGGTTGAAACTTCTTAGTTCTTGATGTTGGTACTCCCCCATTCCTAGATAGGAATGTGGCTTCCATGGTGGAAATTGTGCATTCACTGTAGCAGAATGTAGACAATCAATTTTTCTAGCTATCAGCTCCAGTTGTTGCCGAGTTTGATGGTATAGTTGCTTGTTTTGATTCATGACTGCCTTCACTCCTTCAAGATTCATCACTTACTTTTCTGAAATTGCCTTCTGTGGTTTCTCAAACGAGTGTTGATTGTTGACTCCTTTGTCATTGAAAATTGCAGTTCCTTGGGTTGTTGTCGCTTTGAGTAGGCCATCTGAGAAGTAATCAATAGCTTCTCTTGTTTCTGGGGTTAATCCTTCATAGAAAGCTTGAAGACCCACTTTGTCACTTACTTTCTTGTATCTTTCCCATGCTTTGAAGAGTGGTTCTTCCCCTCCTTGTATGATTAGATGTATTCCCTCTTTCAGCTCGATGGTTTGTTGGGATGAGGAAAATTTGGCTAGAAACGTGGCAACCAAATTGTTCCAACTAGTGATACTTCCTTGGGGAAAAGTTTCAAGCCATTGTGCAGCTTCATCCCTTAGTGAGAAGGGGAATAACAAGAGCTTATAGGTGTCATGATCTATACCATTGGGTTTGTCAGCACCACAAGTCTTCATAAAAGTGGATATGTGCTGCTTAGGATCCTCCATTGGATTTCTGCCATAGAAGCAATTGTTCTTGGTTAATGTAATGAGTTGCGGCTTCATGTCGTGATGTTCTTCTTTCTCAGAGACTCCTTCTTCAATGATAGCCTTCCCTCTGGCTTCTCTTCTTTCCTGTGACATACAAATCAACACAAGGAACACATAGTGGTGCTTTTGAAAATTGGGTGTAGTTAGTTGAGACAAAACTTCAAACAGTTAGTGTGTTCGTAGAAGCAAAGTCTCAAACAGTTAGTGTGTTAGTTGAAAATTAAAGAAACAGAAAAGAAACAGTGCTTGATCTAGACCTCCACTTCACTTAATCATTGTCAATCTATTTCAATCCCCGGCAACGGCGCCAAAAACTTGATGTGCGGAAAACGATCCGACACAAAACTCACTGGCAAGTGTACCGGGTCGCATCAAGTAGTAAAACTCACTTAGAGTGAGGTCGATCCCACAGGGATTGAAGGATTGAGCAATTTTAGTTTAGTGGTTGATTTAGTCAAGCGAATCAAGTATTGGTTGAGTGGTTTATCATTAACAGAAGCTAAATTGCTTGGAATGTAAAGGGAGAAGGGAATATTGCAGTAAATCAAAGAGCAAGAAAGTAAAGAGGCTAAATCTTAAAGTGCAAGTAATGTAAAGCATAGAAACTTAGATTGTAAGAAATGTAAATAACTGAAGCTTAAAATGCAAGAAATATAAATTGCTTGAATCATAAAAGGTATTGGGAATTGGGATTGTAGAATTTAAACAAGCAAAGGTAAATTTCAACAAACAGAAGAGTAGAGGATTGATTAAATGGAAATAGATCTCAACAGAAAAAGTAAAAATGCTTTGAAGATCTAAAAACAGAAAATGAACGATGCTTAATTTGCAGCAATTTAAAGGAGGATGAAGATCTCAGGAGTGGAAGAGACTAGATAACAATTCTAGATCTCAAATCCTTCCTTGATCCAACAAGAACAATTGCAGAAGAAATAAATGAAAGTAGATTGCAGAAAGAGTAGAAGATGAAGCAGTAAATGGAATTTGAAATTCAATTATGCAGAAAGAGTAAACAAGAGATCTCAAGGTGAGATTGAAACAGAAGTTCTTCAATTCTTCACCCAAGATCCAAAGCAAGAAAATTAAAAAGTGCTCAAGCAAGAACAAGGAAGAAGAGAGATCAATTCTCCTTCCCAATTCTCTAAGATCTAAATTCAAAAGTAAAAGCTTAAAATGAAAGTAAAAAGGAAAATTCAAAAGAGATTCTAGAGGCCCTAATTACATCAAACTAGCTCCTATTTATACACTTTCTATTCTTGGATTTTGGAATTTGGATGGGCTTTTGATTTGGTGAAGAAATGAATTAAGTTGGATTTTTAATTCAATTTTCAGCCCATGAAGAATTTGGTTCCAGGAGGATGCTCAGCTCACAAGTTGAGCTGAGCATTGAGGCCTTGTGTGTGGGTTCCTTGTAGCGTGGAAAGCATCAGGGGGCTAAGCATTGGTGCCTTGGTGCATGTCTTGTGCGCGCCTTGTGCTCCTTGCCTTGTCAAGTGCGCGCTCCACTCCCCCTGGCCCGTGTCAAAGTGCTCGCGTGATGCCCATGGGTAGCGCTCAGCTCTCCAAGTGAGCTAAGCATTGGTGCTCACAAAGAGAGGTCCTTGGTTCGAAACTTGCTGAGCGCATGTGCTGGAGCTTTTCCTTGGGTTTCTTGTGGTGCCTAGCTCCTTGCTTCCTTTAGGTGCTGAGTTCGAATCCTGGATGATGCATTTGGCCATTTTTTTGCTTATTTTCTCTTATGAGTAGCGCTCCCCCCATCCCCTTTGGTCATGGGTTCAAACTTTGGAGCAAGCATTGGCAACTTATTTTCTTTGATTTATTTCTTGTGGGAGCCCGATAATGCTCACTTTGTGAGCTGAGCGTTGTTTTTCCTTTCCTTGTTTCTTGGCTTCAAATTGTGCTCAGCTCACAAAGTGAGCAGAGCATTGAAACATTGCTTCCTTGGAAATTTTTGTTGTGCTCCTTTCATGTGCCACACTTTTCTTTTCCTTGAGCCACAGTTCTTAAGCCACGCTTTCTTCTTTTCTTCTTTTCTTCACCTACAAGAAATCAAAACAACCAATCAAAGTATCACCAAATTCACAAGGTTTATAAATCATTAAAAATCAATTAAATTTAGCCTAAACCTCATGATTTAGCATCAATTAGATGGTGGTTGTTTGATTCAAAGAAGTCATGCATTTCCATTCTAAATCACTTACTTAGAATGCAAGAAAGTGCATAAAACCTAATGAAAACAAAGAAAAAGACTAGTGAAACTAGGCTAAGATGGCTTGTCATCATTCATATCTTTTATTAAAATTTCAAATATTTTTCATACTTCTTATCTTGTCTTTATAGCCTTTTCTATCCTCTTAAAATGTTTTCTCTTTTAAATTTAACAACTTATCTTTTTCTATCTTTTTCCAAAAAAAAATATTTATCTCTCTATTATAATTATTTTCGAAAATCCCTCCCCCCTCCCTATATATATGTGTAACCATGCCTCTCTCCCTCACTCTCCACCTCTTATTCGAATTCTCTCCTCTTTTTTTCCTTTTTCTATTCTCTTTTCTACTTCTTCCTTTCTCACTCTTTGCTAGAAGATGAGCAAAATTTTAAATTTGGTGAGGCAGGAGTCCTGTTCTCTCATCAAGAATTCAATCCCATGGCTCTAAAAAGTGGTAAGACCACCCCAAAAAACAAGAAAGAAGACAACTCAACAGTTATTTTCAAGCCTGTTTGATTCCTTACCAAGTAACATGAAGATCATTATCACAAGATAATGAGTAAAAGGCTAGTAATCCCTGAAGTGGGATTCAACCTTGGAGAAGAAGAATACACGGAGATCCAAGAGCAGATTCAAAGGAGAGGCTAGGAAATTATAAGTAATCCCGAATTAAATGTTGGATACAACATAATCCAAGAATTCTATACAAATCTATAGATGACAGATAAGAAAAAGAAAGATAGAACAACCTTCCATACTTTTCGCACCATGGTTAGAGGGAAGATCATGTACTTTCATCTAAATAGGGTGAGAGAGATCTTCAAACTACCTCTGTAAAAGGATGACCGTGAGTCATACAATAGAAGGGTTGTAGCCAACCAAAAGCTTGATCAAGTCCTAGAGGACATATGCCTGCCTAGAACTCAATGGATTGATCAAACCCTGTGACTATTCATATTCCTGTCTCACGTATTTCCAGCATAATTTATAGTTGCATGATCAGGTTGTAATTAAGTCTTTATTTTTATTTTTATTTTTACTTTTATGTTTTTTAATTTCTAAGATTACATAAGCATTAGTAGTAATTAATTAATTTTTATTTTTCCAATTAGTTATAAATTATTCCTCTTATCATCATTCAACATGAATAAAATAGTAGATTTTTTTAGAAAAAATAAAGATGCATAAAATATTCGAGCTTTCCAATAAAGAATAGTTAAATTATTTTGATGTGGTGGTATTGTTTTAGTTTTCTAAATGAAAGAATAAACAATGCATATTTGAAGTTGGAATTTTAGGATGCTGGCTCTTGAAGGAATAAAGAAAAAGGAAAAATATAATTAATAATTTGAAAAATCTAAAAATTGATTCTTGAAGTAAGAAAAAGCAGCAAAAAGAAAAAGAAAAAGCATGTTGCAAAAGAAAAAAAATTATTATGCATGCAAAAAAATTAAATAAATAAATAAAAAGAAGAAAAATCGATTAGTGTCCAAAAATGCAAGAAAATAAGGGTAGATTGAAAAAGCAAGTAACCCTTTAAACCAAAAGGAAAGGGTAAAAGGATCCAAGGCTTTGAGCATTAATGGATAAGAGAGCCTACAAGAATAAAATCCTGGCCTAAGCGGCTAAACCAAGCTGTCCCTCACCATGTGCTTGTGCCGTGAAGGTGTCAAGTGAAAAGCTTGAGACTAAGTGGTTAAAGTCGTGGTCCAAAGCAAAAAGAGTGTGCTTAAGAACTCTGGACACTTCTATCTAGGGACTCTAGCAAAGCTAAGTCACAATCTGAAAAGGTTCACCCAGTTAAAGTGTCTGTGGCATTATTGTATTAGGTGGTAACATTGGAAAACAAGGTGCTTAGGGTCACAGCCAAGACTCTGAAAGCTGTGTTCAAGAATGAAAAATAGCTAAACTAGGAGAATCAATAATATCATCTGGATTATATGTTCCTAAAGATGCCAGCCATTCTGATTTTTAATGGATAGTGAGATGCCAAGAGTATTCAGAAGCAAAAAGCTACTAAGTCCCGCTCATCTAATTGAAACTAAGCTTCATTAGAAACTCGGAGATTTATTGCATCCTAATCTTCTTTTCATCCTATTTTATTTTTAGTTGCTTGGGGACAAGCAACAGTTTAAATTTGATGTTATGATGAGCGGATATTTTATACATTTTTTTGGCATAGTTTTCATATAGTTTTTAATACGTTTTGTTTAGTTTTTATTATGTTTTTATAGGTTTTAGTGTTAAATTCACAATTTTGGATTCCACTTTGAGTTTGTGTATTTTTGTACCATTTCAGGTATTTTCTAGCTGAAATTGAGGAGCTGGAGCAAAAGTCTGATTCAGAGACAGAGAAAGCACTACAGATGCTGTCTAGATTTGACCTCCTTACACTCGGAAGCAATTTTCTGGAGCTACAAAAGTCTAAATGGAACATTCTTAATGGATATGGAAAGCTGACTTCTAGAGCTTTCCTGCAATATATAATAGTTTATACTTTGTTTTGGACTAGAAGGCCCAAAATAGGTGTTCAACGCCAACTCCCTACGACCCTTTCTTGCGTCCAGCGCCCAAGGAGCAGAACTTAGCTGGTGTTCAACGCCCAAAGAGACCTCATAGCACGTGGATCACATCAAAGCTCAGCCCAAACACTCATATGTGGGCCCCAGAAGTGGATTTTAGCACTAAAAAGACTGTTTTACCCTTACTAGTCATGAGTGTAGTATTTAAGGGATTTAATTTCTGTTATTCGAATACTTTTTCATTCAGCATACATGTTTTTACCATTGTATTTTACATCAGTATGAGTTTCTAAAACTCCTAGTTGAGGGGAGGAGTCCTGCTGAGTCCTATGAATTAATAAAAATATAACTATTTCTTCTTAGATCCGTGTTTGATTTACTTCTAAGATGTATACACGCTCTTCAACATGGTGAATAGGATGATCAGTGACAATCAACTCTTTTCATCATACTAAGACGAACGTGCCTGACAAACACCCGCGTCTACTTGGGTTCGTGTGAATACGTGACTAGAAAGCACGAGCCAACAGCTATGTGTATACATCTCTCAGACGGCTAATCCACGACTTCGTTGGGGACTTCTCAAGACATCAGTTCTACCAATTTTTGGGGAGATTAGGGTCTCCGTGGTATAGGCTAGAATCTAAAGAAGCAGCATTCTCTGATCTAGAAGATTCGACCTTGTTTGTGGCATTTTGAGTTGGATCGCCAAGAGAATGAACTTCTAGAGCTTCACCCTTCATCAGATCGGATGACCACGGCCAATGGCGTTCAATTTGTAGCAGAGGAGATCAATGACCACGGCCCATGGCTTTGATCACATATAGCCTGCCATAGAAGAAATCACTCACAAGCAGAGAAGACAGTAATACCAGAGTTAATTCAAAAAGGCTAAGCAACTCTAATCCTCAATTATATCCATTTTACTGATTTTATTCCAATAATCCTTTTACTGATTCCACTTAATTTACACAGTATCTTTATTAGTTTTATGTCTTCATAGTTTCAAATCTCACAAATCTAATAACCTTTCGATCTGCCTGACTAAGACCTGCAAGATAACCATAGCTTGCTTCAAACCACTATCATCGTGGGATCAACCCTAACTTGACCAGGTATTCCTTAGACGACCCAGTGTACTTGCTGGTACATCAGTACGAAAGTGTAGGGATTTGTGCTACAAAGAAGCACTTGATCTCCAACTCTAAACTTTCTTCTTTTGATATTCCGGTCATGCACCGCCTTCACCTTTTCCTTGTAGATTCTTGAATTCTTATATGCCTCTAATCTTATGCACTCTAATTCCTCCAATTGCAATTTTCTATCAATTCCGACTCCACCTAACGCTGAATTACATTCCTTGATGGCCCAATATGCCTTATGCTGAATTTCTTCCAGAAGGTGGCATGCCTTTCTGTAGACCAACCGGAACAGACTCATGCCGATTGGTGTCTTATAAGCCATCTGGTAGGCCCATAGTGCATCTCCAAGCTTAGAGCTCCAATCCCTCCTATGGGGTTTCACCATCTTCTCTAAAATTCTTTTGATTTCCCACTTAGAGACCTCTTCTTGGCCATTTTTCTGGGGATGATAAGCTATGGAAACCTTATGGATAATGCCATATCTCTTCATGAAAGTTGCTATCCTCTTGTTGTAAAAGTGTGAGCCTTGATCGCTCACGATTGCTCGTGGCGATCCAAAATGGCAAATAAGATAATTTCTTACAAAGGAAGCAACAATGTTAGCATCATCAGTACGGGTTGAAATTGCTTCCACCCATTTAGAGACGCAATCAACTGCTAACAAGATGTAGAGAAAACCATTGGAGTTTGGAAACAGACCCATAAAGTCAATGCCCCAAACGTCAAAAATTTCACAGAATAACATAAGTTGTTGAGGAATTTCATTCCTTTTGGATATATTTCCAAATCTTTGGCATTGGCGACAAGAATTACAAAAGAGGGTTGCATCTTTGAATAGGCCAGGCTGCCAAAATCCACAGTCTAACACTTTTCTTGCCGTTCGTTGAGGACCAAAGTGCCCACTAATTTCAGAGGAGTGGCGGGCTTCTAAAATAGACCGGAATTCCATTTGAGGCACACACCTCTTAATTACTTGGTCAGCACCACATCTCCATAAGTAGGGATCATCCCATATGTAATACTTAGACTCACTCTTAAGCTTGTCCCTTTGGTGCTTAGAAAAGTGTGGAGAAAAGGTATGGCCTACCAAGTAATTGGCAATAGATGCAAACCAAGGAGTAACTTCCGAGATTTATTGCAAGGCATCTAAGGGAAAAACATCATTGATATGGGTGGAGTCACATGTCAAATGTTCAAAGCGGGTTGTCCGCTACTAAATTCTGTGATCCACTCGTATCCTTGATCTCTAAATCAAATTCTTGCAAGAGTAATATCCATCGGATCAATCTCGGCTTAGACTTTTTCTTTGCCAACAAATATTTCAATGCCCCATGATCCGAGTATACTACTACCTTAGAACTAAGTAAATAAGTCCGGAATTTATCCAAAGTAAAGACAATTGTCAATAGTTCTTTTTCAGTGGTAGTATAATTGGATTGGGCTCCATCTAGAGTCTTAGAGGCATAAGCTATAACATAAGGATCCTTACCATCGCACTGTGCAAGCGCGGCTCCACTACATGATTGGATGCATCACACATGATCTCAAACGGGCTACTCCAATTTGGCCCTCTCACTATGGGAGCTTTGGTCAAGGCTTCCTTCAATGTATCAAATGCTTCCATGCACACCTCATTGAAATCAAATTCTATGTCCTTTTGGAGCAATTGAGATAGAGGTAAAGCCACCTTAGTAAAGTCCTTTATGAACCGCCGGTAAAAACATGCGTGACCAAGAAAAGAACGGACTTCCCTCACAGAAGGTAATCCAGAAACAACTTCAACTTTTGCAGGATCCACAGAAATACCATCACTAGAAACGAAGTGGCCTAACACAATACCGTGTTTAATCGTAAAATGGCACTTTTCAAAATTGAGAACAAGGTTTGAGCTAGAACATCTTTCTAGTAATTTGACCAAACTACCGAAGCAATCATCAAATGAATCTCCATAAACACTAAAGTCATCCATAAAAATTTCCATGCAATGCTCAAGGAAATTAGAAAAGATGCTAGTCATGCACCTTTGGAACATCGCAGGTGCATTACATAAGCCAAAAGGCATCCTCTTGTAAGAATACATTCTGAAGGGACATGTAAAAGTAGTCTTTTCTTGATCTTTCAGTGCTATATGAATTTGGAAATAACCAGTATAGCCATCTACGAAACAATAGCGTGATTTACCTAACAACCGGTCAAGCATTTGATCAATAAATAGAAGTGGGTAGTGGTCCTTCCGGGTTGCCAAGTTCAAGCGCCTATAGTCAATGTATACCCTCCAAGTGTTTTGCACTTTAGTTGCCATGAGTTCGCCGCTTTCACTCTTAACCATTGTGACACTCGACTTCTTCGGCACAACTTGCACCGAGCTAATCCATTCACTATTCGAGATATGATAGATAATATCGGCCTCTAGAAGTCTAGTAACCTCTTTTTTAACAACTTCCAAGATAGTGGGGTTTAATCTTCTTTGTGGTTGGCAGACCGGCTTAGCTCCCTCCTCTAGAAAAATGTGATGCTCACAAACATGGGGGCTTATACCCACTATATCCGTAGAGCTCCACCCAATAGCCTTTCTATTCCCTTGCAACACATCAAGTAATCTCTCCTCTTGATCGGAAGTAAGCTCCCTTGCAATAATCACTGGGAGTTTTGGATTGTTATCGAGAAAGGCGTATTTGAGGTGTGAGGGTAGAGGCTTCAATTCCATATTGAACTCATGACTTGGTACATTTTTCTTTGGCAATATTGGGGGTGGCAAGGTGTCTTCATCACATTCATTTAGCTTCCCCACACTTGGCCTTATGCTCAAATTCATCTTATCAAGGGTCTCATGGTAGACTTCGGACATAACTTCATCAACAATGTCACACCGAAAGATAGAGTGGTCTTCCGGTGGATGCTTCATAGCCTCATCCAAATAAAAGCTTACTGCTCTACCATCAATCTCAATAGAGTAGGTTCTTGAGAATGCATAAAGTTTAAACCGAGAGGTTTTCAAAAAGGGTCTCCCTAATAAGATAGATGAAGGCTTCCTGGAGTCATTAGGAAGCATCTCAAGGATGTAGAAATGGATCGGAAAGGTCAATCCCTTGATGCTCACTAAAACATCCTCAGCAATACCAACCACAGAAATAATGCTCTTGTCGGCCAAAACAAAGCGTGCAGATGAGGGCATAATGCTTACACAAGCACCAAGATCACACATACAATCCACAAATTAAGTACCACTTATAGTGCAAGATACTAAGCAAGGTCCCAGATCTCCATATTTTTCAAGAATAGCACCCATTAAAGTAGAAATTGAACTACCCAAAGGAATAGTTTCCAACTCATTAATCCTTTCCTTGTTCATGCATAAATCCTTTAAAAACTTGGCATATTTAGGAACTTGGCAAATAGCATAAAAAAGGGGAATAGTTACCTCAACCTTTTTGAAGATATTCACCATCTTTGGATCCAACTCCAATTGCTTTTTGGTCCTCTTTGCCAAGGTTGGAAATGGGATTGGAATGGCTTTTTTCAACACAGCTTTCTCCCTAGAGCCTCTTTTTCTTGAGCTTCTTCCTCATCTTCCACATCCTACACCTCAACAACATCTTCAGCTAAAGTAGCCTCCCTTGCACTTGACTCTTTGGGACTCCTTTCTTGTAGTATGGTGCCGGACCTCAAGGTGATGGCATTGATGCCACTCTTGGGGTTAGGTAATGGTTGAGAGAAAAGTGCACTTGAGCTTAAGGGTTGAGAGGGGCTTTGAGTTTGGTTGGATGGTAGAGGTAAGCGGGCTATAAGCTCTTGAATGGTGGAGTGAAATTCTCTTTGCTCTTGAAGAATATGCGGAGTACATCATCCATTGGAGCTTGATTGGAGGAAGAAGAAGGGTAGGTGATTTGAGGAACTTATGGTTAGGTGATTTGAGGCACTTGAGCTTGTCTTTGATGGGGAGGTTGATATCTTTGGCCTTGGTTTGTGGTGGGAATGATTGGTTTTGTTGATTGCGGTATGATTGAAAGTTGTTGTTTCCTCTTTGATTCGAAACATATCTCCATCCTTGGTTGTGATTGTCTCTCCACCCTTGGTTGGAATTGTCTTGCCAACCTTGGTTTTTCCACCCTTGGTTATAATTTCTCCCTTGTTGATAGGAGCCTTGGGTTGAGCGGTTGAAGTAAGCATTGGTGGCCACCAAGATATTGTCCTCTTGGAGTTGTGGACATTCATCGGTATATTGAGAATTGCAAGCACAAATTCCATACACTCTTTGTGGGACTACCATTTGGTATTGTTGTTGTGATGGAGGGAGTTGTTGTTGGTTTTGATGGATTTGTTTAAGAATGGTGGTCATCTCCCCTAAGGTCTTGGTTAGGGCAGACTCACTAGAAGAAACCTTATTGATGGTCATTGGATGATTGTTTCTTTACTTTGCATGTTAGGCAGATTCGGTTAAATCGGTGATAAGTTGCCAAGCTTCCTCTGCCGTTTTATACTTCGTTAAAGAGCCATTACTTGAAGCATCCAAGAGGATCTTATCTTGAGGCATCATGCCTTGGTAAAAGTAACTAATCAACACCAAATTAACAATCATGTGATGATGGCATGAATCAAGAAGCTTCCTAAAGCGCCCCCAATACTCATATTCCGACTCACCTTGAATGATGCATGAGATCTCTTTCCTTAACCTCCGTCACCTCCGGAAGGAAGAATTTGTCTAGGAATTCCCTTCGAAGCAAATTCCAATTGGTGACAACATCATCGGGTAGGGTATAAAACCACTCTTTTGCCCTTCCCTCAAGAGAAAATGGGAAAGCAAACATCCAAATAGCAGCTTCATCTGAGCCCTCTTGCCTAGTAGTTGAGCATACATCTTGAAAGTCCCTAAGATGTGATCAAGGCCGTCTTTAGTTCAAAATTAGCATCCACGTCTGGATTACGCACATGAAGCGGTTAGAGAGTGAAGTCCGTAGCACCTGCCTCTTTGAGAGTGATTTTTCTTGGGGCGGCCATGGTGTTGGTACCTAAGTCAATAGAGGAGATATCAGTAGAGCCAATAGAAAAATAAATAGGTTCCCTTTCAAATGACGCTTCGGATAAGGTTGGTGATTTGGCAGAAGCCGCTTCACTACCCTCAAAAGCTAACCAACGCTGAGCTTGCCTAAGATGTGATGCAGTTCTTTCAATTTCTGGATCAACAGGGGTTAAGCTCGGATCCGACAATGAACACATCATTCAAGAAAATAAACATAGAACTCATGACAATAAGCTATGCTAGAATAAGATGTCTACTAATTACTACTACTATAAATTCTAACTAAAGACTAGACTAGCAAATAATCAAGAAAAGAGTAGCTATTCACATATATACATATTCTCACTAGCCAACAATATAACACCATTGCAAGTCCCTACCAATGGTGCCAAAAAATTGATGTGGGATAAATGCCGGTTAGGAATTCACCAAAGGATTTTTCCAGTTTAATGTCACAAAGTATAGTTCCAACCGATGAGATACCCCTAATCAAAGTTTAAAAGAGTATGTCAAAACAATGAATTCAATAACTGGGGGTTGAATCCCGGGTCATTCTTCCAAGGACTTGCACTAGAATGCACATTTTTGGTTAGGATTTTCAGGTTTTGGATTGGTTGCAGTAGAAGTAAATTGACAAGTATAGAAAAGCAACAAACAACTAACAATTAAAGTAAGATAACTAAAAGTACCAATCAAGAATCATCTAACTAACAAGAATGCATCAAGATAGCTACAACTAAAAACATATAAGCATACGAGATATGCAATTAAATTGAGAAACTAGGAACTCAAGCTAATAGAAGTGAATGACAATCAATTAATATGAAGGTCTTAGCTAGGGAAGAGAATTGGAATTCCTATCCTTATTATCATCATCAAATGATGGAAATTTCTTAGTACTTCCACTTAGTTATCCTCTAGCAATGAAGGGAAGTCAAGTGGATATAATTAACTTGAACTCACAAGTCCTAGTCAACTCCTAATGAGAGACTAGATTTAGTGAGGTGCAACCAAATTAGCAACCTTCAATTACCCATCCACATTAGAAATTGACAATTCAAGAGTTTCCAACACTCAACCCCTAAGCCAAGAATAGAAATCTATTCCATAGTCATAAGATGCATTTTCACAAATACCTTGAATGCACTAAAGGAAAACATTATGAAATTGAAAAATAAATTAAATTCAAAGCTACCACTAACAATAATTGCTAATAACAAACCAAATAACAACAATGAACATGAAAGAAAACTCAATGCATTAATAAAAAGTAATTCCAACAAGATCCAAATTCAAATCTCAAAATAGCTAAAATGGCAAAAGTACTAAGTGAAATCAAAGAGTAGAAACTACAATTAAAGCAACATGAAATGAAATTAAAAAGATCTAATCCAAGAATTAAAGTGACAAAGAGCAATAAACCCTAAAACCTAGAGAGAAGTGGGAAGTTATCTCTCTAGAAAAACTAGAACCAAAACTAGCTAAACTTAAGTCTAATTATGTGTATGCTTCATTGCCTCTTCGCCCCCATCAATTCATGGCCTTTTCCCATTCAGAATCAAGTTGAATTTGGGCTTAGAGCCTCTCAGAATTCGCCAGCCATGATTTCCATAAATGAGTCACTGGTGCACGAAATTGTGATCACTACAACTCAAATAATCCATAAACTTGGTGTTCAACACCATGGCATAAACACAACTTCGCACAACTAACCAGCAAGTGTACTGGGTCGTCCAAGTAATAAACCTTACGCGAGTAAGGGTCGATCCCACAGAGATTGTTGGTATGAAGCAAGCTATGGTCACCTTGTAAATCTCAGTCAGGCAAACTCAAATGGGTATGGTGATATACGAATAAAACTATAAAGATAAAGATAGAGATACTTATGTAATTCATTGGTAGGAACTTCAGATAA
This sequence comes from Arachis hypogaea, assembly GCF_003086295.3. Lineage (NCBI taxonomy): Eukaryota > Viridiplantae > Streptophyta > Magnoliopsida > Fabales > Fabaceae > Arachis > Arachis hypogaea. The sequence goes on along the minus strand of NC_092043.1, from coordinate 23,522,215 downwards.
GCGTATGAAGATGCCTTCCCTTCCGTCTCTCTGCATTCCTACTGTCTTCATCCAATCCTTCTTACTCCTTTCCATGGCAAGCTTAAGCAAGGGTTTCACCGTTGTCAGTGGCTACCTCCCATCCTCTCAGTGGAAATGTTCAACGCACCCTGTCACGGCACGGCTATCCATCTGTCGGTTCTCGATCAGGCCGGAATAGAATCCAGTGATTCTTTTGCGTCTGTCACTAACGCCCCGCCCTTAGGAGTTTGAAGCACGTCACAGTCATTCAATCATTGAATCCTACTCAGAATACCACAGACAAGGTTAGACCTTCCGGATTCTCTTGAATGCCGCCATCAGTTCTAGCCTATACCACGAAGACTCTGATCTCACGGAATGGCTGGCTCGTTTGTCAGGCGAGCACTCGGTTGTCAGGCGATCAACCATGCATCGTGTATCAGGAATCCAAGAGATATTCACCCAATCGAAGGTAGAACGGAGGTGGTTGTCAGTCACACGTTCATAGGTGAGAATGATGATGAGTGTCACGGATCATCACATTCATCAAGTTGAAGAACAAGTGATATCTTAGAACAAGAACAAGCGGAATTGAAAAGAAGAACAATAGTAATTGCATTAATACTCGAGGTACAGCAGAGATCCACACCTTAATCTATGGTGTGTAGAAACTCCACCGTTGAAAATACATAAGTACAGGGTCTAGGCATGGCCGTGAGGCCAGCCTCCCAATGATCTAAGAACTAGATGTCCAAAGATGATCAAAGGATCGAAAATAATCCAAAGATCTCAAGTACAATAGTAAAAGGTCCTACTTATAGAGAACTAGTAGCCTAGGGTTTACAGAGATGAGTAAATGACATAAAAATCCACTTCCGGGCCCACTTGGTGTGTGCCTGGGCTGAGCAATGAAGCATTTTCGTGTAAAGACTCTTCTTGGAGTTAAACGCCAGCTTTGGTGCCAGTTTGGGCGTTTAACTCCCATTCTTGTGCCAGTTCCGGCGTTTAAAGCTGGAATTCCTGAGGGTGACTTTGAACGCCGGTTTGGGCCATCAAATCTTGGGCAAAGTATGGACTATCGTATATTGCTGGAAAGCCCAGGATGTCTACTTTCCAACGCCGTTGAGAGCGCGCCAATTGGGTTTCTGTAGCTCCAGAAAATCCACTTCGAATGCAGGGAGGTCAGAATCCAACAGCATCTGCAGTCCTTTTTGGTCTCTGAATCAGATTTTTGCTCAGGTCCCTCAATTTCAGCCAGAAAATACCTGAAATCACAGAAAAACACACAAACTCATAGTAAAGTCCAGAAAAGTGAATTTTAACTAAAAACTAATAAAAATATACTAAAAACTAACTAGATCATACCAAAAACATACTAAAAACAATGCCAAAAAGCGTACAAATTATCCGCTCATCAGTCACCTCACGCGTACGAGTCGGTCACGCGTGCGCATCGGCTAAACTTCACAATTGTCATGTGTCCGCGTCCTCCATGCGTGCGCGTGGGAACCAGCTTCTCCAAATCTCTATTCTTCATGTTCCTTGCATTTTAGTATGTTTCCTTTCCATCCTCTAAGCCATTTTTGCCTTATAAATCTTGAAATCACTTAACAAACGCATCACGACATCGAATGGTGATAGGAGAAGATTAAAATTTAGTATTTTTAAGGCCTAAAAAGTATGTTTTGAACTATGAAGCATAATTAGGAGGGAATCATAAAAGCATGCTACTTATGTGAATAAGTGTGAGACATTTATGAAACCCACCAAAATTAACAAAAGATAAACCCTAAAATTAGAGTTCATCACTCATTTGTCAAAGAGCAAACAAAAATCCCTTGAGGAGTCGTCTTGTCAGAACCAAATATCCACTGACTCTCAAGTTTAGCAATCATTGCCAACACTCTGTCCCAATCAAAAGTCTTCATCTTCTTCTCACTTTCTGCTACTTCAAATGCATCTTTCCCGCTCAGCCCAGGCTGAAAGTGAAGGGCATGCTCAATAGCCTCCTCGGTAACAAAAATCATCTTGCCTCTCAAGTGAACTACATTCAAGTCCCCAGAGTAATAGTTATCATAAAATTCCTTGACCCACGATGCATTCATTGTCGGGAGTTCCCGACCTAGGAACCTCCAACCCCGCTGAGCAATTCTGTCATCAGTATATATGCTTAGCTCATCCTAGATTTCGAGTATCCTCTCAACATGCAAGTTCCTCTTTAGGAACTTTTCAAATTTCTGCTCCTAATACAGGTTGCCAAATTTGTACGTGTTGGTGGGAGGTGTACTCTGGTCCAGTCTGTCTCTCCCAGTGATACACCTCTGGTGCACAAAATTGCAATCACACTTTTGTAATTCCGCACAACTAACCAGCAAGTGCACTGGGTCGTCCAAGTAATACCTTACGTGAGTAAGGGTCGATCCCACGGAGATTGTCGTCTTGAAGCAAGCTATGGTTATCTTGTAACTCTTAGTCAGGATATCAATAATTATCAGGGTTGATTGTAAAAAGCAAAAGAACATGAAATAAGTACTTGTTTTGCAGTAATGGGAAACAGGTTGAGGTTTTGGAGATGCTCTATCTTCTGAATCTCTGCTTTCCTACTGTCTTCTTCTTCAAGCACGCAAGGTTCCTTCCATGGCAAGCTGTATGTAGGGTTTCACCGTTGTCAATGGCTACCTCCCATCCTCTCAGTGAAAATGTTCAACGCGCTCTGTCACAGCACGGCTAATCATCTGTCGGTTCTCAATCAGGCTGGAATAGAATCCAGTGATTCTTTTGCGTCTGTCACTAACGCCCAGCCCTCAGGAGTTTAAAGCTCATCACAGTCATTCAATCCTTGAATCCTACTCAGAATACCACAGACAAGGTTTAGACCTTCCGGATTCTCTTGAATGCCGCCATCAATTCTAGCTTATACCACTAAGATTCTGATTAAGGAATTCAAGAGATATCTACTCAATCTAAGGTAGAACGGAGGTGGTTGTCAGGAACACGTTCATAGTTGAGAATGATGATGAGTGTCATGGATCATTACATTCATCAGGTTTAAGAACAAGTGATATCTTAGAATGGAAGCAAGCATGATTGAATGAAAAATAGTAGTAATTGCATTAATCCATCAAGAAACAGCAGAGCTCCTCACCCCCAACCATGGGGTTTAGAGACTCATGCTATAGAAGATACAATGAGAAACGTGTAAAGTGTCATGAGGTGCAGATACAATGTCAAAAGATCCTATTAATAGTGAACTAGTAACCTAGGGTATACAGAAATGAGTAAATGACGTAAAAATCCACTTCTGGGTCCACTTAGTGTGTGCTTGGGCTGAGCATTGAAGCTTTCATGTGTAGATACTTTTTCTGGAGTTAAACGCCAGCTTTTATGCCAGTTTGGGCGTTTAACTCCAATTTTTATGCCAGTTCCAGCGTTAAACGCTGGGAGTTCTGAAGCTGATTTGCAACGCCGGTTTGGGCCATCAAATCTTGGGCAAAGTATGGACTATTATATATTGCTGGAAAGCCCAGGATGTCTAATTTCCAACGCCGTTGAGAGCGCGCCAATTGGGCTTCTGTAGCTCCAAAAAATCCACTTCAAGTGCAGGGAGGTCAGAATCCAACAGCATCTGCAGTCCTTTTCAGCCTCTGAATCAGATTTTTGCTCAGGACCCTCAATTTCAGCCAGAAAATACCTGAAATCACAGAAAAATACACAAACTCATAGCAAAGTCCAGAAAAGTGAATTTTAACTAAAAACTACTAAAAGTATACTAAAAACTAACTAAAATATACTAAAAACATACTAAAAACAATGCCAAAAAGCGTATAAATTATCCGCTCATCACAACACCAAACTTAAATTGTTGCTTGTCCCCAAGCAACTGAAAATCAAAATAGAATAAAAAGAAGAGAATATACTATAGACTCCAAAATATCAAAGAAACTTAGCTCCAATTAGATGAGCGGGACTAGTAGCTTTTTGCTTCTGAATAGTTTCGGCATCTCACTTTATCCTTTGAAGTTCAGAATGATTGGCATCCATAGGAACTCAGAATTTAGATAATGTTATTGATTCTCCTAGTTAAGAATTATGATTCTTGAACATAGCTACTTTGTGAGTCTTGGCTGTGGCCCAAAGCACTCTGTCTTCCAGTATTACCACCAGATACATACATGCCACAGACACATAATTGGGTGAACCTTTTCAGATTGTGACTCAGTTTTGCTAGAGTCCCCAATCAGAGGTGTCCAGGGTTCTTAAGCACACTCTTTTTGCTTTGGATCACAACTTTCTTTCTTTCTTTTTCTCTAAATTTTTTTTTGAATCACTGCTTTTTCTTGCTTCAAGAATCAATTTGATGATTTTTCAAATCCTCAATAACAGTTCTCCTTTTCCCTCATTCTTTCAAGAGCCAACAATTTTAACATTCGTAAATCAACAAATTCAAAAGACATATGCACTGTTCAAGCATTCATTCAGAAAACAAAAAGTATTGTCACCACATCAAACTAATTCAACTAGTTTCAAAGATGAATTCGAAATCCTGTACTTCTTGTTCTTTTGTGATTAAAGCACTTTTCATTTAAGAGATGTGATGGATTCATAGGACATTCATAGCTTTAAGACATGAACTTTAATTTTTATTAATCATGAATTAAGAACAATACTCAAAATAGATATAAGATGAGACTAGTAAGAATAGAAAACAAAAATTTAAATAGGCTCCTAATGATAGAGGTTATCACAGAGTTAGGACTCAACAACCTTGATTTTGAGAAGTGGATGCTCCCTCAAATTGAGGGGAGAACTTTTGGCGTTTCAACTCTTGAAGTTCACGCCCCTGCTTCTCTTGTTCCTTCAGCAATTTGCAGAGCATGCAGTTTTGATTCTGCTGTTCTTCCTTAAGTTGCTCCATAGTTTCTTGCAACTTGGTGATAGATGCTTCTAGGCTGGCCCAGTAGTCAATTTCAGGAAATTCAGGGAGGAACTCCTGCGCCCTCTTTTTGATAGAGTTGTCTTGCATTTGTCCTTCCATTGACTTCTTGTTGATTGGATGTTCAATGGGTATGAATTCATCTACTCCCATCTTTACCCCAGCCTCTTTACAGAGCAAAGAGATCAAGCTTGGGTAAGCCAGTTTGACTTCAGTGGAATTCTTATTTGCAATTGTGTAGATCTCACAAGCAATCAGATGATGAACCTCCACTTCTTTTCCAAGCATAATGCAATGAATCATCACTACTCTCTTGATAGTGACCTCAGAACGGTTGCTAGTGGGCAATATGGAACGCCCAATAAAGTCTAGCAAACCTCTTGCAGTTGGTTTGAGGTCTCCCCTCTTGAGTTGGTTTGGGACACCTTTTGAATTGGTTATCCATTTAGTTCCAGGGAGGCATATGTCCTCTAGAACTTGATCCAACCCTTTATCTGCTCTCACCATTCTCCTATTAAAGGATTCAGGATCATCTTGCAGTTGAGGCAATTTGAAGATCTCTCTTATTTTGTCCAGATGGAAGTAGATAATTTCCCTCTGACCATGGTTCTGTAAGTATGGAAAGCAGTTCCAGTCATTCTCTGCTTATCTGTCAGCCACAGATTTGAGTAGAATTCCTGAACCATATTTCTTCCAACCTTTATCTCAGGATTGGTTAGAACTTCCCATCCTCTGTTTCGAATTTGCTCTTGGATCCCCGGATATTCATCTTCTTTCAGATTGAATTTGACTTCTGGGATCACTGACCTCAGACCCATTATTTTGTGATAATGGTCTTCATGTTCTTTGGTTAAGAACTTATCTTGATTCCGAAGATTCTTTGGATTATTCTCTTTCTTTCCAGTTAAATTGGTTTGTTTTCCCTTAGGAGCCATGATCTTGATGAATCTTGGCTTAGTGATCACGGAAAAGCACACCAAACTTAGAGGTTTGCTTGTCCTCAAGCAAAAGAAAGGAAAGAGGGGAGAGAAGAGGAGAGAAAATTCGAATGGTGTGGGGAGAGGGGGGTGGCCGAACGTGTTTAAATAGGGGAGGAGGAGAGATTTTTCGAAAATTTGAGGGAGATTTGAGAAGATATGGAAAAAAATTGAGGAGATAATAGAGTTTTTGAAAGAGCCTAGGAAAGGATTTGAGATAGATTTGAAGAAGATTTGATTTTTGAAATTGGAAGGTGAATGATGAAAGTTTGTAATGTGTTTATGCAGAAAAATATGGATCAGAACAAGAAAGTTTGAAAAAATTTGAAGTGGGAATCAAAATCTCCTCCCCTTTCCTTTCTGGCGTTAAACGCCCAGAATGGTATCCATTCTGGCGTTTAACGCCCATTTGTTGGCCAATTTGGGCATTTAACGCCCAGCCAGGTACCCTGGCTGGCGTTAAACGCCATAAATCCCTTTATCACTGGGCGTTTTGCTAAACGCCCAGGATGCTGCACACCTGGCGTTAAACGCCCAGAATGGTGCCCATTCTGGCGTTTAACGCCCAAAATGGCACCTTTACTGGCATTAAACGCCCAGAATGGTGCCCATTCTGGCGTTTAACGCCTAAAGTACCCCTTACTGGCGTTTTTTCGCCAGTAAGCTCTTTTTCTCTGCTTTTTGCACTGAATTCTTCTGTAACTCTGTGAATTCCTTAAATTTTGATAATTGCCCTTGTAGAAACAAAACATATGACCTGCTAATGACTGGGTTGCCTCCCAGCAAGCGCTTCTTTAATGTCTTTAGCTGGACCTTCACTGAGGATCATTCCAGCCTCAGTTTTGAGCAGTCCTGCTCAAAGTTGCTTTCAAGATAATGCTTGATCCTCTGTCCATTAACAATGAACTTCTTGTCCGAATCAGTATCCTGAAGCTCAACTTATCCATATGGTGATACTCCTGTAATCACATATGGACCCCTCCAGCGGGATTTTAGTTTTCCTGGGAACAATCTGAGCATAGAGTTGAAGAGCAGAACTTTTTGTCCTGGCTCAAAGACTAAGATCCCTTGTTGAGGCATGGCGTATCCATGAGGTAAGTTACCAGCTCTTTGGCAGCTGTCACAGTTACGCACAAACTCTCGGGCATCTCTATAGAGAGTAGGCCAGTAGAAGCCACATTAGAGGACCTTAGTGGCTGTTCGCTCACTTCCAAAATGTCCCCCATACTGTGATCCATGGCAATGCCACAGGATCCTCTGTGCTTCTTCTCTGGGTACACATCTGCGGATCATTCCGTCTGCACATCTCTTAAAGAGATATGGCTCATCCCATAGGTAGTACTTGGCATCTGAAATTAATTTCTTTCTTTGCACTCTGCTGTACTCCTGTGGTATGAACCTCACAGCTTTATAATTTGTAACATCTGCAAACCATGGAGCTTCCTGGATGGCAAAGAGTTGCTCATCTGGGAAAGTCTCAGAAATCTCAGTAGAAGGGCGGGACGCCCCAGCTACTGGTTCTATTCGGGACAGATGATCAGCTACTTGGTTCTCTGTCCCTTTTCTGTCTCTTATTTCTATATCAAACTCTTACAGAAGCAACACCCATCTTATAAGCCTGGGTTTTGAATCCTGCTTTATGAGTAAGCATTTAAGAGCAGCATAGTCAGTGTACACAATCACCTTGGATCCCACTAGATAGGATCTAAACTTGTCAATGGCATAGACCACTACAAGTAACTCTTTTTCTGTGGTTGTGTAGTTCTTCTGTGCATCATTTAGAACGCGGCTGGCATAATAAATGACGTGCAGAAGCTTGTTATGCCTCTGTCCCAACACTGCACCAATGGCATGGTCACTGGCATCACACATTAGTTCAAATGGCAATGTCCAGTCTGGTGTAGAGATGACTAGTGCTGTTACCAACTTGGCTTTCAGGGTCTCAAATGCCTGCAGACACTGCATGTCAAACACAAATGGTGTGTCAGCAGCTAGCAGGTTGCTCAAAGGTTTTGCAATTTTCGAAAAATCCTTTATAAACCTCCTGTAGAATCCTGCATGCCCCAGAAAGCTTCTGATTGCCTTAACATTGGCAGGTGGTGGTAATTTTTCAATTACCTCTACCTTTGCCTTATCCACCTCTATTCCCCTGCTTGAAATTTTGTGCCCAAGGACAATTCCTTCAGTCACCATAAAGTGACATTTCTCCCAGTTTAAAACCAGGTTAGTCTCTTGGCACCTTTTCAGGACAAGTGCTAGGTGGTCAAGACAGGAGCTGAATGAGTCTCCATATACTGAGAAGTCATCCATGAAGACTTCCAGGAATTTCTCCACCATATCAGAGAAGATGGATAGCATGCATCTTTGAAAGGTTGCAGGAGCATTACACAGACCAAAAGGCATCCTCCTGTAGGCAAACATGCCAGAAGGGCAAGTAAATTCTGTTTTCTCTTGGTCTTGAGGATCTACTGCAATTTGGTTGTAACCTGAATAGCCATCCAAAAAGCAGTAATAATCATGACCAGCTAGTCTTTCTAGCATTTGGTCTATGAATGGTAAAGGAAAATGATCCTTTCTGGTGGTTGTATTGAGCCTTCTGTAGTCAATACACATACGCCACCCTGTGACTATTCTTGTAGGAACCAGTTCATTTTTTCATTATGAACCACTGTCATGCCTCCCTTTTTGGGGACAACTTGGACAGGGCTCACCCAGGGGCTATCAGAAATAGGATAAATAATCCCAGCCTCTAGTAATTTAGTGACCTCTTTCTGCACCACCTCCTTCATGGCTGGATTTAGCCTCCTTTGTGGTTGGACCACTGGTTTGGCATTATCCTCCAACAGGATCTTGTGCATGCATCTAGCTGGGCTAATGCCCTTAAGATCACTTATGGACCACCCAAGAGCTGTCTTGTGTGTCCTTAGCACTTGAATCAGTGCTTCCTCTTCCTGTGGATTTAAAGCAGAGCTTATAATCACTGGAAAAGTGTCACCTTCTCCCAGAAATGCATACTTCAGGGATGGTGGTAATGGTTTGAGTTCAGGTTTGGGAGGCTTATCCTCCTCCTGAGGAATTTTCAAAAATTCTTTTGTTTCCTCTGGTTCTTCTTGATCAGGCTGAGCATCCTTGAAGATGTCCTCAAGCTCTGATTCTAGACTTTCAGTCATATTGATCTCTTCCACCAAAGAGTCAATAATGTCAGCGCCCATGCAGTCATTTGGAGTGTCTGGATGCTGCATAGCTTTTACAGCATTCAACTTGAACTCATCCTCATTGACTCTCAAGGTTACTTCCCCTTTTTGTACATCAATGAGAGTTCGTCCAGTTGCTAGGAAAGGTCTTCCTAGAATGAGATTTGCACTCTTGTGCTCCTCCATTTCCAGCACCACAAAGTCAGTTGGAAAGGTGAATGGCCCAACCTTGACAATCATGTCCTCTATTATGCCTGATGGATATTTAATGGAGCCATCAGCAAGTTGGAGGCATATCCGGGTTGGTTTGACTTCTTCAGTCAACCCAAGCTTTCTGGTAGTGGATGCAGGTATTAGATTGATGCTTGCTCCAAGATCACACAGGGCTGTCTTGGTGCAAGCACCTTCTAATGTGCATGGTATCATAAAGCTTCCTGGATCTTGAAGCTTTTCTGGTAAGCTTTTTAGAATGACTGCACTGCATTCTTCAATGAGAAATACTTTTTCAGTCTCTCTCCAATCCTTCTTATGGCTTAAGATCTCTTTCATGAACTTAGCATAAGAAGGTATTTGCTCAAGTGCCTCTGCAAACGGAATCTTTATTTCAAGAGTCCTTAGATAGTTTGCAAAGCAGGCAAATTGCTTATCCTGTTCCGCTTGCGGAGTTTCTGAGGATAAGGCATCTTGGCTTTATATTCTTCAACCTTAGTTACTGCAGGTTTATTCCTTACAGAAGTGGTTGAAGAAGCCTTTTTAGAGGGATTACTGTCAGCACTCTCAGGTGTCTGATCCTTCCTTGGCATCTGAACGCCAGGATTGGGTGAAGATTGGGCGTTTAACGCCAACTTCTCTCCCTTTTTTGGCGTTTGAACGCCAGAACTGGGCAGGGAATGGGCGTTTAACGCCAGCTTTCCCCCCTTTTCTGGTGTTTGAACGCCAAAAGTATTCCTCTCTGGGCTCTTACTGTCCTCAGAGGGATTTTGGATAGTGGTTTGGTTATCCTCTGTCAATTGTTCCTTATTTGGCTTTTTGTTACTTTGAGCTGTGTTATTCAATGTCTTCCCACTCCTCAGTTGAACTGCTTGACATTCTTCTGTTATTTGTTTAGATATCGGCTGTTTTGCCTGATTCAACTATAGTTCTATGTTCTTGTTAGCAATTTTAGTTTCTTGGAGCATCTCTTTAAATTCTGCTAACTGTTTTGTTATCAGGTGTAATTGTTGATTAAGCTCAATCATCTGTTCTTGAGGATTAGGATCAGTGGCTACTGCCATGACTTCCTTTTTTGTAGAGAACTCATTGCTAGAGTACAAATGTTGATTTCTAGCAACAGTGTCTATAAGCTCTTGAGCCTCTTCAATTGTCTTCCTCATGTGTATAGATCCACCAGCTGAGTGGTCTAAAGACATCTGAGCTTTTTCTGTAAGCCCATAGTAGAAGATGTCTAACCGTACCCACTCTGAAAACATTTCAGAGGGGCATTTTCTTAGCATACCTCTATACCTCTCCCAGGCATTATAAAGTGATTCATTATCCTCTTGTTTAAAGCCTTGGATGTCCAGCCTTAGCTGTGTCATCCTTTTTGGAGGGTAAAATTGATTCAGGAATTTGTCTGATAACTGTTTCCATGTCTTTATGCTTGCTGTAGGTTGGTTATTCAACCACCTCTTAGCTTGATCTTTTACAGCAAATGGAAACAGTAATAATCTGTAGACATCCTGATCCACCTCTTTATCACGTACTGTGTCAGCAAGTTGTAAGAATTGTGCCAGAAACTCAGTAAGTTCTTCCTGTGGAAGACCGGAATACTGGCAATTTTGCTGCACTATGATAATGAGTTGAGGGTTTAGCTCAAAGCTGCTTGCTTTGATGGGAGGTATACAGATGCTACTCCCATATGTAGCTGTAATGGGATTAGCATATGACCCCAGAGTCCTTCTGGACTGCTCAATTCCACTTAGGCCCATGATGGAGAAAGGGAATATGATATGAATTCAAAAGTAAAGTAAAAATATATTATATTTTTTTTTACCGAAAAAAATTAAAATAAAACAAAAGGAAAATAAAATAAATTTTCGAAAACTAAAAGAAAATAGGATCAAAGCAACTTGAAAACTAAATCAATTAGTTAATTAAAAAGATTTTGGAATTAGCAATTGAAAAGATATGATTGAAAATTATTTTGAAAAAGATTTGATTTTTTTTTTTGAAATGAGGAAAGAGAAAAACAACAAAATCACACCAAACTTAAAATTTTTAGAAAATCAGACACAAATTTTCGAAAACTCAAAAGAAAACAAAAATCAGACACCAAACTTAGAATTTTTAAAGATCAAAAAGGGACTAAGGACATGCAAATTCGAAAAATTAAAAGAAAACAAAAACATGCAATTGACACCAAACTTAAAATATGAAACTAAACTCAACTAAAAGACTCTAAACCAACAAAAATAAAACAGTCCTAATCTAAGCAACAAGATAAGCCGTCAGTTGTCCAAACTCAAACAATCCCCGGCAACGGCGCCAAAAACTTGGTGCACGAAATTGCAATCACACTTTTGCAATTCCGCACAACTAACCAGCAAGTGCACTGGGTCGTCCAAGTAATACCTTACGTGAGTAAGGGTCGATCCCGCGGAGATTGTCGGCTTGAAGCAAGCTATGGTTATCTTGTAACTCTTAGTCAGGATATCAATAATTATCAGGGTTGATTGTAAAAAGCAAAAGAACATGAAATAAGTACTTATTTTGCAGTAATGGGAAACAGGTTGAGGTTTTGGAGATGCTCTATCTTCTGAATCTCTGCTTTCCTACTGTCTTCTTCTTCAAGCACGCAAGGTTCCTTCCATCGCAAGCTGTATGTAGGGTTTCACCGTTGTCAATGGCTACCTCCCATCCTCTCAGTGAAAATGTTCAACGCGCTCTATCACAGTACGGCTAATCATCTGTCGGTTCTCAATCAGGCTGGAATAGAATCCAGTGATTCTTTTGCGTCTGTCACTAACGCCCAGCCCTCAGGAGTTTGAAGCTCGTCACAGTCATTCAATCCTTGAATCCTACTCAGAATACCACAGACAAGGTTTAGACCTTCCGGATTCTCTTGAATGCCGCCATCAATTCTAGCTTTGGTGCACGAAATTGTGATCATCAATGGCGCCATCAACATGGTACGCACAATTGTAATCTCACTTCTTTATCACAACTTCGCACAACTAACCAGCAAGTGTACTGGGTCGTCCAAGTAATAAACCTTACGCGAGTAAGGGTCGATCCCACAGAGATTGTTGGTATGAAGCAAGCTATGGTCACCTTGTAACTCTTAGTCAGGCAAACTCAAATGGATATGGGTGATATACGAATAAAACATAAAGATAAAGATAGAGATACTTATGTAATTCATTGGTAGGAATTTCAGATAAGCGTATGAAGATGCTTGGTCCCTTCTGTCTCTCTGCTTTCCTACTGTCTTCATCCAATCCTTCTTACTCCTTTCCATGGCAACCTTATGCAAGGGTTTCACTGTTGTCAGTGGCTACCTCCCATCCTCTCAGTGGAAATGTTCAACGCACCCTGTCACGGCACGGCTATCCATCTGTCGGTTCTCAATCAGGCCAGAATAGAATCCAGTGATTCTTTTGCGTCTGTTACTAACGCCCCGCCCTCAGGAGTTTGAAGCTCGTCACAGTCATTCAATCATTGAATCCTACTCAGAATACCACAGACAAGGTTTAGACCTTCCGGATTCTCTTGAATGCCGCCATCAGTTCTAGCCTATACCACGAAGACTCTGATCTCACGGAATGCCTGGCTCGGTTGTCAGGCGAGCTCTCGGTTGTCAGGCGATCAACCATGCATCGTGTATCAGGAATCCAAGAGATATCCACCCAATCTAAGGTAGAACGGAGGTGGTTGTCAGGCACACATTCATAGGTGAGAATGATGATGAGTGTCACGGATCATCACATTCATCAAGTTGAAGAACAAGTGATATCTTAGAACAAGAACAAGCGGAATTGAATCGAAGAACAATAGTAATTGCATTGATACTCGAGGTACAGCAGAGCTCCACACCTTAATCTATGGTGTGTAGAAACTCCACCGTTGAAAATACATAAGAACAAGGTCTAGGCATGGCCGAATGGCCAGCCTCCCAAGGTGATCAAAAGATCTAAAGATCAAAAGATTCCAAAGATCAGAAGATGAAAATACAATAGTAAAAGGTCCTATATATAGAGAACTAGTAGCCTAGGGTGTACAGAGATGAGTAAATGACATAAAAATCCACTTCCGGGCCCACTTGGTGTGTGCTTGGGCTGAGGATTGAAGCATTTTCGTGTAGAGACTCTTCTTGGAGTTAAACGCCAGCTTTGGTGCCAGTTTGGGCGTTTAACTCCCATTCTTGTGCCACTTCCGGCGTTTAACGCTGGGAATTCTGAGGGTGATTTTGAACGCCGGTTTGGGCCATCAAATCTTGGGCAAAGTATGGACTATCATATATTTCTGGAAAGCCCAGGATGTCTACTTTCCAACGCCGTTGAGAGCGCGCCAATTGGGCTTCTGTAGCTCCAGAAAATCCACTTCGAGTGCAGGGAGGTCAGAATCCAACAGCATCTGCAGTCCTTTTTAGTCTCTGAATCAGATTTTTGCTCAGGTCCCTCAATTTCAGCCAGAAAATACCTGAAATCATAGAAAAACACACAAAATCATAGTAAAGTCCAGAAAAGTGAATTTTAACTAAAAACTAATAAAAATATACTAAAAACTAACTAGATCATACTAAAAACATACTAAAAACAATGCCAAAAAGCGTACAAATTATCCGCTCATCACAACACCAAACTTAAATTGTTGCTTGTCCTCAAGCAACTGAAAATCAAATAAGATAAAAAGAAGAGAATATGCAATGAATTCCAAAAACATCTATGAAGATCAGTATTAATTAGATGAGCGGGGCTTTTAGCTTTTTGCCTCTGAATAGTTTTGGCATCTCACTCTATCCTTTGAAATTCAGAATGATTGGCTTCTTTAGGAACTCAGAATCCAGATAGTGTCATTGATTCTCCTAGTTAAGTATGATGATTCTTGATCACAGCTACTTATTGAGTCTTGGCCATGGCTCAAAGCACTCTGTCTTCCAGTATTACCACCGGATACATACATGCCACAGGGTTCTTAAGCACACTCTTTTTGCCTTGGATCACAACTTTATTTCTTTCTTTTTCTTTCTTTTTCTTTCTTTTTCTCTTTTTTTTCGAATATTTTTTTTTGTATTCACTGCTTTTTCTTGCTTCAAGAATCATTTTTATGATTTTTCAGATCCTCAGTAACATGTCTCCTTTTTCATCATTCTTTTAAGAGCCAACATTCATGAACCACAAATTCAAAAGACATATGCACTGTTTAAGCATACATTCAGAAAACAAAAGTATTGCCACCACATCAAAATAATTAAACTGTTATAAAATTTAAAATTCATGCAATTCTTCTCTTTTTCAATTAAGAACATTTTTCATTTAAGAAAGGTGATGGATTCATAGGACATTCATAACTTTAAGGCATAGACACTAATGATCACAAGACACAAACATAGATAAACATAAGCACTAAAATTCGAAAAACAGAAAAATAAAGAACAAGGAAATTAAAGAACGGGTCCACCTTAGTGATGGCGGCTTGTTCTTCCTCTTGAAGATCCTATGGAGTGCTTGAGCTCCTCAATGTCTCTTCCTTGTCTTTGTTGCTCCTCTCTCATGATTCTTTGATCTTCTCTAATTTCGTGGAGGAGGACGGAGCTTGGTGCTCCACCCTTAGTTGTCCCATGTTGGAACTCAATTCTCCTAGGGAGGTGTTTAGTTGCTCCCAATAGTTTTGTGGAGGAAAGTGCATCCCTTGAGGCATCTCAGGGATTTGATGATGAGAGGGGTCTCTTGTTTGCTCCATCCTCTTCTTAGTAATGGGCTTGTGCTCATCAATGCGGATGTCTCCCTCTATGTCAACCCCAACTGAATAACAGAGGTGACAAATGAGATGAGGAAAGGCTAACCTTGCCAAGGTAGAGGACTTGTCCGCCACCTTATAAAGTTCTTGGGATATAACCTTATGAACTTCTATTTCTTCTCCAATCATGATGCTATGAATCATGATAGCCCAGTCTATAGTAACTTCGGACCGGTTGCTAGTGGGAATGATTGAGCGTTGGATAAACTCCAACCATCCCCTATCCACGGGCTTGAGGTCATGCCTTCTCAATTGAACCGGCTTTCCTCTTGAATCTCTCTTCCATTGGGCGCCCTCTTCACAGATGTCTATGAGGACTTGGTCCAACCTTTGATCAAAGTTGACCCTTCTAGTGTAAGGATGTTCATCTCCTTGCATCATGGACAAGTTGAATGCCAACCTTACATTTTCCGGACTAAAATCCAAGTATTTCCCCCGAACTATAGTAAGCCAATTCTTTGGATCCGGGTTCACACTTGGATCATGGTTCTTGGTGATCCATGCATTGGCATAGAACTCTTGAACCATTAAGATTCCGACTTGTTGAATGGGGTTGGTAAGAACTTCCCAGCCTCTTCTTCGGATCTCATGTCGGATCTCCGGATATTCACTCTTTTTGAGTGAAAAAGGGACCTCGGGGATCACCTTCTTCAAGGCCACAACTTCATAGAAGTGGTCTTGATGCACCCTTGAGATGAATCTCTCCATCTCCCATGACTCGGAGGTGGAAGCTTTTGCCTTCCCTTTCCTCTTTCTAGAGGTTTCTCCGGCCTTGGATGCCATAAATGGTTATGGAAAAATAAAAAGCAATGCTTTTACCACACCAAACTTAAAAGGTTTGCTCGTCCTCGAGCAAAAGAAGAAAGAAGAGAGTAGAAGAAGAAGAAATAGAGGAGATGGAGATGGCCTTGTGGTTCGGCCAAAGGGAGGAGAAGTAGTGTTTAGGTTGTGTGAAAATGAAGGAGTGAAGATGGGTTTATATAGGAGTGGGGGGAGGGTGATGTTCGGCTATGGGAGGGTGGGTTTGGGAGGGAAAGTGGTTTAAATTTGAATGACGGGGTAGGTGGGGTGTTATGAAGGATGGATGTGAGTGGTGAAGAGAAAGATGGGATTTGATAGGTGAAGGGTTTTTTTGGGGAAGAGGTGTTGAGGTGATTGGTGAATGGGTGAAGAAGAGAGAGAGTGATGGGGTAGGTGGGGATCCTGTGGGGTCCACAGATCCTGAGGTGTCAAGGAAAAGTCATCCCTGCACCAAGTGGCGAGCAAAATTGCTCTTTGTGCCAATTCTGGCGTTAAACGCCGGGCTGGTGCCCATTTCTGGCGTTTAACGCCAACTTCTTGCCCTTTTCTGGCGTTTAACGCCAGTCTGGTGCCCCTTTCTGGCGTTAAACGCCCAGAATGGTGCCAGACTGGGCGTTAAACGCCCAACTGCTAGCCTTAATGGCGTTTAAACGCCAGCAGGTTCTTCCTCCAGGGTGTGCTATTTTTCTTTCTGTTTTTCATTCTGTTTTTTCCTTTTCCATTGATTTTGTGACTTCTCATGATCATCAACCTACAGAAAACATAAAATAACAAAGGAAAAATAGATAAAATATAACATTGGGTTGCCTCCCAACAAGCGCTTCTTTTATGTCAGTAGCTTGACAGAGGGCTCTCATAGAGCCTCACAGATGCTCAGAGCAATGTTGGAACCTCCCAACACCAAACTTAGATTTTGAATGTGGGGGTTCAACACCAAACTTAGAAGTTGGTTGTGGCCTCCCAACACCAAACTTAGAGTTTGATTGTGGGGGCTCTATTTGACTCTGTTTTGAGAGAAGCTCATCATGCTTCCTCTCCATGGTGACAGAGGGATATCCTTGAGCCTTAAACACAAAGGATTCTTCATTCACTTGAATGATCAATTCTCCTCTGTCAACATCAATCACAGCCTTTGCTATGGCTAGGAAAGGTCTGCCAAGGATGATGGATTCATCCATGCACTTCCCAGTCTCTAGGACTATGAAATCAGCAGGGATGTAATGGTCTTCAACTTTCACCAGAACATCCTCTACAAGTCCATGAGCTTGTTTTCTTGAGTTGTCTGCCATCTCTAATGAGATTTTTGCAGCTTGCACCTCAAAGATCCCTAGCTTCTCCATTACAGAGAGAGGCATGAGGTTTACACTTGACCCTAGGTCACACAAGGCCTTCTTGAAGGTCATGGTGCCTATGGTACAAGGTATTGAAAACTTCCCAGGATCATGTCTCTTTTAAGGTAATTTCTGCCTAGACAAGTCATCCAGTTCTTTGGTGAGCAAAGGGGATTCATCCTCCCAAGTCTCATTTCCAAATAACTTATCATTTAACTTCATGATTGCTCCAAGGTATTTAGCAACTTGCTCTTCAGTGACATATTCCTCCTCTTCAGAGGAAGAATACTCATCAGAGCTCATGAATGGCAGAAGTAAGTCCAATGGAATCTCTATGGTCTCGTTTTGAGCCTCAGATTCCCATGGTTCCTCATTGGGGAACACATTGGAGGCCAGTGGACGTCCATTGAGGTCTTCCTCAGTGGCGTTCACTGTCTCTTCCTCCTCTCCAAATTCGGCCATGTTGATGGCTTTGCACTCTCCTTTTGGATTTTCTTCTGTATTGCTTGGAAGAGTACTAGGAGGGAGTTCAGTAATTTTCTTACTCAGTTGTCCCACTTGTGCCTCCAAATTTCTAATGGAGGACCTTGTTTCAGTCATGAAACTTTGAGTGGTTTTGATTAGATCAGAGACCATGGTTGCTAAGTCAGAGGTGTTCTGCTTAGAATTCTCTGTCTGTTGCTGAGAAGATGATGGAAAAGGCTTGCCACTGCTAAACCTGTTTCTTCCACCATTGTTATTGTTGAAACCTTGTTGAGGTCTCTGTTGATCCTTCCATGAAAGATTTGGATGATTTCTCCATGAAGGATTATAGGTGTTTCCATAGGGTTCTCCCATGTAATTCACCTCTTCCATTGAAGGGTTCTCAGGATCATAAGCTTCTTCTTCAGATGAAGCCTCCTTAGTACTACCTGGTGCATTTTGCATTCCAGACAGACTTTGAGAAATCATATTGACTTGCTGAGTCAATATTTTGTTCTGAGCCAATATGGCATTCAGAGTATCAATCTCAAGAACTCCTTTCTTCTGATTAGTCCCATTGTTCACAGGATTCCTTTCAGAAGTGTACATGAATTGGTTATTTGCAACCATTTCAATCAGCTCTTGAGCTTCGGTAGGCGTCTTCTTCAGATGAAGAGATCCTCCAGCAGAGCTATCCAAAGACATCTTGGACAGTTCAGACAGACCATCATAGAAAATACCTATGATGCTCCATTCAGAAAGCATATCAGAGGGACACTTTTTGATTAATTGTTTGTATCTTTCCCAAGCTTCATAGAGGGATTCTCCTTCCTTCTGTCTGAAGGTTTGGACTTCCACTCTAAGCTTACTCAATTTTTGAGGTGGAAAGAACTTTGCCAAGAAGGCATTGACTAGCTTTTCCCAAGAGTTCAGGCTTTCTTTAGGTTGTGAGTCCAACCATATTCTAGCTCTATCTCTTACAGCAAAAGGGAATAGCATAAGTCTGTAGACCTCAGGGTCAACCCCATTAGTCTTGACAGTGTCACAGATTTGCAAGAACTCAGCTAAAAACTGATGAGGATCTTCTAATGGAAGTCCATGGAACTTGCAATTCTGTTGCATTAGAGAAACTAATTGAGGCTTAAGCTCAAAGTTGTTTGCTCCAATGGCAGGGATAGAGATGCTTCTCCCATAGAAGTCGGGAGTAGGTGCAGTAAAGTCACCCAGCACCTTCCTTGCATTGTTGGCATTGTTGTTGTTTTCGGCTGCCATGGGTTCTTCTTCTTTGAAGATTTCTGTTAGGTCCTCTACAGAGAGTTGTGCCTTAGCTTCTCTTAGCTTTCGCTTCAAGGTCCTTTCAGGTTCAGGGTCAGCCTCAACAAGAATGCTTTTGTCTTTGCTCCTGCTCATAAGAAAGAGAAGAGAACAAGAAAATGTGGAATCCTCTATATCACAGTATAGAGATTCCTTGAGGTGTCAGAGGAAAAGAAAAATAGAAGGCAGAAGTAGAAAATTCGAACTTATCAAAGAAGATGGAGTTCGAATTTTGCATTAAGGAATAGTGTTAGTCCATAAATAGAAGGAGGTGAGAAGAGGGGAAGAAATTTTCGAAAATATTAAAAAGATTTTAAAAACATTTTGAAAAACACTAATTGATTTTCGAAAACCAAGAGTGGAAAAGAAATCAAGTGATTTTTGAAAAAGATTTTGAAATTAGAAATCAAAAAGATTTGATTGAAAACTATTTTGAAAAAGATGTGATTGAGAAGATATGATTTGAAAAACATTTTTAAAAAGATTTGATTAAAAAATAATGACTTGGCTATCAAGAAAAGATATGATTCAAACATTAAACCTTTCTCAACAGAAAAGGTAACATACTTGATATGTTGAATCAAATCATTAATTGATAGCAAGTATCCTTAAAAATAGAAAGAAATTTATTTTGAAAGAGATTTAATTGAAAAGATATGATTGAAAAAGATTTGATTTTGAAAAATTTTGAAAACTTAAAAAAAATCTGAATTAAAAACAGAATCTTCCCTCTTGTGCCATCCTGGCGTTAAACGCCCAGAATGGTGCACATTCTGGCGTTTAACGCCCAAACAACTACCCTTTTGGGCGTTAAACGCCCAGCCAGGCACCCTGGCTGGCATTTAAACGCCAGTTTGCCTTCTTCACTGGGCGTTTTGAACGCCCAGTTCTTTCTGTGTAATTCCTCTGCAGTATGTTCTGAATCTTCAATTCTCTGTATTATTGACTTGAAAAGACACAAATTAAAAATATTTTTGGATTTTTAATCATGAGGAATAATCAAAATGCAACTAAAGTCAAATAACAATGCATGCAAGACACCAAACTTAACAGTTTGTATACTACTGACACTAATGAGAATGCACATGAGACTTATAAACACTCAAGTCAAGAGAATTTTAAAAATCAGAGCAATATAACCATCAAGAACAACTTGAAGATTAATGAAGACACATGCATGAATGCAAAAAGAACAAAAACATGCAATTGACACCAAACTCAAAATGAAACTCTAGACTCAATAAGAAACATACAATATTTTTGGTTTTATGATTTTGTAAATTTTTTTTGGATTTTTTGAAAATTAAGTGAAAAAAAATAAAGGTATCAAAATTCTTAATGAGAATTCCAGGAATCATGCAATGTTTAGTCTAAGACTCCGGTCCAGGAATTAGACATGGCTTCACAGCCAGCCAAGCTTTCAAAGAAAGCTTCAGTCCAAAACACTAGACATGGCCAATGGCCAGCCAAGCCTTAGCAGATCACTGCTCCAACAGCAAGATTGATAGAAATCAACATGCTCTTGTGATAATAAGTTGAAACCTCGGTCCAATAAAATTAGACATGGCTTCACAGCCAGCCAGACTTCAACAGATCATCATGAAACTCTAGAATTCATCCTTAAGAACTCTGAAGAAAAAATACCTAATCTAAGCAACAAGATGAACCGTCAGTTGTCCATACTAGAACAATCCCCGGCAACGGCGCCAAAAAATTGGTGCACGAAATTGTGATCATCAATGGCGCCATCAACATGGTACGCACAATTGTAATCTCACTTCTTTATCACAACTTCGCACAACTAACCAGCAAGTGTACTGGGTCGTCCAAGTAATAAACCTTACGCGAGTAAGGGTCGATCCCACAGAGATTGTTGGTATGAAGCAAGCTATGGTCACCTTGTAACTCTTAGTCAGGCAAACTCAAATGGATATGGGTGATATACGAATAAAACATAAAGATAAAGATAGAGATACTTATGTAATTCATTGGTAGGAATTTCAGATAAGCGTATGAAGATGCTTGGTCCCTTCCGTCTCTCTGCTTTCCTACTGTCTTCATCCAATCCTTCTTACTCCTTTCCATGGCAACCTTATGCAAGGGTTTCACCGTTGTCAGAGGCTACCTCCCATCCTCTCAGTGGAAATGTTCAACGCACCCTGTCACGGCACGGCTATCCATCTGTCGGTTCTCAATCAGGCCGGAATAGAATCCAGTGATTCTTTTGTGTCTGTCACTAACGCCCCGCCCTCAGGAGTTTGAAGCTCGTCACAGTCATTCAATCATTGAATCCTACTCAGAATACCACAGACAAGGTTTAGACCTTCCGGATTCTCTTGAATGCCGCCATCAGTTCTAGCCTATACCACGAAGACTCTGATCTCACGGAATGGCTGGCTCGATTGTCAGGCGATCAACCATGCATCGTGTATCAGGAATCCAAGAGATATCCACCCAATCTAAGGTAGAACGGAGGTGGTTGTCAGGCACACGTTCATAGGTGAGAATGATGATGAGTGTCAAGGATCATCACATTCATCAAGTTGAAGAACAAGTGATATCTTAGAACAAGAACAAGCGGAATTGAATAGAAGAACAATAGTAATTGCATTGATACTCGAGGTACAGCAGAGCTCCACACCTTAATCTATGGTGTGTAGAAACTCCACCGTTGAAAATACATAAGAACAAGGTCTAGGCATGGCCGAATGGCCAGCCTCCCAAGGTGATCAAAAGATCTAAAGATCAAAAGATTCCAAAGATCAGAAGATGAAAATACAATAGTAAAAGGTCCTATATATAGAGAACTAGTAGCCTAGGGTGTACAGAGATGAGTAAATGACATAAAAATCCACTTCCGGGCCCACTTGGTGTGTGCTTGGGCTGAGCATTGAAGCATTTTCATGTAGAGACTCTTCTTGGAGTTAAACGCCAGCTTTGGTGCCAGTTTGGGCGTTTAACTCCCATTCTTGTGCCACTTCCGGCGTTTAACGCTGGGAATTCTGAGGGTGACGTTGAACGCCGGTTTGGGCCATCAAATCTTGGGCAAAGTATGGACTATCATATTTTGCTGGAAAGCCCAGGATGTCTACTTTCCAACTCCGTTCAGAACGCGCCAATTGGGCTTCTGTAGCTCCAGAAAATCCACTTCGAGTGCAGGGAGGTCAGAATCCAACAGCATCTGCAGTCCTTTTTAGTCTCTGAATCAGATTTTTGCTCAGGTCCCTCAATTTCAGCCAGAAAATACCTGAAATCACAGAAAAACACACAAACTCATAGTAAAGTCCAGAAAAGTGAATTTTAACTAAAAACTAATAAAAATATACTAAAAACTAACTAGATCATACTAAAAACATACTAAAAACAATGCCAAAAAGCGTACAAATTATCCGCTCATCAAGCTTATACCACTAAGATTCTGATTAAGGAATCCAAGAGATATCTACTCAATCTAAGGTAGAACGGAGGTGGTTGTCAGGCACACGTTCATAGTTGAGAATGATGATGAGTGTCACGGATCATCACATTCATCAGGTTTAAGAACAAGTGATATCTTAGAATGGAAGCAAGCATGATTGAATGAAAAACAGTAGTAATTGCATTAATCCATCAAGACACAGCAGAGCTCCTCACCCCCAACCATGGGGTTTAGAGACTCATGCTGTAGAAGATACAATGAGAAACGTGTAAAGTGTCATGAGGTGCAGATACAATGTCAAAAGATCCTATTAATAGTGAACTAGTAACCTAGGGTATACAGAAATGAGTAAATGATGTAAAAATCCACTTCTGGGTCCACTTAGTGTGTGCTTGGGCTGAGCATTGAAGCTTTCATGTGTAGAGACTTTTTCTGGAGTTAAACGCCAACTTTTATGCCAGTTTGGGCGTTTAACTCCAATTTTTATGCCAGTTCCAGCGTTAAACGCTGGGAGTTCTGAAGCTGATTTGCAACGCCGGTTTGGGCCATCAAATCTCGGGCAAAGTATGGACTATTATATATTTCTGGAAAGCCCAGGATGTCTACTTTCCAACGCCGTTGAGAGCGCGCCAATTGGGCTTCTGTAGCTCCAGAAAATCCACTTCAAGTGCAGGGAGGTCAGAATCCAACAGCATCTGCAGTCCCTTTCAGCCTCTGAATCAGATTTTTGCTCAGGATCCTCAATTTCAGCCAGAAAATACCTGAAATCACAGAAAAACACAAACTCATAGTAAAGTCCAGAAAAGTGAATTTTAACTAAAAACTACTAAAAGTATACTAAAAACTAACTAAAATATACTAAAAACATACTAAAAACAATGCCAAAAAGCGTATAAATTATCCGCTCATCAGCCTCTCATAAAATGCTGCATCAAATGTCTCAGTGGACTCTGAGGTCCGTTTCCTCTTTCTAGAACTTGTGGCCTTACCCTTTCTTTTTCTATCAGCCATCTGAAAAGCACAAAGAAAATAGGTATATGAACATGATTCAAAGGCACACAAAGTAGAAATCTATATAGTAACCAGGAAAGAAGCAGAAACAAAGGGATGAAAAGCATATACATAAAGTGAGTTAACAAAAAAGCAATTAACTTAGAATAGAGTGAAATAGGATATTAAGATCAATCAGAATTCACATTCCAAGTAATTGAATTCAAAGAAAACCACGTTCCTTGTCCATTGAAAAACACAAATTATTAAAAGAGTAGTAAAAGAGTCAATTTAAAAAGAAGATTAAAAAGAAAAGTTAAAAAGTTAGTAAACAACCAAAAGTTAGAAAAAGAAAGAAAGTCAAGTGTTAAGTGCATAGCAAATATGAATTTCAAAGTAAGAAAATGTTCAAAAATTATTAAAGACAAGCAAACCCACATTTATGTTATAATAATGCAATATGCTTGTATAGGGCATAGAAGAACTCATACAATTAAAACACATCAATCAAGCATATGCATACAACATTGATGATGAGATGAATAAGGCAAAATAAGTACAAAAAGAAAGAATCAATCATCAATGTGTTTGATCATTGAATTTATAAAATTGGCATAAAAAGAGTGAAAATTGCACTTAATGTACCCCAAAAGTTATTGAAACAAAAGTTTTATTCAAATGGTTACAAAAGTGGAAATGCCCTAATTGTTATAATTAGAAGAACCTCAATTAATCAAATAGCAAGATTAGGTCAATTGAAAAATTAAAGGTGTGCACTTTAATGGTTGTATGGAAATTAGTTGAATTCAAACCACCAAGTGAAAGAATTAACCTAATTTGACAATTCAAATCAAAGAAGAGGTTTACAAACAATTGGCTAACAATGGTCCATTTCACACAGAAATCTGTCAAATAACACCTTGTTGCCATCAATCATACAATGCAACATAAAGGAACAAAAAAAATAGAAATGCTAGCCAAGCAATTTATTAATTGAGTTGGTAACAAAACAAATCAAAAGCAACAAATAACCAACTGAATTAACAAAGTGGAATCAATTAATGCACCAATTTTTGAAAAATTTTGGCAGCATTCCAGCAGTAAATAGGACATTACCGAATTTAAACAAACAGGTAAAGTAATCCATATGAATCCAAGAAAAATCAAACAAGCACAAATCATGATCAATTCATATGAATTAGACAAGAACACGCAAAAGTGGCAAATAGCAGCAATTCACAAATCAACACAATAATACTACAATCACCATCACTCAATCCAAACATGGCAAGAAATAGCCAACAGTAAGAATTCCACAGCAATTACAGTTTAGCTATCACAAAGCAAATCATTACCAACAACAAACACACCAAGCACAAATGGAAAGCAATCATTCCTAACCGCAGCTGTAATCAAAACAATCCTAAATCCACTAACCAATTTAGATTCTTTAACCACTTAGAACTAACTAGACAGACATCCCTAACTAACCTAATCTAACAGAGACTAAAGACTAATTGAACTAATTACAGAACTAATAAAAATTGGAGCAAAAAGAAATTAAAACCTGGAAAGGGGGAGCAGAATTAGAAAATGGACTGAACAAGAAGAGATTGTGGAAGCAGAATAATGCTGGCCACAAGGTGATGCATGACAGTGAAAGGCAGAACCGGTAGTGGCCTTGCCAAGACAGAGCAGAAACATGGGTTTTTGTTCATGTTGTGTGAAAGCAGAAGAAGGGGGGAAGGAAATGGAAGAAGAACAAAAGAGTGGAAAAAAGTGAGACGGTAGTTGCTGGTGTGGTGTCACTGGCGGCAAGGAGATGGCCCCGACGGTGGGCTTGTAGTGAAAAATATGAATTGGATTGGGGAAAAGAACGTTAGTGAGGAATGAGGGGACGCGAATGAGGGTTCTCACATCTAATGAGGGATGAGGTTTACATTTGTGCGTACGTGCTATCTACAACGAATACGCACCATGAAGAGAGGTTGGGAGTAGGTGGTGTAAGCGAATGGTTTGTTCGCAGAGGGTAGCCTCTGCTTGGGGCCATTGTGTACGTGGACGTGGGCCGCACACGCATCTTGGGCCAATTTTTAGGTCATGCGTACGCACCACTAGGTATGCATACGCATGGTGAACTTTTTTTTTTAGATTCAAACTTAAAACAGAATTTTTGACCCAGCTATGTACATTTTAAAACCAACCAAATTTCAAAATTAACAAAATTCTCAACTTCTAAAAACCATTCAAATATTCAACTAAGTAATTCAAACAAAAATGCAATTCAAAATAAGATGCAATTCAAAACAAGTAACCTATACCTAAAGCACAAAGCTAATCAAACAAACTAACATCTAATGCAATATATACAAGAGTAAAAGAAAGAAAGTACCTAACAATGGTGACTCAATTCATTCATCAAATATATATACAAGACAATGGACATTTTGGTGAGCTCCTTGTCATATTGGCTTGTAATTGTACTCATCTTTGAACTTCCAAGAATGTTTGATCTTCAAGTGGTTGTCAGAATTTCAAACCGATTTTACTAAGGAAAGATGAAGTTCTTAACAGGATACGAGCTTCCAAAGTTGACATTCATGTTGTAATCTGGGATCCCATATCTTATTTTTGCACCCATCTTCAAGTTGATCTTTGTGGTTCCATGACAAGCGGATATTTTATATGCTTTTTGGCATTATTTTCATATAGATTTTAGTATGTTTGTTAAGTTTTTATAGGTTTTAGTGTTAAATTCACATTTTATGATTCTACTATGAGTTTGTGTGTTTTTATGCAATTTCAGGTATTTTATAGTTGAAATTGAGGAGTTGGAGCAAAAGTCTAATTCAGAGACAGAGAAAGCACTGTAGATGCTGTCCAGATCTGACCTCCTTCCACTCAGAAGGGCTTTTCTGGAGCTACAAAAGTTCAAATAGAGCATTCTTAATGGCTATAGAAATCTGACTTCTAGAGCTTTCCAGCAATGTATAATAGTTTATACTTTACTTCAAATTAGAAGGCCTAAAACTAGCGTCCAACGCCAGCCTCTTGCCCCTTTTCAGGCGTCCAGCGCCCAAGGAGAAGAGACCAGCGTCCAAATGCCCAAAGAGGACCCCCTAGCCAGTGTTCAACACCCTAGAGGCCTCATAGCACGTGGATCTCATTAAAGCTCAGCCCAAACACTCACCAAGTATTCCCCAGAAGTGGATTTTAGAACTAAAAAGAATGTTTTACACTTACTAGTCATTAGTTTAGTATTTAAAGTAGAAGATCACTCTTTGTTAAGGATTGGGAGCCCATAATTCACATTATTTTCATTTTTACCATTGTATTTTTCTTTCAGTATGAGTTTCTAAACCTCCTAGGTTGAGGGGAGGAGCCCTGCTGAGTCCTATAAATTAATAAAAGTATTACTGTTTCTCTTCGATCCGTGTTTGATTTATTTCTAAGATGTATACTCGTTCTTCAACATAGTGAGTAGGCTGATCAGTGACAATCAGCTATGTTCATCATACTAGGACCACGTGCATGACAACCACCCGTGTCTACTTGGGTTTGTGTGAATACGTGGCTGGAAAGTGCGAATCGCCAGGTTGATTATACATCCCTCAGACGGCTAATCCACGACTTTGTTGGGAACTTCTCAAGACATCAGTTCAGCCAATTTTTGGGATATTAGGGTCTCTGTGGTAGAGGCTAGAACCTAAAGAAGCAGCATTCTCTGATCTGGAAGATTTGACCTTGTCTGTGGCATTTTATGTAGGATCACCAAGAGAATTGATGAGCGGATAATTTATACGCTTTTTGGCATTGTTTTTAGTATGTTTTTAGTATGATCTAGTTAGTTTTTAGTATATTTTTATTAGTTTTTAGTTAAAATTCACTTTTCTGGACTCTACTATGAGTTTGTGTGTTTTTCTGTGATTTCAGGTATTTTCTGGCTGAAATTGAGGGTCCTGAGCAAAAATCTGATTCAGAGACTGAAAAGGACTGCAGATGCTGTTGGATTCTG
Source organism: Arachis hypogaea (assembly GCF_003086295.3). NCBI lineage: Eukaryota > Viridiplantae > Streptophyta > Magnoliopsida > Fabales > Fabaceae > Arachis > Arachis hypogaea. The sequence continues at coordinate 23,494,783 of NC_092043.1, read as the reverse complement.
ACCTCCCTGCACTCGAAGTGGATTTTCTGGAGCTACAGAAGCTCCATTCGCGCGCTCTCAACGGCGTTGGAAAGTAGACATCCTGGGCTTTCCAGAAATATATAATAGTCCATACTTTGCCCGAGATTTGATGGCCCAAACCGGCGTTGCAAATCAGCTTCAGAATTCCCAGCGTTTAACGCTGGAACTGGCATGAAAATTGGAGTTAAACGCCCAAACTGGCATAAAAGCTGGCGTTTAACTCCAGAAAAAGTCTCTACACATGAAAGCTTCAATGCTCAGCCCAAGCACACACTAAGTGGACCCAGAAGTGGATTTTTACGTCATTTACTCATTTCTGTATACCCTAGGTTACTAGTTCACTATTAATAGGATCTTTTGACATTGTATCTGTACCTCATGACACTTTACACGTTTCTTTGTGTACCTTCCACGGCATGAGTCTCTAAACCCCATGGTTGGGGGTGAGGAGCTCTGCTGTGTCTTAATGGATTAATGCAATTACTACTGTTTTTCATTCAATCATGCTTGCTTCCATTCTAAGATATCATTTGTTCTTAAACCGGATGAATGTGATGATCCGTGACACTCATCATCATTCTCAACTATGAACGTGTGCCTGACAACCACCTCCGTTCTACCTTAGATTAAGTAGATATCTCTTGGATTCTTTAATCAGAATCTTCGTGGTATAAGCTAGAACTGATGGCGGCATTCAAGAGAATCCGGAAGGTCTAAACCTTGTCTGTGGTATTCTGAGTAGGATTCAATGATTGAATGACTGTGACGAGCTTCAAACTCCTGAAGGTTGGGCGTTAGTGACAGACGCAAAAGAATCACTGGATTCTATTCCAACCTGATTGAGAACCGACAGATGGATAGCCGTGCCGTGACAGGGTGCGTTGAACATTTCCACTGAGAGGATGGGAGGTAGCCACTGACAACGGTGAAACCCTTGCATACAGCTTGCCATGGAAGGAGCCTTGCGTGCTTGAAGAAGAAGACAGTAGGAAAGCAGAGATTCAGAAGATGGAGCATCTCCAAAACCTCAACCTGTTCCCCATCACTGCAAAACAAGTACTTATTTCATGTTCTTTTACTTTTCACAATCAACCCTGATAATTATTGATATCCTGACTAAGATTTACAAGATAACCATAGCTTTCTTCAAGCCGACAATCTCCGTGGGATCGACCCTTACTCACGTAAGGTATTACTTGGACGACCCAGTGCACTTGCTGGTTAGTTGTGCGGGGTTGCAAAAGTGTGATTGCAATTTCGTGCACTGGTGGACGAAATTGTGATCAACAATAATGGCTCTTTAGCATGTGCCAAAAACTAACTCAGCACTTTTTTTCCACAATCCCGTTCAACTAACCAGCAAGTGTACTGGGTCGTCCAAGTAATAAACCTTACGTGAGTAAGGGTCGATCCCACAGAGATTGTTGGTATGAAGCAAGCTATGGTCACCTTGTAAATCTCAGTTAGGCAGATTAAATAGTTTTGGGTATCGAAAATTAATTAATAAAAAGAAAATAAAAGGGATAGAAATACTTATGTAAATTAATAGTGGGAATTTCATATAAGTGCATGGAGATTCTGTGCTCCTCTCGAATCTCTACTTTCTTATTACATTCATCCGATCCTTCTTACTCCTTTCCATGGCAAGCTGTATGTAGGGCATCACCGTTGTCAATGGCTACATCCCATCCTCTCAGTGAAAACGTTCCTATGCTCTGTCACAGCACGGCTAATCATCTGTCGGTTCTCAATCAGGTTGGAATAGAATCCCTTGATTCTTTTGCGTTTGTCATCACGCCCAGCCTTCAGGAGTTTGAAGCTCGTCACAGTCATTCAATCCCAGAATCCTACTCGGAATACCATAGACAAGGTTTAGACTTTCCGGATCCTCGTGAATGCCGCCATCTATCTAGCTTATACCACGAAGATTCTGTTGGGGAATCTAAGAGATATGCGCCCGGCCTAGAGTAGAATGGAAGTGGTTGTCAATCATGCGCGTTCATAGGTGAGAATGATGATGAGTGTCACGGATCATCATATTCATCAAAGTGTTGTGCAACGTATATCTTGGAATAAGAATAAAAGAGAATTGAATAGAAAGTAATAGTAATTGTATTGAAACTTGAGGTACAGCAGAGCTCCACACCCTTAATCTATGGTGTGCAGAAACTCCACTGTTGAAAATACATAAGTGAAAGGTTCAGGCATGGCCGAATGGCCAGCCCCCATGGTCTAAGGACTAGGCGTCCAGAGATGTCTAATACACTAGTAAAAGGTCCTATTTATAATAAACTAGCTACTAAGGTTTACATGAGTAAGTAATTGATGCATAAATCCACTTCCGGGGCCCACTTGGTGTATGTTTGGGCTGAGCTTGATCTATCCACGAGCTGAGGCTTTTCTTGGAGTTGAACTCCAAGTTATAACGTGTTTTGGGTGTTCAACTCTGGGTCATGACGTTTTTCTGGCGTTTAACTCCAGACAGCAGCATGTACTTGGCGTTCAACGCCAAGTTACGTCGTCAATTTCCAAATAAAGTATGGACTATTATATATTGCTGGAAAGCTCTAGATGTCTACTTTCCAACGCCATTAAGAGCGCGCCATTTGAAGTTCTGTAGCTCCAGAAAATCCATTTCGAGTGCAGGGAGGTCAGATTCCAACAGAATCAGCAGTCCTTTTGTCAGCCTTTTTCAGAGTTTTGCTCAAGTCCCTCAATTTCAGCCAGAAATTATCTGAAATCACAGAAAAACACACAAACTCATAGTAAAGTCCAGAAATGTGAATTTAACATAAAAACTAATGAAAACATCCCTAAAAGTAGCTTGAACTTACTAAAAAGTACCTAAAAACAATGCCAAAAAGCGTATAAATTATCCGCTCATCATGCACCAAGTTTTTGGCGCCGTTGCTGGGGATTGTTCGAGTTTGGACAACTGACGGCTTATCTTGTTGCTTAGATTAGGACTGTTTTATTTTTGTTTATTTAGAGTCTTTTAGTTGAGTCTAGTTTCATATTTTAAGTTTGGTGTCAATTGCATGCTTTTGTTTTTCTTTTAATTTTCGAATTTGCATTTCCTTAGTCCCTTTTTGATCCGTAAAAATTCTAAGTTTGGTGTCCTCTTTGTGTTTTTCCATTAAAATTTTCGAAAATTAGTGTTTGATTTTCTAAAAATTTTAAGTTTGGTGTCATTTTGTTGTTTTTCTCTTTCCTCATTTCAAAAATCAAATCTTTTTCATAAAATTTTTTTCAATCATATCTTTCTAATTGCTAATCTCAAAATCTTTTTAATTAACTAATTGATTCAGTTTTCAATTTGCTTTGATCTTATTTTCTTTTAATTTTCGAATTTTTTATTTTATTTTCCTTTTGTTTTTATTTTATTTTTCGGTTAATTCAAAAAAAATATATTTTTATCTACTTGTAATCCATATCATTTCCCTTTATCCATCATGGACCTAAGTGGAATTGAATAGTCCAGAAGGACTCTGGGGTCATATGCTAACCCCATTACAGCTGCATATGGGAGTAGCATCTGTACACCTCCCATCAAAGCAAGCAGCTTTGAGCTAAATCCTCAACTCATTATCATAGTGCAGCAAAACTGCCAGTATTCCGGTCTTCCACAAGAAGAACCTACTGAGTTTCTGGCACAGTTCTTGCAAATTGCTGACACAGTACGTGATAAAGAGGTGGATCAGGATGTCTACAGACTATTACTGTTTCCTTTTGCTGTAAAAGATCAAGCTAAGAGGTGGTTGAATAACCAACCTATAGCAAGCATAAGGACATGGAAACAGTTATCAGACAAATTCCTGAATCACTTTTACCCTCCAAAGAGGATGACACAGCTAAGGCTGGACATCCAAGGCTTTAAACAAGAGGATAATGAATCCCTTTATAATGCCTGGGAGAGGTATAGAGGTATGCTAAGAAAATGCCCCTCTGAAATGTTTTCAGAGTGGGTACAGTTAGACATCTTCTACTATGGGCTTACAGAAAAAGCTCAGATGTCTTTAGACCACTTAGCTGGTGGATATATACACATGAGGAAGACAATTGAAGAGGCTCAAGAGCTTATAGACACTGTTGCTAGAAATCAACATTTGTACTCTAGCAATGAGTTCTCTACAAAAAAGGAAGTCATGGCAGTAGCCACTGATCCTAATCCTCAAGAACAGATGATTGAGCTTAATCAACAATTACACCTGATGACAAAACAGTTAGCAGAATTTAAAGAGATGCTCCATGAAACTAAAATTGCTAACAAGAACATAGAACTGCAGTTGAATCAAGCAAAATAGCAGATATCTAAACAGATAACAGAAGAATGTCAAGCAGTTCAACTAAGGAGTGGGAAGACATTGAATAACACTGCTCAAGGTAGCAAGAAGCCAAATAAGGAACAATTGACAGAGGATAACCAAACCACTGTTCAAAATCCCTCTGAGGACAGTAAGAGCCCAGAGAGGAGCACTTTTGGCGTTCAAACGCCAGAAAAGGGGGGAAGCTGGCGTTAAACGCCCATTCCCTGCCCAGTTCTGGCGTTCAAACACCAGAGAAGGGAGAGAAGTTGGCGTTAAACGCCCAATCTTCACCCAATTCTGGCGTTCAGACGCCAAGGGAGGATCAGACACCTGAGAGTGCTGACAGTAATCCCTCTAAAAAGGCTTCTTCAACCACTTCTGTAAGGAATAAACCTGCAGCATCTAAGGTTGAAGAATATAAAGCCAAGATGCCATATCCTCAGAAACTCCGCCAAGCGGAACAGGATAAGCAATTTGCCCGCTTTGTAGACTATCTAAGGACTCTTGAAATAAAGATTCCGTTTGCAGAGGCACTTGAGCAAATACCTTCTTATGCTAAGTTCATGAAAGAAATCTTAAGTCATAAGAAGGATTGGAGAGAAACTGAAAAATTATTTCTCACTGAAGAATGCAGTGCAGTCATTCTGAAAAGCTTACCAGAAAAGCTTCAAGATCCAGGAAGCTTTATGATACCATGCACATTAGAAGGTGATTGCACCAAGACAGCCCTATGTGATCTTGGAGCAAGCATCAATCTAATACCTGCATCCACTATCAGAAAGCTTGGGTTGACTGAAGAAGTCAAACCAACCCGGATATGCCTCCAACTTGCTGATGGCTCCATTAAATATCCATCAGGCATAATAGAGGACATGATTGTCAAGGTTGGGCCATTCACCTTTCCAACTGACTTTGTGGTGCTAGAAATGGAGGAGCACAAGAGTGCAACTCTCATTCTAGGAAGACCTTTCCTAGCAACTGGACGAACCCTCATTGATGTACAAAAAGGGGAAGTAACCCTGAGAGTCAATGAGGATGAGTTCAAGTTGAATGCTGTAAAAGCTATGCAGCATCCAGACACACCAAATGACTGTATGGGCGCTGACATTATTGACTCTCTGGTGGAAGAGATCAATATGACTGAAAGTCTAGAATCAGAGCTTGAGGACATCTTCAAGGATGCTCAGCCTGATCAAGAAGAACCAGAGGAAACAAAGGAATTTTTGAAAATTCCTCAGGAGGAGGATAAGCCTCCCAAACCTGAACTCAAACCACTACCACCATCCCTGAAGTATGCATTTCTGGGAGAGGGTGACACTTTTCCAGTGATTATAAGCTCTGCTTTAAATCCACAGGAAGAGGAAGCACTGATTCAAGTGCTAAGGACACACAAGACAACTCTTGGGTGGTCCATAAGTGATCTTAAGGGCATTAGCCCAGCTAGATGCATGCACAAGATCCTGTTGGAGGATAATGCCAAACCAGTGGTCCAACCACAGAGGAGGCTAAATCCAGCCATGAAGGAGGTGGTGCAGAAAGAGGTCACTAAATTACTAGAGGCTGGGATTATTTATCCTATTTCTGATAGCCCCTGGGTGAGCCCTGTCCAAGTTGTCCCCAAAAAGGGAGGCATGACAGTGGTTCATAATGAAAAAAATGAACTGGAGGCATGTTGAGATCTAGAGCTTCCTCAAAATTGTCCTCAGATTCTCCTTTAGATTCTTCTTCTCTCAGTATTCTCTTCCCTCTTGCTTCCCTTCTAAGTTTATGAAGGGTCCTCTCTGGTTCTATATATGGAGGAGTTGATGTCTCTCCTCTCCTACCTGTCATACAAGAACACAGCACAGGCAACAAACAAGTGAAATACTCTTGGTTAATGGAAGAGTATGGTTAGGGCAGTTGAGGAATTAATTCAAATAGTTAGTGGGTCAGTGAGTTAGTTGCTTGAATTTAAAGGCATAAAGAAAGAAAGCAAGTAACAGAGTGCAGAAATTAAGATTCAACAAGTAACTTGAACTGAATTAACAAAACAAGAAAAATGCTCAATCTAGTTAACTTCCAATTTGAGAATTGTCAATCGAAAACCAATCCCCAGCAACGGTGCCATAAACTTGATCTAGCCATAAACCTGATAGCTACGATTTTAGGAAATTGCACAATCGGCAAAAATTCCTTCCGGCAAGTGCACCGGTTATCGTCAAGTAAAAACTCACAATAGAGTGAGGTCGAATCCCACAAGGATTGGTTGAATGAGCAATTCGGATTAGAAGTTTGTTCTAGTTGAGCGGAATCAAGATTTAGATGAGAATTGCGGAATCTTAAATTGCATGAATTAAAGAGCGAGAAGTTAAAGTGCTGAAATTAAAAGGGGATGGGGGTGATTGCATGAATTTAATTGCAGAATGTAAAGAGAAAGTGTAGATCAGAAATGGGGAATTCATTGGGTTTCAGGAGATATTGAGATCTCCGAATCAAAACATTTCTATCTCTTCCTCAACCAATGCATTCATTGAATTTTGCTTGGCAATCTTATATGATTGGATCCCAATTCCTTGGCTCACCAATTCTCTCTAAAACCAAACAAATTCCCAATCCCTTGGTTTAAACGTTCATAAGAAGAGATGATGCTCGATCACTGATTATACCACACAGCTTCATGAACCACAATTTGGTAGGATTACATGTCACAATATCCATCCAAACCCCAATCCAATTCACTGTGAGAAAGCTTCTCTAGCATGAATCCTCCATTCCTTTCCCAAGGTTCCGAAGGATTCCAATTATGGATAGTTTCTTTCCCAAGACAACTAACCAATGGAATTAGATCGAGAAGCTTTCTAACAAAATTCAAGAGAAAAGATTGAAGAAGAGGATAAAAACTGTTATTGATTCATTGAATTACAATAGAGTTCCCTAACCCAATGAAAGGGGTTTAGTGAGTCATAGCTCTGAATTCAATTACAAAAGTGTGAAAGTTCCAAAGTAAAAAAAAATTCCAAAAGTCCCTTCTAACTTAAATTCTATCCTATTTATACACTTTCTAAATTGAGCTTCTGTTGTGTTTCTTGGGCTTTGAGGCCTTTCCTTGATTTCCTTTTGCTTTGGGTTTATGATCCATAATCCTGATGAGGCTGCTGATCCAATTCTGTAACATTCATTGAGCCAATTTAGTGATAATCAAGTAATGACACATGACTCAACAAATTGAAGTTCCAGACTCATCAATTCTTCAGGCCCAATCCCATAAACCATGATATTCAATTGGGTTTCATACCAGAGTATGTTTAAGTTAATGTTTGTGCTCAAATGCTAACTTAAACTTCAATATATTTGGCCCAGAAACCCTTTCAAAAGGTGGCGTTTAAGTTGTAGTTTAAGCTTCAGTTTAAGATTAAACTGAAGCCTAAACGTGGAAATGGAAGAAAGCAACCCTGGAGGGTAAATAATTGAACACGTTTAAGCTTCAGTTTAAGGTTAAATTGAAGCTTAAACGTGGAAATGAAGATTGCAACCCTGGAAGAGAAATTGGGTCGAACACGTTTAAGCTCCAGTTTAAGGTTAAACTGGAGCTTAAACGTGGAATGCTTCCTGGAGGGTGAAATGTCGAACACGTTTAAGCTCCAGTTTAACCTTAAACTGGAGCTTAAACGTGGGAATGAAGTAAGCAACCCTGGAGGCAAATTCTGGTCGAACACGTTTAAGCTCCAGTTTAAGGTTAAACTGGAGCTTAAATGTGGAAATGAGAAGGCAACCCTGGAGGAGCAAAAACGCCGAACACGTTTAAGCTCCAGTTTAAGCTTAAACTGGAGCTTAAACGTAGAAATGGCTTCCTGGTGCATAATTTGGGTCGAACACGTTTAAGCTCCAGTTTAAGGTTAAACTGGAGCTTAAACGTGGAAATGGTCCCTGGTGCTATTCTCATTCTGGCGTTTAACTTTCAGTTTAAGGTTAAACTGGAGGTTAAACGCCAATTTCATCTTTTCTCAGCTTTCATGATTCTGGCGTTTAAGCTCCAGTTTAAGCTTAAACTGGAGCTTAAACGCCACTTTCAGCATTATATGGTTTGGTAGTTTAAGTTTTAGTTTAAGCTTAAACTGGAACATAAACTCCACATGTGATATTCAAGCTTCCTTTATTGATTTTGTTGCTTCCTTGCCTAGCCTCTTCTTCCCTGAAATCATCCAAACAACTGCATCAAAGTCTTGCAAAATTTCATGAGAAATCTTCCATTCATAGCATTCAAGTAATATAACTAAAAACTCATGGAATTTGCATCAAAATCATACTGTTTGGATGATTCATTGCTTTGTTGTTCATTTAACCATTCTTGGTTACTTTAAGCTCAAGAAAATGCATAAAACAACTAAAACTAACAGAAAAATGCTAGTGAAACTAGCCTAAGATGCCTTGGCATCATAATGCTCCTGCAACCTTTCAGAGATGCATGTTATCCATCTTCTCTGATATGGTGGAGAAATTCCTAGAAGTCTTCATGGATGACTTCTCAGTATATGGAGACTCATTCAGCTCCTGTCTTAATCACCTAGCACTTGTCCTGAAAAGGTGCCAAGAGACTAACCTGGTTTTAAACTGGGAGAAATGTCACTTTATGGTGACTGAAGGAATTGTCCTTGGGCATAAAATTTCAAGCAGGGGAAAAGAGGTGGATAAGGCAAAGGTAGAGGTAATTGAAAAATTACCACCACCTGCCAATGCTAAGGCAATCAGAAGCTTTCTGGGGCATGCAGGATTCTACAGAAGGTTTATAAAAGAATTTTTCGAAAATTGCAAAACCTTTGAGCAACCTGCTAGCTGCTGACACACCATTTGTGTTTGACACACAGTGTCTGCAGGCATTTGAGACCCTGAAAGCCAAGCTGGTCACAGCACCAGTCATCTCTGCACCAGACTAGAAATTGCCATTTGAACTAATGTGTGATGCCAGTGACCATGCCATTGGTGCAGTGTTGGGACAGAGGCATAACAAGCTTCTGCACGTCATTTATTATGCCAGCCGTGTTCTAAATGATGCACAAAAGAATTACACAACCACAGAAAAAGAATTACTTGCAGTGGTTTATGCCATTGACAAGTTTAGATCCTATCTAGTGGGATCAAAGGTGATTGTGTACACTGACCATGCTGCTCTTAAGTACTTACTCACAAAGCAGGATTCAAAACCCAGGCTTATAAGATGGGTGTTGCTTCTGCAAGAGTTTGATATAGAAATAAGAGACAGAAAAGGGACAGAGAACCAAGTAGCTGATCATCTATCCCGAATAGAACCAGTAGCTGGGGCGTCCCTCCCTTCTACTGAGATCTCTGAGACTTTCCCAGATGAGCAACTCTTTGCCATTCAGGAAGTTCCATGGTTTGCAGATATTGCAAATTATAAAGCTGTGAGGTTCATACCCCAGGAGTACAGCAGAGTGCAAAGAAAGAAATTAATTTCAGATGCCAAGTACTACCTATCGGATGAGCCATATCTCTTTAAGAGATGTGCAGACGGAATGATCCGCAGATGTGTACCTAGAGAAGAAGCACAAAGGATCCTATGGTACTGCCATGGATCACAGTATGGAGGACATTTTGGAAGTGAGCGAACAGCCACTAAAGTCCTCTAATGTGGCTTCTACTGGCCTACTCTCTATAAAGATGCCCAAGAGTTTGTGCGTAACTGTGACAGTTGCCAAAGAGCTGGTAACTTGCCTCACGGATATGCCATGCCTCAACAAGGGATATTAGAGATTGAATTGTTTGATGTATGGGGAATTGACTTCATGGGTCCATTCCCACCATCATACTCAAACACTTACATTCTGGTGGCAGTGGACTATGTATCTAAGTGGGTAGAAGCAATTGCTACACCCACTAATGATACCAAGACCGTGCTGAAATTCCTCCAGAAACACATCTTCAGCAGGTTTGGTGTTCCCAGAGTATTAATCAGTGACGGGGGCACTCATTTCTGCAATAAACAGCTATACTCTGCTATGGTTAGATATGGAATTAGCCACAAGGTGGCAACTCCGTATCATCCACAGACAAATGGGCAAGCTGAAGTCTCTAACAGAGAGCTAAAAAGAATCCTAGAACGGACTGTGATAGCCCGAAGAAAGGATTGGGCAAAGAGTTTGGATGATGCTCTGTGGGCATACAGAACAGCATTCAAGACTCCTATAGGAACCTCTCCATACCAACTGGTGTATGGGAAGGCCTGTCATCTGCCCGTGGAACTGGAACATAAAGCCTACTAGGCAACCAGGTTCCTAAACATGGATGCTCAATTAGCTGGTAAAAAAAGATTGCTCCAACTAAATGAGCTAGAGGAGTTCAGACTCAATGCCTTTGAAAATGCAAAAATTTATAAGGAAAAGGCAAAGAAGTGGCATGACAAGAAGTTGTCATCCAGAGTCTTTGAGCCAGGACAAAAAGTTCTGCTATTCAACTCTAGGCTCAGATTGTTCCCAGGAAAGTTTAAATCTCGTTGGAGGGGTCCGTATGTGATTACAAGAGTATCACCATATGGATATGTTGAGCTCCAGGATGCTGAGTCTGACAAAAAGTTCATTGTTAATGGACAGAGGATCAAGCATTATCTTGAAAACAATTTTGAGCAAGAATGCTCAAAACTGAGACTTGACTGATTCTTAGTGAAGGTCCAGCTAAAGATAGTAAAGAAGCGCTTGCTGGGAGGCAACTCAGTCATTAGCAGGTTATATGTTTTGTTTCTACAAGGGCAAATATCAAAAATGAAGGAATTCACAGAGTTACAGAAGGATTCAGTGCAAAAAGCAGAAAAAAAGAGCTTACTGGCAAAAAAATGCCAGTAAGGGATACTTTGGGCGTTAAACGCCAGAATGGGCACCATTCTGGGCGTTTAACGCCAGGTGTGCAGCATCCTGGGTGTTTAGCAAAACGCCCAGTGACAAAGGGGATTCTGGCGTTTAACGCCAGCCAGGGCACCTGGCTGGGCGTTAAACGCCCACAATGGCTAGCAAATGGGCGTTAAACGCCAGAATGGATGCCATTCTGGGCGTTTAACGCCAGAAAGGTGGGGGACCAAGATTTTGCTTTCCGATCAAATTTTTTTCAAACTTTCCTTTTTTGACCCATACTTTTCTACATAAACACGTTTCAACCTTTCATCATTCACCTTCAAATCTTCAAAAATCAAAATCATTCTTCAAATCTCTCTCAATTCAATCCCAAATCTTGTTCAAAAACTCACCCTTCTCTCAAATTCTCTCCATATCTTCTCAAATCTCCTTCAAATTTTTTCGAAATCTCCTCCCCCCTTATAAAAACACGTTTGGCCTCCTCATTCCCCCACACCATTCGAATTTGCTCTTCTCCTCTCTCTCTTCTTTCCTTTCTTTTGCTTGAGGACAAGCAAACCTCTAAGTTTGGTGTGCTTTTCCGTGATCACTAAGCCAAGATTCATTAAGATCATGGCTCCTAAAGGAAAACAAACCAATTTAAGAGGAAAGAAAGAGAATAATCCAAAGAATCTTTGGAATCAAGAGAAGTTCTTAACCAAAGAACATGAAGACCATTATCACAAAATAATGGGTCTGAGGTCAGTGATCCCGGAAGTTAAATTTGATCTGAAGGAAGATGAATATCCGGGGATCCAAGAGCAAATTCGAAACAGAGGATGGGAAGTTCTAACCAACCCTGAGATAAAGGTTGGAAGAAATATGGTTCAGGAATTCTAATCAAATCTGTGGCTGACAGATAAGCAGAGAATGACTGGAACTGCTTTCCATACTTACAGAACCATGGTCAGAGGGAAAGTTATCTACTTCCATCTGGACAAAATAAGAGAAATCTTTAAATTGCCTCAACTGCAAGATGATCCTGAATCCTTTAATAGGAGAATGGTGAGAGCAGATAAAGGGTTGGATCAAGTTCTAGAGGACATATGCCTCCCTGGAACTAAGTGGATAACCAATTCAAAGGGTGTCCCAAACCAACTCAAGAGGGGAGACCTCAAACCAATTGCAAGAGGTTGGCTAGACTTTATTGGGCGTTCCATATTACCCACTAGCAACCGTTCTGAGGTCACTATCAAGAGAGCAGTGATGATTCATTGCATTATGCTTGGAAAAGAAGTGGAGGTTCATCATCTGATTGCTTGTGAGATCTACACAATTGCAAATAAGAATTCCACTGAAGCTAAACTGGCTTACCCAAGCTTAATTTCCTTGCTCTGTAAAGAGGCTAGGGTGAAGATAGGAGTAGATGAATTCATACCCATTGAACATCCAATCACCAAGAAGTCAATGGAAGGACAAATGCAAGACAACTCTATCAAGAGGAGGGCGCAGGAGTTTCTCTCTGAATTTCCTGAAATTGGCTACTGGGCCAGCCTAGAAGCATCTATCATCAAGTTGCAAGAAACTATGGAGCAACTTAAGGAAGAATAGCAGAATCAGAACTGCATGCTCTGCAAATTGCTGAAGGAACAAGAGAAGTAGGGGCGTGAACTTCAAGAACTGAAACGCCAAAAATTCTCCCCTCAATTTGAGGGAGCATCCACTTCTCAAAATCAAGGTTGTTGAGTCCTAACTCTGTGAAAACCTCTATCATTAGGAGCTTATTTAAATTTTTATTTTCTTTTTTTTTTCTAGTCTCATCTTATATCTATTTTTGAGTCTTGTTCTTAATTCATAATTAATAAAATTTAAAATTCATGTCTTAAAGCTATGAATGTCCTATGAATCCATCACCTCTCTTAAATGAAAAGTGCTTTAATCACAAAAGAACAAGAAGTACAGGATTTCGAATTTATCTTTGAAACTAGTTGAATTAGTTTGATGTGGTGACAATACTTTCTGTTTTCCGAATGAATGCTTGAACAGTGCATATGTCTTTTGAATTTGTTGTTTTGAGAATGTTAAAATTGTTGGCTCTTGAAAGAATGAGGAAAAAAGAGAACTGTTATTGAGGATCTGAAAAATCATCAAATTGATTCTTGAAGCAAGAAAAAGCAGTGATTCAAAAAAAAAAAGAAAAAACGAAAAAAAAGAGAAGAAATAGAAAGAAAAAGAAAGAAAGAAATAAAGTTGTGATCCAAGGCAAAAAGAGTGTGCTTAAGAACCCTGGACACCTCTAATTGGGGACTCTAGCAAAGCTGGGTCACAATCTGAAAAGGTTCACCCAAGTATGTGTCTGTGGCATGTATGTATCCGGTGGTAATACTGGAAGACAGAGTGCTTTGGGCCACAGCCAAGACTCATACACTAGCTATGTTCAAGAATCATTATACTTAACTAGGAGAATCAATAACACTATCTGAGTTCTGAGTTCCTATAGATGCCAATCATTCTGAACTTCAAAGGATAAAGTGAGATGCCAAAACTGTTCGGAAGCAAAAAGCTACTAGTCCCACTCATCTAATTGGAGCTAAGTTTCCTTGATATTTTGGAGTCTATAGTATATTCTCTTCTTTTTATCCTACTTTGATTTTCAGTTGCTTGGGGACAAGCAACAATTTAAGTTTGGTATTGTGATGAGCGGATAATTTATACGCTTTTTGGCATTGTTTTTAGTATGTTTTTAGTATGATCTAGTTAGTTTTTAGTTAAAATTCACTTTTCTGGACTCTACTATGAGTTTGTGTGTTTTTCTGTGATTTCAGGTATTTTCTGGCTGAAATTGAGGGTCCTGAGCAAAAATCTGATTCAGAGACTGAAAAGGACTGCAGATGCTGTTGGATTCTGACCTCCCTGCACTCGAAGTGGATTTTCTGGAGCTAAAGAAGCCCAATTGGCGCGCTCTCAACGGCGTTGGAAAGTAGACATCCTGGGCTTTCCAGAAATATATAATAGTCCATACTTTGCCCGAGATTTGATGGCCCAAACCGGCGTTGCAAATCAGCTTCAGAATTCCCAGCGTTTAACGCTGGAACTGGCATGAAAATTGGAGTTAAACGCCCAAACTGGCATAAAAGCTGGCGTTTAACTCCAGAAAAAGTCTCTACACATGAAAGCTTCAATGCTCAGCCCAAGCACACACTAAGTGGACCCAGAAGTGGATTTTTACGTCATTTACTCATTTCTGTATACCCTAGGTTACTAGTTCACTATTAATAGGATCTTTTGACATTGTATCTGTACCTCATGACACTTTACAGGTTTCTTTGTGTACCTTCCACGGCATGAGTCTCTAAACCCCATGGTTGGGGGTGAGGAGCTCTGCTGTGTCTTGATGGATTAATGCAATTACTACTGTTTTTCATTCAATCATGCTTGCTTCCATTCTAAGATATCACTTGTTCTTAAACCGGATGAATGTGATGATCCGTGACACTCATCATCATTCTCAACTATGAACGTGTGCCTGACAACCACCTCCGTTCTACCTTAGATTAAGTAGATATCTCTTGGATTCTTTAATCAGAATCTTCGTGGTATAAGCTAGAACTGATGGCGGCATTCAAGAGAATCCGGAAGGTCTAAACCTTGTCTGTGGTATTCTGAGTAGGATTCAATGATTGAATGACTGTGATGAGCTTCAAACTCCTGAAGGTTGGGCGTTAGTGACAGACGCAAAAGAATCACTGGATTCTATTCCAACCTGATTGAGAACCGACAGATGGATAGCCGTGCCGTGACAGGGTGCGTTGAACATTTCCACTGAGAGGATGGGAGGTAGCCACTGACAACGGTCAAACCCTTGCATACAGCTTGCCATGGAAGGAGCCTTGCGTGCTTGAAGAAGAAGACAGTAGGAAAGCAGAGATTCAGAAGATGGAGCATCTCCAAAACCTCAACCTGTTCCCCATCACTGCAAAACAAGTACTTATTTCATGTTCTTTTACTTTTCACAATCAACCCTGATAATTATTGATATCCTGACTAAGATTTACAAGATAACCATAGCTTGCTTCAAGCCGACAATCTCCGTGGGATCGACCCTTACTCACGTAAGGTATTACTTAGACGACCCAGTGCACTTGCTGGTTATTTGTGCGGGGTTGCAAAAGTGTGATTGCAATTTCGTGCACCAAGAATGAACAACTAGAGCTTCACCGTCGTTCAGATTGGATAACCACGACCAATGGTGTTTGATCTGAAATAGAGGAGTTTGATGACCACGGCCAATGGCGTTGATCTCATACAGCTTGCCATAAAGAAATCACTCACAAGCAAAGAAGACTGTAATAACAAAGTTAATTCAGAAAGACAAGGCAACTCCGATTCTTAACCATATTCCTATTACTGATTACTTTTAACTCACAAAGTATTTTATACCCTTTTCTTTATTTACCTGTCAACTTAGTTTAGATCTCACAATTACAAATTAAGAATAACTCTTCTATCTACATGACTAAGACCTGCAAGATAACCATAGCTTGCTTCAAACCACAATCCTCGTGGGATCGACCCTGACTCACTCAGGTATTACTTGGACGACCCAGTGCACTGGCTAGTACAGCTGTACAGAGTGTGGGGATTCGTGCACCAAGTTTTTGGCACCATTGCCGGGGATTGTTCGAGTTTAGCCAATTGTCGGATTATCTTGTTCCCTAGATCAGGTATTATCTTTAATTTTGTTAGCTTTTCTACTTTATTTTCTTCTTCCTATTTTAGAAAAAAAATAAAAATATCTTCTTTTCTTGATCTTTTTGAGTCTTCGGATTTTGTTCTTGTTCTTGCTTAAAGTTCAATTTTTTTCGTTTTCTTTCAAAAAAATTTTCAAAACATTTTCTATTTTTGGCTATGTATTTTCTTTTGATTTTTCTTACTTTAAGTCTTACCTATTTCTTGTTTTCTTTTTCAAAGATATTTTCTTTTCTTTATTAATCTTTACCTTTTGTTTGAGTCTTTAGTTCTTGTTCTTGGTAAAAGTTTCGAATTTCTTGGTGTCTTTTCCCAAAGAATTTTTAAAATTAGTGTCTTTTGTTTGATTCTTGTGTCAATCTTTAAGTTTGGTGTCTTCTTGTGTCTTTTCTTTAAATTTTCGAAAATTGTGTGTTTGTTTTTCAAAAATTTTGAGTTTGGTGTCTTTTGCATGTTCTTGTGTTCTTTGAATTTTTTTAGTCTTGTTCTTGGTGTTCTTTTTAATTAATCTTCAAAGTGTTCTTGTGTTTTCTTTTTGTTTTGATCTTAAAAGTTTTAAATTTGGTGTCTTTTGGTGTTTTTCCTTGCAATTTTCAAAAATTGAGTGTTTTATCTTATCCTCTTTCAAAATTTAAAATTAAATATTTTCGATTCTTATCTTATCTTGTTGAGTTTTTCAAATATCTTTAAAATTAAATCTTTTCTAATCTCTTGTCTTATCTTATTTTCAAATCTTTCTTAATTAGTTACTTGTTCTCTCTTTTCTTTTTCAAAACTTACTAACTAATTCCTCTCTCTCCTCTAATTTTTGAATTTTCCTAATTATTTTTTTATTTTCGAGTTAGTTTTCCATTTTTATTTATTTATTTATTTAATTTTTTAAAAAAAATTCATCTCCGCCCTCTAGCTCCATTCTTCTTGTCTTCTCAGGACATCTTATTGGAAGTACTCTATACTCTGATATAGAGACACACACCTTCCCACTTCCTTGTTTCCTGACTGAGTGTACAGGAATAGGAAGAGTTCACCATGAACCCGAATGGGGAAGAACAGTTCAAACGAACTTTTGGGTCTTATACAGCCCTCACTCTTGACTTCTATGGAAGCAGCATTAGCACACCTCCTATTGGAGTAGCTAACTTTAAGCTCAATCCACAGTTAATCATTCTAGTGCAGAAAAACTGCCAATGTCATGGATTTCCACAAGAAGAGCCCATGAAATTCCTTGCAGAATTCCTGCAATATACTGACACAGTATACACTGAGGGAGTAGACCAGGATGTCTACACACTGATGCTTTTTCCCTTTGCTATTAAAGACCAAGCAAAGAGGTGGTTAGACAACCAACCCAAGTCTAGCTTGGAAATATGGAATCAGTTGGTGGACAAGTTTTTGAATCAATACTTTCCTCCATGGAAGTTGGCACAGTTGAGACTGGACATCCAAGGCTTCAAACAAGGAGATAGTGAATCCCTCAATGATGCTTGGCTGAAATACAAGAGGATGCTACGAAAATGCCCTACTGAAATATTTTCAAGATGGGTAAAGTTAGACACCTTCTATTATGGACTCACAGATACGGCTAAGATGTCCTTAGACCATTCTGCTGGTGGTTCAATCCACATGAACAACACCATTGAAGAAGCTCACGAGCTCATTGAGACAATTGCCAAAAATCAGTATCTGTACTCATCTAATGAGACTCCAATGAAAGGAGAGGTTAAGACAGCGTCCACTAACTCAGACCCTCCTGAGCAAAGTGAGTCATTAACCCAGCAACTACATTCCCTTGCACAACAAACGTTGAAATTGCAAGAGATGTTGTAAGAAGCCCGAGCCTCTAACAAGAATATAGAGGCACAGTTGAGTCAAGCTAGACTGCACTTGTCTGAACAGATAAGAGAAGAGTGCCAAGCTCTTCAAATAGGGAGAACCTTGAACACCCAGCCTCAGTACAGTAAGAGGCAGGGAGAGGACAAAATGGCAACAGATGAACAAGCTACAGCCCAGGGTACTATCAGGGGCATTGAATGCTCAGAAAGGGATGACAGGCAGTGCGTCCAACGCCTAGAAGGGGATAGCCCAGGCATTGAATGCCAGCCCAAGGGAGACCAGACACATGTAAGTGCTGAGAATACCTCTCCTAAGCAGGTTAGTAACCCTTCTTTAGGGACTATGGACATTCACCCTGCACCACTCATTGCCCTTGAGTACAAGGCCAAGTTACCATATCCTCAAAGACTCTAGAAAGCAGAAAAGGATAGGCAATTTACCGAATTCTTAAAAGCTTTTAAGAAGGTGGAGATCAAAATTTGCCTTCATATGCTAAGTTCATGAAGGAAATACTGAACAACAAGAGGGATTGGAAGGAAGTAGAGACAGTAGCTCTTACTAAGGAGTGCAATGCAGTCATTCAAAGGAACCTTCCTCAAAAACTGCAGATACACCCCAACATTCTTCTCAGAGACACAGAAATGAATCCAAGAGAAGAGTGCCTGGCCCTCATTAGTACCAAGAAGGATGAGCCTCAGATGGTATACACTGATGAGGAACTAAATGAAGAAGAGACTCAAGAAGAGGCTGGGAGCACATTGTTTCATGCCACTCTTATGGGAAGAAAGCTTGAAGTACCACCCTCAGATGCCCCAAAAGGAGACCAAGGATGAGCAATGCTCACAATCCTTGGAAGGCTCTAAAACGATGCAAATCAACATTCCTTTTGTTGAGGTTGTGGAACAATGGTTTCTATCTACTAGAAGAAACCTCTCTGATGCTGAGAAAGACGAATTAATGATGAGGTTACAGAAGGATTACATGGTTATCAAGGACCTTTAACCTCCACTACCCACTTCCATGCAGAGTACAATACTAGAGCCCCCTTCCCTGGTGAAAGCTCATACAATTTCCCCAGACATCAAACTTAGGTTTGCTGTTAGGCAGTTATCACCCACCAAGGAGGAAGGTCTCAAGAGGAAAATGCATAGGGGATGGAGAAACAACACAAGCCATACCTAAACAAGCAAGGAGAATCAAGCTCATCATCCTAAAAGAAAGTTTGTTAGGGGGAATTCAATTCTGAGGGAACTAATCTCCTCCTCTTCTCCCATGGAGTCATTTCTGTTAACCAACTGAAAGAAGAGAAAGAAAGTTAGCAATCGAGTGTTAAGCTAATGACATTAAAGAAGCACTTGTTAGGAGGCAACCCAACCATGAGTAGAATATTTCTATTCTTATTTCTTTTGTTTATTTTCATTTGAGTCTATTTTAGTTTATTTTTAGAGTTTTCCCTTAATTTTTAATGTTTGTGATCATGTGCAGTAGTTAGAATAGAAACATAAACAGTCAGAGCTGAAAACAGAACACCCTGGAGCAAAGACTTTGCTGGCATTGAATGCCCTCTGGGGAGCAACAAGCTGGCATTGGGCATTCGACACCCAAAAAAGGCAGAATACTTGGCATTGAACGCCAAGAAGGAGGTTCCTCCTGGGCACTCAACGCCATAAATGGGAGGCAAACTGGCATTGAACGCCAGCCATGGTGTAGCAGTTGGGCGTTCAATGCCCATATGGATGGCAGGGAAATCAATTGTCCTGGCCTCTCAGGACCAGTAAATCCCACAGAATCCCCATCTACACCACCCTCTTTTATTCTATTCTTCCTCATTGTTCATGTTTGCTCGAGGACGAACAAAACTCTTAAATTTAGTTTTGCAAAAGCTCTTATTTGTGACTTTTACCATCCTTAAGTATGACACCAAAGACTGGTGAAACCTCAAGGAAGAGTAACTCATATGTCACTTATGCAATTCAACTGGAATTGTCATAGAAGGAGGACAAGCCCATCTCTAAAAGAAGGATGGAGCATGTTAAAGTGCCGGCACATGAACCACAGCAAGAGCACTACATTGGATCCTCAAGGAGGAGCACTAGCCGCCACCATTAAAGGTGGATTTGTTCTCTTAATAACCTCTCCTTATGATATTTTTCTATTTTTTTGTTTTGTTTTTCTGTCTGTTCTCTTGTTCTTATTGCATGATCATTTCCATTTGTGTCTTAAAGTTATAAAATGTTCCATATGTCTCTCACCTTGCTTAAAAAGAAAATTTTATTTGAAAAGAATTAAGAGGTACATGAATTTTAACTGTATAATAAGAATAGTTCAATTATTTTATGTGGTGGCATTACTTTTGTTTTCTTATTGTATGAATAAACAATTCATATTTGAAGTTGGAATTTTAGAATGTTGGCTCTTGAAAGATTGATGAAAAAGGAAAAGTATTATTGGTAATCTGAAATCTAAAAATTGATTCTTGAAGTAAGAAAAAGCAGCAAAAAGAAAAAGAAAAAGCATGTTGCAAAAGAAAAAAATTACATATGCATGAAAAAAAGAAAAAATGGCAAATATATATATATATATATATATATATATATATATAAAGAGAAAAAACCATTACTGCCCAAAAATGAAGGAAAAAGAGGGCAGATTGAAAAAGCCAGTAACCCTTTAAACCAAAAGGCAAGGGTAAAAAGGATCCAAGCCTTTGAGCATCAATGGATAGGAGGGCCTAAAGGAATAAAATCCTTGCCTAAGATACTCAACCAAGCTGTCCCTAACCATATGCTTGTGGCGTGAAGGTGTCAAGTGAAAAGCTTGAGACTAAGCGATTAAAGTTGTAGTCCAAAGCAAAAAGAGTGTGCTTAAGAACACTAGACACCTCTATCTGGGGATTCAAGTAAAGCTGAATCATAATCCAAAATGGTTCACATAGGTAAAGTGTCTGTGGCATTTATGTATCTGGTGGTACTACTGGAAAACAAAGTGCTTAGGGTCACGGCCAAGACTCTAAAAGCTGTGTTCAAGAATAAACAAGAACTGAACTAGGAGAGTCAATAATATCATCTGGACTCTAAGTTTCTAGAGATGCCAACACTTCTAAGTTTCAATGGATAGTGAGATGCCAAAACTATTCAGAAGCAAAATGCTACTAAGTCCTGCACATTTAATTAAAATTGAGCTTTATTGGAAACTCTGAGATTTATTGTATCTTAATCTTATTTTTATCATACTGAGTTTTTAGTTACTTGAGGACAAGCAACAGTTTAAGTTTGGTGTTGTGATGAGCCAATATTTTATACGCTTTTTTGCATTATTTTCATATAGTTTTTAGTATGTTTTGTTCAGTTTTTATTAAGTTTTTATAGGTTTTAGTGTTAAATTCACAATTTTGGATTCTATTATGAGTTTGTGTGTTTTTATGCAATTTCAGGTATTTTCTGGCTGAAATTGAGGAGCTGGAGCAAAGTCTGATTCAGAGACAGAGAAAGCACTGCAGATGCTGTCCAGATTTGACTTCCTTGCACTCAGAAGGGCTTTTCTGGAGCTACAAAAATCCAAATGGAGCGTTCTCAATGACTATAGAAAGCTGACTTTCAGAGATTTCTGCCCCTTTTCAGGCGTCCAGCGCCCAAGGAAAAGAGACCAGCGTCCAAACACCCAAAAAGGAAACCCTAGCCAGCATTCAACACCCTAGAGGCCTCATAGCATGTGGATCTCATCAAAGCTCAGCCCAAACACTCACTAAGTAGGCCCTAGAAGTGGATTTTAGCACTAAAACGACTGTTTTACCCTTACTAGTAATTAGTTTAGTATTTAAAGTAGAAGATCACTCTTTGTTAAGGATTGGGAGCCCATCATTCACATTATTTTCATTTTTACCATTGTATTTTCATTTCAGTATGAATTTCTAAACCTCCTAGATTGAGGGGAAGAGCCCTGCTGAGTCCTATGAGTTAATAAAGTATTACTATTTCTCTTCGATCTATGTTTGATTTATTTCTAAGATGTATATTCATTCTTTAACATGGTGAATAGGATGATCAGTGACAATCAGCTCTGTTCATCATACTAGGACCGCATGCATGACAACCACCTGTATCTACTTGGGTTTGTGTGAATACGTGGTGATGTGTGGAAAACGATCCAACACAAAATTCACCGGCAAGTGTACCGGGTCGCATCAAGTAATAAAACTCACGGAAGTGAGGTCGATCCCACAGGAATTGAAGGATTGAGCAATTTTAGTTCAGTGGTTGATTTAGTTAAGCGAATCAAGTATTGGTTGAGTGATTTTGTATCCAACAGTAAGTAAATAGCAGAAAATATAAAGGGAGAGGGATGAATTGCAGAAATTAAAGAGAACTGAAAGTAAAAGTGCTGAATCTTAAAGAACAAGAAATTAAATGACTGAAACTTAAAGTGCAAGAAATGTAAATTACAGTAACTTAAAGTGCACGAAATATAAATTGCTTGAATGGAAAAGGGATTTGAGGACTGTGAATTCAGAATTTAAGCAAGGAAAATTAACTTGCAGCAATTATCAAAGCAAGAGATGAATTGAAATTGTCTAGATCTCAAATAGAAATGGAAATTTGATTGCAGCAGTGGTTCAACAGAAGCACCAAAAGAAAAATTGGATCTCAGGACTCCAGAGACTAGATAGCAAAGTCTAGATCTCAATTTCCTTCCCAGATCCAAGTTCACAAAGCAATTAAAGAGAAATTGAAGAATGAAGCAGTAAAGGAAATTGAATTCAACTCAATTATGCAGTAGGAAAATCAAAGAGATCTTAAATGGAGATTGAGACAGAAGTTCCTCAATTCTTCACACTCAAGACTCAATCAATAAAAGTAAAAAAGTGCTCAAGCAAGAACAAGGAAGAAGAGAGATCAATTCTCCTTCCAAATTCTCTAAGATTTCAGTTCAAAGCTCTCAAAGAAAATGAAGTCTAAAGATGTAAAAATTCAAAAATCAAAAGAAAGGTCCTAATTACATCAAACTATCTCCTATTTATACACTTTCTATTCTTGGATTTTGGAATTTGAATGGGCTTTTGATTTGGTGAAGAAATGAATTAAATTAGATTTTTAATCCAAATTTCAGCCCATGAAGAATTTGGCTCCAGGAGGCTGCTCTGCTCTTGTGGAGAGCAGAGCAGGGAAATCTAGCATGAGGCCTCGTGCGTGCTTGTGCTGCGTGTGTAGCATCAGGATGCTCCCCTGCCGTTGCGGAGAGCAGAGCAGTGTGCGTGCGTGCTTGCTGTTGGCCGTGCCAATTTGTGTGCGCACCCAAGCTCCAAGCCGTGCGTCAATGTGCTGCCCGTGCCATGCTAAGGAACTCTGCTCTGCTCTTCTTGTGGGCAGCGCAGCAAGGCAACCAAGGGTCCTTGGTTCGAAACTTGGTGGGGGCATACACTGCCCCTTTTTCCTTGGCTTTCTTGGCACCAAAGTAGCGCCTAGTTCCTGGCTTCCCCAAGGTGCTGTGTTCGATCCTTGAAGGTTGAAAACAAGCCAATTTTGGCTTGTTTTACTTGTATTTGAGCGCTACTTCCTTCCCTTCTTGTCTTGGGTTCAAAACCCATGGGTAGCACTAGGAGAGCAATTTCCTTTGAATTTTTCTTGCATGGAGCCCAATATTGCTCTTGAGGAGGGTAGGGCAGAATTTTTTCTTCCTTTGGTCCTTGGCATAGAATTGTGCTCCGCTCTTATGGAGGGCAGGGCAGCGATGTTTTGGAGGCTTGGTTCATTATGCTGCTCTCTTGGAGGGCAGTGTGCTCTTGTGGAGAGCAATGTTGCTTTCTCCTTCAATGTTGCGCCACACTTCTCCTTCTTTCACCACACCATTTTCTTCCCTTGGCCACACTTCTTAAGCCACATTTTTCTTCTTTTCTTCTTTTCTTCACCTACAAGAAATCAAAGCAACCAATCAAAGTATCTCCAAACTCATAAGGTTTATAATATATTAAAAATCAATTAATTTTAGCTCAAACCTCATGATTTAGCATCAATTAAATGGTGGTTGTTTGATTTAAAGAAGTCATGCATTTTCATTCCAAATTACTTACTTAGGATGCAAGAAAGTGCATAAAGACTAGTGAAACAAGTGAAATTAGCTTGAAAAATGGGTATATGATGACTTGTCATCACAACACCAAACTTAAATCTTGCTTGTCCCCAAGCAAGCATCAACACTAAGAGAAAATGAAATGAACAAGAAGAGCAAACATATCCTTATTAGGCATATAGCAGAACTTGATTCATGGAGTTTTTATGCAGACAATGATAACTCAGTTATTGTTTGCTGTTACATAATATACACTTTTCCTCAAAGGTTTACTAAGCTTGCTGTTATAAGGTCTACTTTTTACTTGCTCCCTTGCTAACTTTCCTTTTCCTTTTTTACTTAACAAGCTTATTCTTCTTTGAAGGCTTGGTGTCAAATGTTGCAGTAGCCTTTGGCTTTATTTTTACTCAACATCTTTCCACCACAGACACATGGCTCACTATTTCCTCCTAGGATCATTGATGCCCAGCATCTCTTTGGATAACTAAATGTTCTGTATCTAGGTTGCTCTTTATTGTGGAATTTTAATTGGCCATCCCAAATCAGTTGATCTAAGTGACCCGATTTTGAAATACCCCTCAGAATTTACTTGTCCAAGCATATCCTAGTACAAGAACACCACAAGCATGTGTCCTAGGATCCAAGCTATTGGTGTCCAGCCTTTATTCTTTGTTTTCCTTGCCACATTAGCTTTTTCCACTTCCTTTTCTTTTTGTTTTATTTTTTTCTCAAGGGATTTTTTTTTCTTTACTGATATGAACCTTTATGACAGCAAGCTAGCTCACACTTCAATGAAAATGACATTATGCAGCAATTATTTCATGAGTTATGCATTTAATCAGACACATATACCACTACTAACTTCCATTCTAGCTTATGCAACATTGGATATTTACTTTCTAATTCAAACAATTCTCTTTTATTTAAGCATATGGGAAACAAAACAAAATTTAAAGCTAAGTGATGAATAACAAGCATTATGCAGATCAACATACTTAATCAAACAACTTCACTTGCAACTAAATAAACACTTTAGCAAGACATACAAGAATTCCTGAATTAAAACATTTCACAACAACAAGGATTAAGTGTAGATACAACCTTTTGGGTTGCAGCTTTTCATTCTTCCTCTTGTTGTATCCCTTTTGAGTTAAGATGCACAATATCTTCAATGGTTGACTAATTTCCTGCATAATTCTCAAAAGTTGCTTGCTTCTCAAGCCCTTAGATGAATGGTTAGTATGCATAAAGTGAGTGTGTCTTTTGGATTTATTTTGGTGTGGGAACACCAAACTTAATTGTTTGCCACAGCCTCTGATGCAACAAATTAACCATATGTGAAACCTTGAGTCCTTGCTAAAGGTTATGGAATTAAAACTAGAAAGCAGTTAAGTAGTTGAATAATCTGTCTGATTGCTTGGAGCTAGCATTGTGCAGGAAGTGAGAATGTTCTTTTAAATGAGATTTTGGTGGAACACCAAACTTAGAATCCTTCATTCTCCCTTAAATTGTTTTGGTGTGCAACACCAAACTTAGCTCCTTGCAATACAGACCAATTATTCAACCTTTTTATTGAAATAGCTATGAAAAGAAACTACATCAGGTTGGGTTGCCACCCAACAAGCGCTCTTTTAATGTCACTAGCTTGATATTCCTTATTCTTGCTCAACTTCCAAAGTGTTTTAGGATCAAAAGGTGTGGATTTATTGCTCTTTCCTCCTGTCACAAAAGCAGAAACACAAACAGAGCCAGAAACTAAATCAGAGCACTCTGTAACTTGAGTGTAGTTAGAGTTAGTAGAGGCAAAGTCTCGAACAGTTAGTATGTTAGTTAAAAATAAAGAAAAAGTGCTTGATCTAGACCACCACTTCACTTAATCATTGTCAATCTATTTCAATCCCCGGCAACGGCGCCAAAAACTTGATGTGTGGAAAACGATCCAACACAAAACTCACCGGCAAGTGTATCGGGTCGCATCAAGTAATAAAACTCACGGAAGTGAGGTCGATCCCACAGGGATTGAAGGATTGAGCAATTTTAGTTCAATGGTTGATTTAGTCAAGCGAATCAAGTATTGGTTGAGTGATTTTGTATCCAACAGTAAGTAAATAGCAGAAAATGTAAAGGGAGAGGGATGAATTGCAGAAATTAAAGAGAACTGAAAGTAAAAGTGCTGAATCTTAAAGAACAAGAAATTAAATGACTGAAACTTAAAGTGCAAGAAATGTAAATTGCATTAACTTAAAGTGCACGAAATATAAATTGCTTGAATGGAAAAAGGGATTTGAGGACTGGGAATTCATAATTTAAGCAAGGAAAATTAACTTGCAGCAATTATCAAAGCAAGAGATGAATTGAAATTGTCTAGATCTCAAATAGAAATGGAAATTTGATTGCAGCAGTGGTTCAACAGAAGCACCAAAAGGAAAATTGGATCTCAGGACTCCAGAGACTAGATAGCAAAGTCTAGATCTCAATTGCCTTCCCAGATCCAAGTTCACAAAGCAATTAAAGAGAAATTGAAGAATGAAGCAGTAAAGGAAATTGAATTCAACTCAATTATGCAGTAGGAAAATCAAAGAGATCTTAAATGGAGATTGAGACAGAAGTTCCTCAATTCTTCACACTCAAGACTCAATCAAGAAAAGTAAAAAAGTGCTCAAGCAAGAACAAGGAAGAAGAGAGATCAATTCTCCTTCCTAATTCTCTAAGATTTCAGTTCAAAGCTCTCAAAGAAAATGAAGTCTGAAGATGTAAAAATTCAAAAATCAAAAGAAAGGTCCTAATTACATAAAACTATCTCCTATTTATACACTTTCTATTCTTGGATTTTGGAATTTGAATGGGCTTTTGATTTGGTGAAGAAATGAATTAAATTGGATTTTTAATCCAATTTTCAGCCCATGAAGAATTTGGCTCCAGGAGGCTGCTCTGCTCTTGTGGAGAGCAGAGCAGGGAAATCTAGCATGAAGCCTCATGCGTGCTTGTGCTGCGTGTGTAGCATCAGGATGCTGCCCTGCCCTTGCGGAGAGCAGGGCAGTGTGCGTGCGTGCTTGCTGCTGGCCGTGCCAATTTGTGTGCGCGCCCAAGCTCCTAGCCGTGCGTCAATGTGCTGCCCGTGCCATGCTAAGGAACGCTGCTCTGCTCTTCTTGTGGGCAGCGCAGCAAGGCAACCAAGGGTCCTTGGTTCAAAACTTGGTGGGGGCATACGCAGCCCCTTTTTCCTTGGCTTTCTTGGCACCAAAGTAGCGCCTAGTTCCTGGCTTCCCCAAGGTGCTATGTTCGATCCTTGAAGGTTGAAAACAAGCCATCCTTGTATTTGAGCGCTATTTCCTTCCCTTCTTGTCTTGGGTTCGAAACCCATGGGTAGCACTAGGAGAGCAATTTCTTTTGAATTTTTCTTGCATGGAGCCCGATATTGCTCTTGAGGAGGGCAGGGCAGAATTTTTTCTTCCTTTGGTCCTTGGCATAGAATTGTGCTCCGCTCTTATGGAGGGCAGGGCAGTGATGTTTTGGAGGCTTGGTTCATTATGCTGCTCTCTTGGAGGGCAGTGTGCTCTTGTGGAGAGCAGTGTTGCTTCCTCCTTCAATGTTGCGCCACACTTCTCCTTCTTTCACCACACCATTTTCTTCCCTTGGCCACACTTCTTAAGCCACGTTTTTTTTCTTTTCTTCTTTTCTTCACTTACAAGAAATCAAAGCAACCAATCAGAGTATCTCCAAACTCATAAGGTTTATAATTTATTAAAAATCAATTAATTTTAGCTCAAACCTCATGATTTAGCATCAATTAAATGGTGGTTGTTTGATTTAAAGAAGTCATGCATTTTCATTCCAAATTACTTACTTAGGATGCAAGAAAGTGCATAAAGACTAGTGAAACAAGTGAAATTAGCTTCAAAAATGGGTATATAATGACTTGTCATCACGTGGCTAAAAAGTGCAAATCGCCAGCTTGATTATACGTCTCTCAGACGGCTAATCGATGACTTCGTTGGGGACTTCTCAAGACATCAGTTCAGCTGATTTTTGGAGAGATTAAGGTCTCTGTGGTAGAGGCTAGATCCCAAAGAAGCAGCATTCTCTAATCCAGAAGATTTGACCTTGTATGTGGCGTTTTGAGTAGGATCGCCAAGAGAATGTACTGCTAGAGCTTCACCCTCGTTCAGATTGGATGACCACGGCCAATGGAGTTTGATCTGAAATAGAGGAGATTGATGACCATGGCTAATGGCGTTGATCACATACAACCGTCCATATAAGAAATCACTCACAAGCAAAGAAGACAGTAATACCAGAGTTAATTCAGAAAGACAAGGCAACTCAAATCCTTAACCATATTCCTATTACTGATTACTTTTAATTCATAAAGTATTTTATACCCTTTTTTCTTTATTTACATGACAACTTAGTTTATATCTCACAAATACAAATTAAGAATAACTCTTCTATCTACCCGACTGAGACCTGCAAGATAACCATAGCTTGCTTCAAACCACAATCCTCATGGGATCGACCCTGACTAACTCAGATATTACTTGGACAACCCAGTGCAGTTGTTGGTACAGCTGTACGGAGTGTAGGAATTTATGCACCATTCCACTCGGGTGGTATAGCCTTAGATTCCTCACTCAAGCACCCAAACATCTTCCTAGACCCAAGAAATCTTGCTCTACACGAACCTTTGCATTTAGAGTTTAAACATTCAACCATAATTAACCTAGAATGGTGTTTTCAACCACTAACCATCTCCCTTTTTCTCTTAAAGCCACAAAGAGCTCTAAGTCAACCATTCGTCTCAAACAAACCATATTTAAGCAGAATAAGAAAGCTTAGGGATAAGAGATTTACCTACTTGAATAAAAGAATGGATTGTGATGGCTTTGGGAAAGGTGTTTCCAATGGTCCTGTAAGTTTCACTCCTTTGAGCTCTTCTTAATATACCTCCACCTCTTGGCAACTCTCTTCCAATTCAATCTCTTCTTCATCACTTACCAAGGGTCTTGGAGGTTGTGTACCTTCTTTTTTGACCTCTATTTCATGTCCAATGGGAGAGAATTCAACAAAATCATCGAGGTTATTAGTTAGTATAGATAGAAACTCATCAATGATTGAATCCATCTCTTGATCAACCTCCTCAACCTTAGAGGGCTCTACAACTTTAAATTCCCATGGACTTTTAACATCTCCTAAGTCTTCAACCACTTCTTCCTCTTCAATAATTACGGCTTCCTCCAATTGTTCTAATACAAATTCCCATTCCTCGTTTCCACCGGAGTTTCTAATCTCTCTTTCATACTCCGCACTTCATTTGATTCTCCACATGTGACCATGGGAGTGCTTTGAGTATCTAAATGTTGGGTGGCTAAATTTTTTACTCCCTCGGTCAAGGTAGCCATGAATTCTAACTGCCTCATTTGAGCTTCATGTTGCTCATGAAGTAATGAAATGAGAGAATCATCCATGACTGTTTGAGGTGAAGAAGATGGTTCATTGTTTGGGAGAAAAGGCTTATAATAGGAAGGTGGTTCATATTGGTGGGAGTATTTATGTGGTGTATATAGAGGTGGTGGTTCTTGGGAGTATTGGTATTAGAATTGTGATAGCTCTAAGTATGGTTCATATGGCTCATATGGTTGTTGGTATGGTGGATATGGATTAGGATCATATAGAGGTGCTTGGTAAGATGAGGCTTGTAAGTATGGTGGTTGAGGGCTATATTGACGAGGGGGGTTCATAGGCATATGGTGGTTGTGGTTGATAACCACAAGGAGGTCGACCATAACCATTGGATTGGTATGCATCATGGAATGGCTCATGCTCATAGTACGTTGGAGGAGGTTATTGCCATGAAGGTTGATCATATGCTTGAGGCTCCTCCCACCTTTGATTGCTCTATCCTTGATGCATATCCTCATTGAAATTCTCATTTTCTACAACATAGTTACAACCAAACTCATAGCCAAATGGGTGAGAATTTCATGGTGAAAAAAGAAAATATAATAAAAAAACTAATAAGAAATAATAAAAACAAGCTCCTAAAACTAGCAAAAACTAACAAAGAAGCAAAAGCAAACTATTTACAATATTAACATATATACAATAACCAATAACAAGCGCACATTTATAATTCTTCGGCAATGGCACTTAAAACTTGATAGAAGAAAATTGTCGGTTAAAATTTTCACAAAATAATCACATTGCAAGTATATATCCAAACCAATAGACAACCCTCAATCAAACTTTAATTTGTTTGTCACTTAAGCAAACCAATAAAAACCGAGAGTATTTAAACTTTGGGTCGTCTCTCAAGGAATTGCAAGGAAGTGTGCATATTATTGGTTATGAGATATTTTGGAGTTTTTGTAATAAGAGATAAGAAATGTAAATAACAAGAAAATAAGCTGACAACTAAGAAAGATCTTGGCAAGGAGTGAGAATTGGAATTCCTATCGTCATTATCATCCTCAATTGTGATGGTAGTTGTTGTTTGCTCTTACTTAGTTATCCTCTAACAATTGAAGAAAAGTCAAGTGAGTAAAGTCAACTCTAGTCTACAAGTCCTAATCAAATATTAGCTTTAGTGGAATTCAAGTCAACTAGCAATCCTCAATCACCAATCACAAAAGAAATTGACAATTCAAGAGTTTCCAATTCACTAGCCCAAGCCAGGAGTACAAAATTTACTCTAAAATCCAACCAAACATTTTATCAAACACTTGGAAGGCATAACATAAGGCATGGTAAAATGACAATAATCATAAAATCTACAACTACCAAATACAAGAAAACAATAATACAATTCAATTAAACATCAATAAACAAGGAAACATCAAATTGCATTAATAGAAAATCCAAATCCAACAATAGTGCATGAATATAAAAGTGACATAAAAGGGAAATTAACAATGTAAACTAAGAGAATCAAAACAAGTAAACATCAAAATATAAATGAAACTATACTAAAACAAGAATCAAAGACTAAAATTGAAGAGAAATTAAGCTAAGAAAACTAAATTCTAGAGAGAAAAGAGAGCTTCTCTCTCTAGAATATGACCTAAAGCATGTTTCTAACTATATCTAATTGCTCCCCCTCATCCTTCTTGAATTTGGCCTTTAATAGCTTCATAAATGAGTTGGATTGGACTTTGGCAACTCCAGAAATCACCCCCAGCATGTTTTCTTTAATGAGGCACCTGATCGCATTCGTGCGTACGCATTGCTGACCATGCGTACGCATGGTTGTAAAAATGCAATTGTGCATATAAACGAATTCTTGTACGTACGTGGTGCACGAATCCTCACACTTCGTACAACTAAACCAGCAAGTGCACTGGGTTGTCCAAGTAATACCTAAGCGAGTCAAGGTCGATCCCACGAGGATTGTGGTTTGAAGCAAGTTATGGTTATCTTGTAAATCTTAGTCAGGCGGATAGAAAGGTAGGTGGTTTGATTAATTGCATAAAAGAAAATAAGGTATAAAATACTTTATGAATTCGAATGTAACTAGTGATAAGAAGATGGTTAAGGCTTGGAGATGCTTTGTCCTTCTGGATTAACTCTGGTCTTACTGTCTTCTTCAATTGTAAATGATTTCTTCTATGGCAGGCTGCATGTGATTTACGCTGGTTTGAGCAGCCACCAATACTCCTCCAGATCTAAATCCCATGGTTAGTGCAGATCCAGTCTGATTGAAGGTGAAGCTCCTACAGTTCATTCTCCTTGGTGATCCTACTCAAAACGCCACAGACAAGGTCGAATCTTCCGGATCAGAGGATGCTGCACCTTTGGTTCTAGCCTCTACCACAAAGACCCTAATCTCCCCGTACCTCGGCTGAACTAGTGTCTCGAGAAGTGCCCAACAAAGTCATGGATTAGCCGTCTAAGAGATGTATAATCAAGCTGGTGGTTCATCATTGTCCGATGAAAGACTCACTCTAAACCCAGGTAGAATGTGATAACCTTATGCCAATTCAACACATTCATATTGATGAAGAACGAAGATACATCTTAGAATAGAGAATCAAACACAAATTGAAAAAGTACAGTAGTATTTTTATTAATTTGTAAAACTCAGCAGGGCTCCTGCCCTCAACCTAGGAGGTTTAGAAACTCACACTGATAGAAAATACAATGTGTAAAATGAAATATGGCAGATCCCCCATTGAAGATCGTGTAAAAGTTCTTTAAATACTAAGCTAATGACTAATGTTTACATAAGAAAGGGTAAAATAGTCTTTTAATGCTAAAATCCACTTCTAGGGCCCACTTGGTGGGTGTTTAGGTTGAGCTTTGATGAGATCCATGTGCTATGAGGCCTCTAAGGCGTTGAACGCTGCCTAGAGGGTCCTCTTTAGGCATTTGGATGCTGGTCTCCTCCTTTGGGCACTGGACGCTGGACTGTAGCTCCAGAAAAGCTCTTTCGAGTGCAAGGAGGTCAAATCCGGACAGTATCTGCATTGCTTTCTCTGTCTCTGAATCAGACTTTTGCTCCAGCTCCTCAATTTCATCCAGAAAATACATGAAATTGCATAAAAACACACAAACTCAAAGTAGAATAAAAAATGTGAATTTTACACTAAAAACTATGAAAACATAAACTTGAACAAAACGTGCTAAAAACTATATGAAAATAATGCAAAAAAAGTGTATAAAATATCCGCTCATCACAACACCAAATTTAAACTGTTGCTTGTCCCCAAGCAACTAAAAACACAATAGGATAAAAAAAAAGAAAAGTAAGATACAATAAATCTAAGACTTTCGAATGAAGCTCAGTTTCAATTAGATGAGCAGGACTTAGTAGCTTTTTGCTTCTGAATAGTTTTAGCATCTCACTATCCATTGAAACTCAGAAGTGTTGGCATCTCTATGAAATTAGAATCCAGATGATATTATTGACTCTCTTAGTTTAGTTCTTTTTTATTCTGGAACACAGCTTTCAGAGTCTTTTCCGTGACCCTAAGCACTCTGTTTTCCTGTATTACCACTAGATACATAAATGCCACAAACACTTTAACTGGGTGAACCCTTTCGGATTGTGATTCAGCTTTGCTAGAATTCCCAGATAGAGGTGTCCAGAGTTCTTAAGCACACTCTTTTTGCTTTGGACCATGACTTTAATTACTCAATCTCAAGCTTTTTACTTGACACCTTCAAACCACAAGTATATGGTTAAGGGCAGTGATGAGCGGATAATTTATACGCTTTTTGGCATTGTTTTTATATAGTTTTTAGTAAGTTTGAGCTACTTTTAGGGATGTTTTCATTAGTTTTTATGTTAAATTCACATTTCTGGACTTTACTATGAGTTTGTGTGTTTTTCTGTGATTTCAGGTAAATTCTGGCTGAAATTGAGGGACTTGAGCAAAACTCTGAAAAAGGCTGACAAAAGGACTGCTGATGCTGTTGGAATCTGACCTCCCTGCACTCGAAATGGATTTTCTGGCGCTACAGAACTTCAATTGGCGCGCTCTCAACGGCGTTGGAAAGTAGACATCCAGAGCTTTCCAGCAATATATAATAGTCCATACTTTATTCGGAGATTGACGACGTAACTTGGCGTTGAACGCCAAGTACATGTTGCTGTCTGGAGTTAAACGCCAGAAAAACGTCATGATCCGGAGTTGAACGCCCAAAACACGTCATAACTCGGAGTTCAACTCCAAGAGAAGCCTCAGCTCGTGGATTAATCAAGCTCAGCCCAAGCATACACCAAGTGGGCCCCGGAAGTGGATTTATGCATCAATTACTTACTCATGTAAACCCTAGGAGCTAGTTTATTATAAATAGAACATTTATCTATTGTATTAGATATCTTTTGATCATTTTAGATCTTAGGATCAGGTCTTTGAACGCATAGTTCTTAGACCATGGGGGCTGGCCATTCGGCCATGCCTGAACCTTTTACTTATGTATTTTCAACGGTGGAGTTTCTGCACACCATAGATTAAGGGTGTGGAGCTCTGCTGTACCTCAAGTATTAATGCAATTCTATTCTCTTTTATTCAAATCTCTCTTATTCTTATTCCAAGATATTCATTCGTACCCAAGAACATGATGAATGTGATGATTAAGTAACCCTCATTATCATTCTCACTTATGAACGCACGTGATTGACAACCACTTCCGTTCTACATGCAACAGAGCTTGAATGTGTATCTCTTAGATTCCCCAACAGAATCTTCGTGGTATAAGCTAGATAGATGGCGGCATTTATGAGAATCCGGAAAGTCTCACCTTGTCTGTGGTATTCCGAGTAGGATTCCGGTAATGAATGACTGTGACGTGCTTCAAACTTGCAAGTGCTGGGCGTTAGTGACAGACGCAAAAGAATCAAGGGGTTCTATTCCAGTAGGCGCAGGAACCAACCAGTGATTAGCCGTGCTGTGACAGAGCGCGTGAGCGTAGTTTTCACTGCGAGGATGGGATGTAGCCATCAACCATGGGTGATGCCTCCAGACGATTAGCCATGCGAGTGACAGCCGCATAGGATCATTTTCCCGAGAGGATTGAAAGTAGCCACCGCTGATGGTGAACCCCTATAGACAGCTTGCTATGGAAAGGAGTAAGAAGGATTGAGTTGAAGCAGTGGGAGAGCAGGCGTCCTTGAGCCATACAGTATCTCCATTCGCTTATCTGAAACTCCCACCAATGAATCTGCATGAGTATTCTATCCCTTTTATTATTTATTTTCTTATTTCTATTTTCGAACCCATAAACCAATTTAATCTGCCTAACTGAGATTTACAAGGTGACCATAGCTTGCTTCATACCAACAATCTCTGTGGGATCGACCCTTACTCGCGTAAGGTTTATTACTTGGACGACCCAGTACACTTGCTGGTTAGTTGAACGGAGTTGTGTCCACTCGTGCCGATTTCAAATTCTATAAAAATACAACTTGAAGAATAAGTGATCACAATTTCGTCCACCAAGTTTTTGGCGCCGTTGCCGGGGATTGTTCGAGTATGGACAACTGACGGTTCATCTTGTTGCTCAGATTGGGTAATTTTCTTTTCAAAAATCTTTTTCAAAAATTTTTCTTTTCTTTTCCTTTTTTCCAAAAATGTTTTTTTCGAAAAAATTAAATAAAAATACAAAAAAAATTAGAAAATCATAAAAATAAAAAATATTTTGTGTTCTTGTTTGAGTCTTGAGTCAATTTTTAAGTTTGGTGTCAATTGCATGCTTTAAAAAAAAAATTTTCTTGCATTTTTTTTTGAAAATTCATGCATTCATGGTGTTCTTCATGATCTTCAAGTTGTTCTTGACACGTCTTCTTGTTTGATCTTGAGGTTTTCTTGTTTTGTGTTTTTGTTGTTTTTCATGTGCATTTTTGCATTCATATTTTCCAAGCATTAAAAATTTCTAAGTTTGGTGTTTTGCATGTTTTCTTAGCATAAAAAATTTTTTTTTTTCAAAATTATGTTCTTGATGTTCATCATGATCTTCAAAGTGTTCTTGGTGTTCATCTTGACATTCATAGCATTCTTGCATGCATTCATTGTTTTGATCTAAAACATTTCATGCATTGAGTATTTTTGTTGTTTTTCTCTCTCATAATTAAAAATTCAAAAAATCAAAAAAATATCTTTTCCTTATTTTCCTCTAAATTTTCGAAATTTTGGGTTGACTTGGTCAAAAATTTTTAAAATTAGTTGTTTCTTACAAGTCAAGTCAAAATTTCAATTTTAAAAATCTTATCTTTTCAAAATCTTTTTCAAAAATCATATCTTTTTCATTTTTTTTATAAATTTCGAAAATTTCGAAAATCTTTTTCAAAATATTTTCAAAATCTTTTTCTTATCTTTATATCAAATTTTCGAAAATTAGCTAAACAATTAATGTGATTGGTTCAAAAATTTGAAGTTTGTTACTTTCTTGTTAAGAAAGGTTCAATCTTTAAGTTCTAGAATCTTATCTTGTAGTTTCTTGTTAGTTAAGTAATTTTAAAAATTAAATCTTTTTCAAAATATCTTTTTCTTAAAAATCTTATCTTTTTATCTTATCTTTTTCAAAATTTGATTTCAAAATATCTTATCTAACTTCTTATCTTCTTATCTTTTCAAATTTGATTTTAATATCTTTTTCAATCAACTAACAAACTTTTTGTTTGTTTCTTATCTTTTTCAAAACCACCTAACTACTTTTTCCTCTCTAATTTTCGAAAATTCTCCCTCTCTTTTTCAAAAATTCTAATTGTTTTAAATTTTAATTTTAATCTTATCTTATCTTTAATTTTCGAAAATTACTAACCCCTTTTTCAAAATTATTTTCGAAATTTCCCTTCTCTTCTCTTCTCTTATTCTATTTAATTAATTAATTACTAACACTTCTCTTCACCTCTCTTTATCTAAGAATCCGAACTTCTTATATCCCTTGTATTTGGATTCTTCTACCTCCTTCTTCTTCTACTAAAAGGAATCTCTATACTGTGACATAGAGGATTCCTCTTTCTTTTCTTGTTTTCTTCTCTTTCATATGAGCAGGAATAGGGAAAAAGGCATTCTTGTTGAAGTTGATCCAGAACCTGAAAGGACTCTGAAGAGAAAATTAAGAGAAGCTAAATTACAACAATCCAGAAACAACCTTTCAGAAATTTTTGAACAAGAGAAGGACATGGCAGCCGAAAATAATAATAATAATAATGCAAGGAGAATGCTTGGTGACTTCACAAAACCAACATCCAAGTTTAATGGAAGAAGCATCTCCATTCCTGCCATTGGAGCCAATAACTTTGAGCTTAAGCCTCAACTAGTTGCATTAATGCAACAAAACTGCAAGTTTTATGGACTTCCATCTGAAGATCCTTATCAGTTTTTAACTGCGTTCTTGCAGATCTGTGAGACTGTAAAGACGAATGGAGTTGATCCTGAAGTCTACAGACTCATGCTTTTCCCTTTTGCTGTAAGAGACAGAGCTAGAATATGGTTGGATTCACAACATAAGGATAGCCTGGACTCCTGGGATAAGCTGGTCACTGCTTTCTTAGATAAATTCTTTCCTCCTCAAAAGCTGAGCAAGCTGAGAGTGGATGTTCAAACCTTCAAACAAAAAGATGGTGAATCCCTCTATGAAGCTTGGGAAAGATACAAGCAGCTGACCAAAAGATGTCCATCTGACATGTTTTCAGAATGGACCCTATTAGATATATTCTATTATGGTCTCTCTGAATTTTCGAAAATGTCATTGGACCATTCTGCAGGTGGATCTATTCACCTGAAGAAAACGCCTGAAGAGGCTCAAGAACTCATTGACATGGTTGCAAACAATCAGTTCATGTACACCTCTGAGAGGAATTCCGTGAATAATGGGATACCTCAGAAGAAAGGAGTTCTTGAAATTGATGCTCTGAATGCCATATTGGCTCAGAACAAAATGTTGACTCAACAGGTCAACATGATCTCTCAAAATCTGAATGGGCTGCAACATGCATCCAACAGTACTAGAGAGGCAGCTTCTGAAGAAGCTTATGATCCTGAAAACCCTGCCATGGCAGAGGTTAATTACATGGGTGAACCATATGGAAACACCTATAACCCATCATGGAGAAATCATCCAAATTTCTCCTGGAAGGATCAACAAAAGCCTCAACAAGGCTTTAACAATGGTGGACGCAATAGGCTGAGAAATAGTAAGCCATATCCATCATCTTCTCAGCAACAGACAGAGAATTCAGAACAAAACACTTCTAATTTAACCAATATTGTCTCTGATCTTTCAAAGGCCACTTTCAGTTTCATGAATGAAACAAGATCCTCCATTAGAAATTTGGAGGCACAAGTGGGCCAGCTGAGTAAGAAAGTTATTGAAACTCCTCCCAGTATTCTCCCAAGCAATACAGAAGAGAATCCAAAAGGAGAGTGCAAGGCCATTGATTTAGTCAAAGTGGCCGAATGCACTAGGGAGGAGGAGGACGAAAATCCTAGTGAGGAAGACCTCCTGGGACGTCCTTCAAGCAAGAAGGAGTTTCCTAACAAGGATCCAGAGGAATCTGAGGCTCATATAGAGACCATAGAGATTCCATTAAATCTCCTTCTGCCATTCATGAGCTCTGAAGACTATTCTTCCTCTAAAGAGGATGAAGATGTGACTGGAGAGCAAGCTGCTCAATATTTAGGAGCTATCATGAAGCTGAATGCCAAGTTGTTTGGTAATGAGACTTGGGAAAGTGAACCTCCCTTGCTCATTAATGAACTGGATACTTGGATTCAGAAAACTCTACCTCAAAAGAAACAAGATCCTGGCAAGTTCTTAATACCTTGCACCATAGGCACCATGAGCTTTGAAAAAGCTCTATGTGATCTAGGGTCAGGGATAAATCTTATGCCACTCTCTATAATGGAGAAGCTGGGGATCATTGAGGTACAACCTGCCTTGTTCTCATTGCAATTGGCAGATAAGTCATTGAGACAAGCTTATGGGACAGTAGAGGACGTGTTAGTAAAGGTTGAAGGCCTTTACATCCCTGCTGATTTCATAATCCTAGACACTAGGAAGGAAGATGATGAATGCATCATCCTAGGAAGACCTTTCCTAGCCACAGCAGGAGCTGTGATAGATGTCAACAGAGGAGAATTAGTCCTTCAATTGAATGGGGACTACCTTGTGTTTAAGGCACATGGGCATCCCTCTGTGACAAAAGAGAGTAAGCAGGAAGAGCTTCTCTCAGTTTAGAGTCAAGAAGAGCCCACACAGTCAAACTCTAAGTTTGGTGTTGTGAAGCCACAACCAAACTCTAAGTTTGGTGTTAAGACCCCATATCCAAACTCTAAGTTTGGTGTTGGGACTACACACTAACATTGACCTGATCACCATGTGGCTCCATGAGAGCCACTGTCAAGCTATTGACATTAAAGAAGCGCTTGTTAGGAGGCAACCCAATTTTATTTATCTAATTTTTATTTTTATTGTTATTTTGTGTTTTATTAGGTACATGATCATGAGGAGTCACGAAAAAATCAAAAAAAAAATTAAAAACAGAGTCAAAAACAGAAGAAAAATTTTTTCACCCTGGAGGTCACGCAGACTGGCGTTCAACGCCAGTAAGATGCATCTGGCTGGCGTTCAATGCCAGAACAGAGCACCATTCTGGCGCTGAATGCCAGAAACAAGCAACATCCTGGCGCTGAACGCCAGAAATGTGCCTAGAGGAGACAAGCTGGCGTTGAACGCCAGCAACAAGCATGAAACTGGCGTTCAACGCCAGAAACATGCATTACATGGGCGTTGAACGCCCAGAACGTGCACCAATGGGCGTTTAAACGCCAGAATGATGCACGAAGGCATTTTACATGCCTATATGGTGAAGGAATGGTATTTCTTTTCACCTCAGGATCTGTGGACCCCACAAGATCCCCACCTACCATATTTTCACCTTTTCTTTTAATCCTAATCACACTCTCCTAATCCTAATCTCATTTCACTCTTTCCCATATCACACTTCCCAAAAACCTTCACCAATCACCTCAATTCCTCTTTCCAATTACCCCATTCACCATTCACATCAATCCACTCTTCCCCATACACCCCACCTACCTTCATAAAATTCAAAATCAATTTCCCACCCATTCCCACCCAAAATGGCCGAACCTATACCCTCCCCTCTCCCTATAAATACCCTTCCATTCTACTTCATTTTAACACAACACTAACCCCTTCTTCTCCCACATAGCCGACCTACTTCTCTCCCTCTCTACCATATTCTCTTCTTCTTCTTCTTCTTCTCTTCTTTTCTTTCTTGCTCGAGGGCGAGCAAAATTTTAAGTTTGGTGTGGTAAAAGCATAAGCTTTTTGTTTTTTTTCCATTACCATCAATGGCACCTAAGGCCGGAGTATCCTCTAAAAAAGGGAAAGGGAAGACAAAAGCTTCCACCTCCGAGTCATGGGAGATGGAAAGATTCATCTCCAAAAGCCATCAAGACCACTTCTATGATGTTGTGGCAAAGAAGAAGGTGATCCCCGAGTCCCTTTCAAGCTCAAAAAGAATGAGTATCCGAAAATCCGACATGAAATCCAAAGAAGAGGTTGGGAAGTCATAACCAACCCCATGCAACAAGTTGGAATATTGATGGTTCAAGAGTTCTATGCCAATGCATGGATCACTAGGAACCATGATCAAAGTATGAACCCGAATCCAAAGAACTATCTCACAATGGTTCGGGGGAAATACTTAGATTTTAGTCCGGAAAATGTGAGGTTGGCGTTTCACTTGCCTATGATGCAAGGAGATGAACGCCCCTACACTAGAAGGGTCAACTTTAATCAAAGGTTGGACCAAGTCCTTATGGACATATGTGTGGAAGGAGCTCAGTGGAGAATAGACTCCAAAGGCAAGCCACTTCAACTAAGAAGACTGGATCTCAGGCCTGTGGCTAGAGGATGGTTGGAGTTCATTCAACGCTCTATCATTCCTACTAGCAACCGATCTGAAGTTACTGTGGATCGGGCCATCATGATTCATAGCATCATGATTGGAGAGGAAGTGGAAGTTCATGAGGTCATCTCCAATGAACTCTACAAAATAGCCGACAAGTCCTCCACCATGGCAAGGCTAGCCTTCCCTCACCTTATATGCCATCTATGTTACTCAGCTGGAGTTATCATAGAAGGAGATACCCCCATTGAAGAAGACAAGCCCATCACCAAGAAAAGGATGGAGCAAGCAAGAGAAGCTCCTCACGGCCCTCAAGAAGTGCATGAGGAAGCTCATCGTCAACAAATTCCTGAGATACCTCAAGGAATGCACTTTCCTCCCAACAACTATTGGGAGCAACTCAACACCTCCTTAGAAGATTTGAGCCATAATGTGGAACAATTAAGGGTGGAATATCATGAGCACTCCATCATTCTCCAGGAAATAAGAGAAGATCAAAGAGCAATGAGGGAGGAGCAACAAAGGCAAGGAAGGGACATAGAAGAGCTAAAGAACATCATTGGTCCTTCAAGAAGAAGACGCCACTAGAGGTGGATTCATTCCTTGTTCTTTATTTCTTTCTGTTTTCGGTTTTTAGTATTGTGTTTATCTATGTTTTGTGTCTTTATTTCATGATCATTAGTATGTAACCATGCCTTAAAGCTATCAATAAAATCCATTAATCCTTCACCTCTCTTAAATGAAAAATGTTTTAATTCAAAAGAACAAGAAGTACATGAATTTCGAATTTATCATTGAATTTAATTTAATTATATTGATGTGGTGGCAATACTATTTGTTTTCTGAATGAATACTTGAACAGTGCATATTTTTGATCTTGTTGTTTATGAGTGTTAAAATTGTTGGCTCTTGAAAGAATGATGAACAAAGAGAAATGTTATTGATGATCTGAAAAATCATGAAATTGATTCTTGAAGCAAGAAAAAGCATTGAAAAAGAAAGCTTGCGAAAAAAAAAATGGCGAAAAAAAAATATATAGAAAGAAAAAGAAAAAGCAAGCAGAAAAAGCCAATAGCCCCTAAAACCAAAAGGCAAGGGTAAAAAGGATCCAAGGCTTTGAGCATCAATGGATAGGAGGGCCCAAGGAAATTAAATCCAGGCCTAAGCGGCTAAATTAAGCTGTCCCTAACCATGTGCTTGTGTCATGAAGGTCCAAGTGAAAAGCTTGAGACTGAGTGGTTAAAGTCGTGATCCAAAGCAAAAGAGTGTGCTTAAGAGCTCTGGACACCACTAACTGGGGACTCTAGCAAAGCTTGGTCACAATCTGAAAAGGTTCACCCAGTTATGTGTCTGTGGCATTTATGTATCCGGTGGTAATACTGGAAAACAAAATGCTTAGGGCCACGGCCAAGACTCATAAGTAGCTGTGTTCAAGAATCAACATGCTTAACTAGGAAATTCAATAACACTATCCAAAATTCTAAGTTCCCAGAGACGCCAATCACTCTGAACTTCAAAGGAAAAAGTGAGATGCCAAAACTATTCAGAAGCAAAAAGCTACAAGTCCCGCTCATCTAATTATAATTAATATTCATTGATATTCTGGAATTTATCGTATATTCTCTTCTTTTATCCTATTTGATTTTCAGTTGCTTGGGGACAAGCAACAATTTAAGTTTGGTGTTGTGATGAGCGGATAATTTATACGCTTTTTGGCATTGTTTTTATATAGTTTTTAGTAAGTTTGAGCTACTTTTAGGGATGTTTTCATTAGTTTTTATGTTAAATTCACATTTCTGGACTTTACTATGAGTTTGTGTGTTTTTTTGTGATTTCAGGTAAATTCTGGCTGAAATTGAGGGACTTGAGCAAAACTCTGAAAAAGGCTGACAAAAGGACTGCTGATGCTGTTGGAATCTGACCTCCCTGCACTCGAAATGGATTTTCTGGAGCTACAGAACTCCAATTGGCGCGCTCTCAACGGCGTTGGAAAGTAGACATCCAGAGCTTTCCAGAAATATATAATAGTCCATATTTTATTCGGAGATTGACGACGTAACTTGGCGTTGAACGCCAAGTACATGTTGCTGTCTGGAGTTAAACGCCAGAAAAACGTCATGATCCGGAGTTGAACGCCCAAAACACGTCATAACTCAGAGTTCAACTCCAAGAGAAGCCTCAGCTCGTGGATTAATCAAGCTCAGCCCAAGCATACACCAAGTGGGCCCCGGAAGTGGATTTATGCATCAATTACTTACTCATGTAAACCCTAGGAGCTAGTTTATTATAAATAGAACATTTATCTATTGTATTAGATATCTTTTGATCATTTTAGATCTTAGGATCAGGTCTTTGAACGCATAGTTCTTAGACCATGGGGGCTGGCCATTCGGCCATGCCTGAACCTTTTACTTATGTATTTTCAACAGTGGAGTTTCTGCACACCATAGATTAAGGGTGTGGAGCTCTGCTGTACCTCAAGTATTAATGCAATTCTATTCTCTTTTATTCAAATCTCTCTTATTCTTATTCCAAGATATTCATTCGTACCCAAGAACATGATGAATGTGATGATTAAGTAACCCTCATTATCATTCTCACTTATGAACGCACGTGATTGACAACCACTTCCGTTCTACATGCAACAGAGCTTGAATGTGTATCTCTTAGATTCCCCAACAGAATCTTCGTGGTATAAGCTAGATAGATGGCGGCATTTATGAGGATCCGAAAAGTCTCA
This sequence comes from Arachis hypogaea, assembly GCF_003086295.3. Lineage (NCBI taxonomy): Eukaryota > Viridiplantae > Streptophyta > Magnoliopsida > Fabales > Fabaceae > Arachis > Arachis hypogaea. Next base: position 23,451,871 of record NC_092043.1, on the reverse strand, counting down.
CCTTGTCTGTGGTATTCCGAGTAGGATCCTGGGAATCCGGAAAGTCTCACCTTGTCTGTGGTATTCCGAGTAGGATTCCGGTAATGAATGACTGTGACGTGCTTCAAACTTGCAAGTGCTGGGCGTTAGTGACAGACGCAAAAGAATCAAGGAGTTCTATTCCAGTAGGCGCAGGAACCAACCAGTGATTAGCCGTGCTGTGACAGAGCACGTGAGCGCAGCTTTCACTGCGAGGATGGGATGTAGCCATCAACCATGGGTGATGCCTGCAGACGATTAGCCATGCGAGTGACAGCCGCATAGGATCATTTTCCCGAGAGGATTGAAAGTAGCCACTGCTGATGGTGAATCCCTATACACAGCTTGCCATGGAAAGGAGTAAGAAGGATTGAGTTGAAGCAGTGGGAGAGCAGGCGTCCTTGAGCCATACAGTATCTCCATTCGCTTATCTGAAACTCCCACCAATGAATCTGCATGAGTATTCTATCCCTTTTATTATTTATTTTCTTATTTCTATTTTCGAACCCATAAACCAATTTAATCTGCCTAACTGAGATTTACAAGGTGACCATAGCTTGCTTCATACCAACAATCTCTGTGGGATCGACCCTTACTCGCGTAAGGTTTATTACTTGGACGACCCAGTACACTTGCTGGTTAGTTGAACGGAGTTGTGTCCACTCGTGCCAATTTCAAATTCTATAAAAATACAACTTAAAGAATAAGTGATCACAATTTCGTCCACCAGGCAGCTTGGTTGAGCCGCTTAGGCCAGGATTTTCTTCCTTGTAGGCCCTCCTAACCATTGATGCTCGAAGCGTTAGATCCTTTTACCCTTGCCTTTGGTTTAAAGGGTTATTGGCTTTTTGCTCTTGCCTTTTGGTTTAAATAGCTATTGGCTTTTTCTGCTTTTTATTTTTATTATTTTTTTTGCCATTATTTTTTTCTTTTTTTTTCACATGCATATAATTTTTTTCTTTTATTGCAACATGCTTTTTCTTTTTCTTTTACTGCTTTTTCTTGCTTTAAGAATCAATTTTGGATTTTCAGATTACCAATAATACTTTATCTTTTTCATCATTCTTTCAAGAACCAACATTTTAAAATTCCAACTTCAAATATGCACTATTTATTCATACATTCAGAAACCAAAAGCAATGCCACCACATCAAGATAATTGAACTATTCTTATTATAAACTTGAAATTCATGTATCTCTCAATTCTTTTCAATTAAAATTTTCTTTTAAGTAATGGTGAGAGATATATTGAATATTTTATCACTTTAAGACATAGATAGAAATGATCATGCAATAAAAATAAGAGAATAGACAATACAATCATAACAGAAAATAGAAAAAAATGACATAAGGAGAGAGGATTAAGAGAATGAATCCACCTTAATGGTGGCGGCTAGTGCTCCTCCTTGAGGATCTAATATAGTGCTTGATCTCTTCAAAGTCACTCCTTTGTCTTTGTTGTTCTTCCCTCATAGCCCTTTGATCTTCTCTAATTTCATTGAGGATGGTTGAATGCTCTTAATGCTCCATCTTCAACTAATTCATGTTAGAGCTCAATTCTCCCATGGAAGTATGCCATTGATCCCAATAGCTTTGAGGAGAAAAATACATCCCTTGAGGTATCTCAGGGATCTTATGCTGAGGAGGCTACACAAGCTCTTGTGCATGCTCTCTAGTTTGCTCCATCCTCTTCTTAGTGATGGGCTTGTCCTCCTCAATGGAGATATCTCCCTCTATGACAATTCCAGCTGAATTGCATAGGTGACAGATGAGGTAAGGGAATGCCAACCTTGCTTTGGTGGATGGCTTTTCAGCTATCTTGTATAGTTCTTGAGAAATCACCTCATGTACTTCCACCTCTCTTCTAATCATGATGCAATGGATCATGATGGCTCTTTCAATAGTCACTTCTGACCGATTCCTAGTAGGGATGATAGAGTGTTGAATGAATTCCAACCATCCTCTAGCTATGGGCTTGAGGTCAAGCCTTCTTAGTTGAATGGTCTTGGCATGGGAATCCTTTTCCACTATGCTCATTCCACAAAAATGTCTGAGAGCACCTGATCCAGTCTCTGATCAATGTTGACTCTCCTAGTGTAAGGATGTGGGTCTCTTTGCATCAAAGGCAAGTTGAATGCCAACCTCACACTTTTTCGGCTAAAATCTAAGATTCTTCCTCGAACGATGGTACTCCAATTCTTGGGATTTGGGTTCACACTAATGTCATGGTTTTTCATGACCCATGCGTTAGCATAATTCTCTTGCACCATTAAGATCCCAACCTCTTGGATGGGAATGGTTAGGACTTTCCAACCTCCTCTTCGGATCTCTCTTTGGATTTTTGGATACTCATTCTTCTTGAGCCTAAAAGGGACCTCAGGGATTACCTTTTTCTTTGCCACTACTTCATAGGAGTGGTCTTGGTGGGCTTTGGTGATGAATCTCTCCATCTTCCAAGATTCAGAGGTGGTGGCTACTGCCTTTTCTTTCCTCTTTCTAAAGGATTCTCCAACCTTGGGTGCCATAAGTGGTAATAGAAAGCAAAAAGCAACGTTTTTCCCACACCAAATTTAAAAGCTTTGTTTGTCCTTGAGAAAAAATAAAAAAAAAGAGAAGAATGGAGTAGAAGAATAAGAAAATAGAAGTAGATGGAGGGGGAGAGTAATTCGGCCAATGGGGCTTTAGAGTGTATGAGAGGAGTGTGTATGAAGGCTTAGAAGGAGTGGTATTTATAGGAGTGTATGGAGGGCTAGGGTAGGTTCAATCAAAGGTGGGGTAAATGGGAGGGAAATTTGATTTTGAAGTGGGTGGGAGTTGGTGGGAGTTATGATGGATTTACGAAAGTGATATGGATTTGATTGGGCTAGGATTTATAAGGACGAGTGTACGGGAAAGTGTGAAAGTAAGAAGGCAGAAGTGGGGTAGGTAAAAATGCTGTGGGACCCATGGTCTTGAGAGGCTAGGGAATTCAGATTCCCTGCCCTCTGCATTGGCGTTGAACGCCCAGGATCTACTCCCTGGCTGGCATTCAACTCCAACAACACTCCATCAAGAGTGTTCTATATTCACTATTAAATTTTTTTCTATTTCTATTCTGACTGCTGCAATCATGAACCTAAACAACAACTTAAAGAAAAACAAAATGAAAGAAAATAGAATAATTAATTAAGGTTGGGTTGCTTCCTAACAAGCGCTTCTTTAACGTCATTAGCTTAATGGTTAGCTTTTAACGGAGGTGAGTATGGGCTCAGAATTTCGCCCCTTATAGTAAACTTTCTTCCTGTCTTCTCATGAATGAACTTCACATGCTCTAGAGATAGGATACGACTAACTGCATGTGGTCTGACTGGTTTCTTAGTGAAGACAACTCTCATGCCAGGTGAGAGGCCTTTAGTGGGGACTTTCTTGGCCCTCCAGCCTTTAGGTACTTTCTTCTGAGTACCTTTGTTGTTAGTGCTTGTTAATGGCTACCCAACACCAAACTTAGAATTGATGTTTGAGGCTTAGTAAAGCTTTGTACTGAAAGAGATGGTTGGAACACTAAGTGTTGAATAGTTATCTCAGAGGTAGAGTTAGGGTGAGGCATCTTAAACAAGATGTGATCCTCCCCTAGTTGTAGAATCAATTCTCCCTTAGCTACATCAATGATAGAATTGGAAGTGGCTTGGAAAAGTCTTCCAAGGATGAAGGATTCATCTTCATCTTCCCCAGTATCCAAGATTCTAAAGTTTGTAGGGATGTGATGGTCTTCAACCTTTACCAAGACATCCTCTACTAAGCTATATGGCTTCTTCATTGACTTGTCTACCATATTTAGTGATATGTTTGCAGATTGTACCTCAAAGATTCTCAGCTTCTCCATTACAAAGAATGGCATAAGGTTTATACTTGACCCTAGGTCACACAGAGCCTTCTCAAAGGTCATGGCACCCATGGTGCGAGGGATCAGAAAGTGGTGGACGAAATTGTGATCATCAATATTGGCTTTTTGGCATATACACAAAAACTATTGTGTCTCTTGGTTAAATTCACAACTCCGTTCAACTAACCAGCAAGTGTACTGGGTCGTCCAAGTAATAAACCTTACGTGAGTAAGGGTCGATCCCACAGAGATTGTTGGTTTGAAGCAAGCTATGGTCACCTTGTAAATCTCAGTTAGGCAGATTAAAATAGTTTATGGGTTTCGAAAATAAAGATAAAAGAATAGATTAAATAAAAGGATAGAATACTTATGCAGATTCATTGGTTGGAATTTCAGATAAGCGGATGGAGATGCTGTAGAGCCCAGGGACGCCTGCTCTCCTACTGCTTCTACTCAATCCTTCTTACTCCTTTCCATGGCAAGCTTTGTATAGGGGTTCACCATCAACTGTGGCTACTTTCTTCCTCTCGGGGAAATATCCTATGCGGCTGTCACTCGCACAGCTAACCAGTCTGGAGGCATCACCCATGGCTGATGGCTACATCCCATCCTCGCAGTGAAAACTAATGCTCACGCACTCTGTCACAGTACGGCTAATCACCGGTTGGTTCCCTCCCCTACTGGAATAGAATCCCTCTTTTGCGTCTGTCACTAACGCCCAGCAGGTTACAAGTTTGAAGCACGTCACAGTCATTCATTACCGGAATCCTACTCGGAACACCACAGACAAGGTGAGACTTTCCGGATTCTCAGGATCCTACTCGGAATACCACAGACAAGGTGAGACTTTCCGGATCCACATAAATGCCGCCATCTATCTAGCTTATACCACGAAGATTCTGTTGGGGAATCTAAGAGATGCGCATTCAAGCTCTGTTGCCTGTAGAACGGAAGTGGTTGTCAATCACGCGCGTTCATAGGTGAGAATGATAATGAGGGTAATCTGACTCATAACATTCATCATGTTCTTGGGTACGAATGAATATCTTGGAATAAGAATAAGAGAGATTTGAATAAAAGATGATAGAATTTCATTAATACTTGAGGTACAGCAGAGCTCCACACCCTTAATCTATGGTGTGCAGAAACTCCACCGTTGAAAATACATAAGTAAAGGGTTCAGGCATGGCCGAATGGCCAGCCTCCCTAACTTGATCAATGATCTCCTAAGATGAAGAATAAAACAAAACTGAGACCAAAGATGTCTAATACAATAGTAAGAGGTCCTATATATAATAGACTAGCTACTAGGGTTTACATGAGTAAGTATTTGATGCATAAATCCACTTCCGGGGCCCACTTGGTGTATGCTTGGGCTGAGCTTGATCAATCCACGAGCTGAGGCTTCTCTTGGAGTTGAACTCCGAGTTATGACGTGTTTTGGGCGTTCAACTCCGGATCATGACGTTTTTCTGGCGTTTAACTCCAGACAGCAGCATGAACTTGGCGTTCAACGCCAAGTTACGTCGTCAATCTCCGAATAAAGTATGGACTATTATATATTGCTGGAAAGATCTGGATGTCTACTTTCCAACGCCGTTGAGAGCGCGCCATTTGGAGTTCTGTAGCTCCAGAAAATCCATTTCGAGTGCAGGGAGGTCAGATTCCAACAGCATCAGCAGTCCTTTTGTCAGCCTTCTTCAGAGTTTTGCTCAAGTCCCTCAATTTCAGCCAGAATTTACCTGAAATCACAGAAAAACACACAAACTCATAGTAAAGTCCAGAAATGTGAATTTTACATAAAAACTAATGAAAACATCCCTAAAAGTAGCTTGAACTTACTAAAAACTACCTAAAAACAATGCCAAAAAGCGTATAAATTATCCGCTCATCACAACACCAAACTTAAATTGTTGCTTGTCCCCAAGCAACTGAAAATCAATTAGGATAAAAAGAAGAGAATATACTATAAATTTCAGAATATCAATGAATATTAATTTAATTAGATGAGCGGGACTTGTAGCGTTTTGCTCCTGAATAGTTTTGGCATCTCACTTTTTCCTTTGAAGTTCAGAGTGATTGGCGTCTCTGGGAACTTAGAATTTTGGATAGTGTTATTGACTTTCCTAGTTAAGCATGTTGATTCTTGAACACAGCTACTTATGAGTCTTGGCCGTGGCCCTAAGCACTTTGTTTTCCAGTATTACCACCGGATACATAAATGCCACAGACACATAACTGGGTGAACCTTTTCAGATTGTGACTCAGCTTTCCTAGAGTCCCCAGTTAGTGGTGTCCAGAGCTCTTAAGCACACTCTTTTTCTTTGGATCACGACTTTAACCACTTAGTCTCAAGCTTTTTACTTGGACCTTCATGACACAAGCACATGGTTAGGGACAGCTTGATTTAGCCGCTTAGGCCTGGATTTTATTTCCTTGGGCCCTCCTATCCATTGATGCTCAAAGCCTTGGATCCTTGCTACCCTTGCCTTTTGGTTTTAAGGGCTATTGGCTTTTTCTGCTTGCTTTTTCTTTTTCTTTCTATATTTTTTTTTCGCCATTTTTTTTTCAAGCTTTTGCTTTTTCACTGCTTTTTCTTGCTTCAAGAATCAATTTCATGATTTTTTTCAGATCATCAATAACATTTCTCTTTGTTCATCATTCTTTCAAGAGCCAACAATTTTAACACTCATAAACAACAATATCAAAAGACATATGCACTGTTCAATCATTCATTCAGAAAACAAAAAGTATTGTCACCACATTAATATAATTAAATTAAATTCAATAATAATTTCGAAAATTATGTACTTCTTGTTCTTTTGAATTAAAACATTTTTCATTTAAGAAAGGTGAAGGATTCATGGAATTATTCATAATCTTTAAGGCACGGTTACATACTAATGATCATGAAATAAAGACACAAAACATAGATGAACACAATATTAAAAACCGAAAAGCAGAAAGAAATAAGAACAAGGAATGAATCCACCTGAGTGAAGGTGGCGCCTTCTTGAAGGTCCAATGGTGCTCTTTGAGCTCCTCTATGTCTCTTCCTTGCTTCTGTTGAATGATTCATAATAATTTTGGTGTTCCTCCCCTTAGTTGCTTCCAATATTTGTGTGGAGGACAACTTATCCCCTGAGGTATCTCAGGGATCTCTTGATTTGCAGCCACATGTTATACCACTGAGCTATGACGGCTTATATTTTTCATCTCCCAAGACTCAGAGGTGGAAGCTTTTGTCTTCCCTTTGAGGTTTCTCTGGCCTTAGGTGCCATTAATGGTAATGGAAAAGCAAAAAAGCTATGCTTTTACCACACCAAACTTAAAATATTGCTCGCCCTCGAGCAAGAAAAGAAAGAAGAGAAGAGGAAGAAGATGGAGGTGAGTGAGGGGAGATGGATTCGGCTATATGGGTGGGGTTGGGTGGGAAAGAGGAGGTTGATGTGAATGGTGAATGGGGTGATTGATGAAGAAGATTGGGAATTGTGACATGGGGAATTCAAATCACAAAAATAGGATTAGGAGGGAAGGTGGGAATATGGTAGGTGGGGATCCTGTGGGGTCCACAGATCCTGAGGTGGGGATCCTGTGGGGTCCACAGATCCTGAGGTGAAAAGAAATACCATTCCTTCACCATATAGGCATGAAAAATGCCTTCATGCATCATTCTGGCGTTCAAACGCCCATTGGTGCATGTTCTGGGCGTTCAACGCCCATGTGATGCATGTTTCTGGCGTTGAATGCCAGTTTCATGCTTGTTACTGGCGTTCAGCGCCAGTTTGTCCTCTCTGTGCACCATCCTGGCGTTTAACGCCAGCCCGTGCGTCCTCCAGGGTGAAAAATTTTTTCTTCTGTTTTTGACTCTATTTTTAATTTTTTTTTATTTTTTCGTGACTCCTCATGATCATGTACCTAATTAAACACAAAAATAACAAAGAAACAAAATAAAATAAAATTAGATAAATAAAATTGGGTTGCCTCCCAACAAGCGCTTCTTTAATGTCAATAGCTTGACAGTGGCTCTCATGGAGCCAAAAGGTGATCAGGTCAATGTTGTATAGTCCCAACACCAAACTTAGAGTTTGGATATGGGGTCTTAACACCAAACTTAGAGCTTGGTTGTGGCCTCACAACACCAAACTTAGAGTTTGACTGTGTGGGCTCTTCTTGACCTTGAACTGAGAGAAGCTCTTCATGCTTACTCTCTTTTGTCACAGAGGGATGGCCATGTGCCTTAAACACAAGGTAGTCCCCATTCAATTGAAGGACTAGCTCACCTCTGTTGACATCTATCACAGCTTCTGCTGTGGCTAGGAAAGGTCTTCCTAGGATGATGGATTCATCATCTTCCTTCCTAGTGTCTAGGATTATGAAATCAGCAGGGATGTAAAGGCCTTCAACCTTTACTAGCACGTCCTCTACTATTCCATAAGCTTGTCTCAAAGACTTATCTGCCAATTGTAATAAGAACAAGGCAGGTTGTACCTCAATGATCCCTAGCTTCTCCATTACAGAGAGTGGCATAAGATTTATCCCTGACCCAAGATCACATAGAGCTTTTTCAAAGCTCATGGTGCCAATGGTGCAAGGTATTAAGAACTTGCCAGGATCTTGTTTCTTTTGAGGTAGAGTTTTCTGAATCCAAGTATCTAGTTCACTAATGAGCAAGGGAGGTTCACTTTCCCAAGTCTCATTACCAAACAGCTTGGCATTCAGCTTCATGATAGCTCCTAAATATTGAGCAACTTGCTCTCCAGTGACATCTTCATCCTCTTCAGAGGAAGAATAGTCTTCAGAGCTCATGAATGGCAGAAGGAGATTTAATGGAATCTCTATGGTCTCTAGATGAGCCTCAGATTCCTTTGGATCCTTAATAGGAAACTCCTTCTTGCTTGAAGGACGTCCCAGGAGGTCTTCCTCACTAGGATTTTCGTCCTCCTCCTCCCTAGTGCATTCGGCCACTTTGATTAAATCAATGGCCTTGCACTCTCCTTTTGGATTCTCTTCTGTATTGCTTGGGAGAATACTGGGAGGAGTTTCAATGACTTTCTTACTCAGCTGGCCTACTTGTGCCTCCAAATTTCTAATGGAGGATCTGGTTTCATTCATGAAACTGAAAGTGGCCTTTGATAGATCAGAGACTATATTAGCTAAATTAGAAGTGTTTTATTCTGAATTCTCTGTCTGTTGCTGAGAAGATGATGGATATGGCTTACTATTGCTCAGCCTATTGCGTCCACCATTGTTAAAGCCTTGTTGAGGCTTTTGTTGATCCTTCCAGGAGAAATTTGGATGATTTCTCCATGATGGGTTATAGGTGTTTCCATAAGGTTCACCCATGTAATTAACCTCTGCCATGGCAGGGTTCTCAGGATCATAAGCTTCTTCAGAAGCTACCTCTCTAGTACTGTTGGATGCATGTTGCAATCCGTTCAGATTTTGAGAGATTATGTTGACCTGTTGAGTCAACATTTTGTTCTGAGCCAATATGGCATTCAGAGCATCAATTTCAAGAACTCCTTTCTTCTGAGGTATCCCATTATTCACGGAATTCCTCTCAGAGGTATACATGAACTGGTTGTTTGCAACCATGTCAATGAGTTCTTGAGCCTCTTCAGGCGTTTTCTTCAGGTGAATAGATCCACCTGCAGAATGGTCCAATGACATTTTCGAAAATTCAGAGAGACCATAATAGAATATGTCTAATAGGGTCCATTCTGAAAACATGTCAGATGGACATCTTTTGGTCAGCTGCTTGTATCTTTCCCAAGCTTCATAGAGGGATTCACCCTCTTTTTGTTTGAAGGTTTGAACATCCACTCTCAGCTTGCTCAGCTTTTGAAGAGGAAAGAATTTATCCAAGAAGGCAGTGACCAGCTTATCCCAGGAGTCCAGGCTATCCTTAGGTTGTGAATCCAACCATATTCTAGCTCTGTCTCTTACAGCAAAAGGGAAAAGCATGAGTCTGTAGACTTCAGGATTAACTCCATTTGTCTTTACAGTCTCACAGATCTGCAAGAATTCAGTTAAGAACTGATAAGGATCTTCAGATGGAAGTCCATAAAACTTGCAATTTTGTTGCATTAAAGCAACTAGTTGAGGCTTAAGCTCAAAGTTATTGGCTCCAATGGCAGGAATGGAGATGCTTCTTCCATCAAACTTGGACGTTGGCTTTGTGAAGTCACCAAGCATTCTCCTTGCATTATTATTATTATTATTTTCGGCTGCCATGTCCTTCTCTTGTTCGAAAATTTCTGAAAGGTTGTTTCTGGATTGTTGTAATTTAGCTTCTCTTAATTTTCTCTTCAGAGTCCTTTCAGGTTCTGGATCAACTTCAACAAGAGTGCCTTTTTCCTGTTCCTGCTCATATGAAAGAGAAGAACCAAGAAAAGAAAGAGGAATCCTCTATGTCACAGTATAGAGATTCCTTAATGTTAGTAGAAAAAAAAAGGGGGGTAGAAGAATGAAGAAGGATGGATTCAGATTTTTAGATGAAGAGAGGTGAAGAGAAGTGTTAGTAATTAAATAATTAAATAGAAGAAGAAAAGAGAAGAGAAATTTTCGAAAATAATTTTTGAAAAAGAGGTTAGTAATTTTCGAAAATCAAAGACAAAATATAATTAAAATTAAAATTTAAAACAAAAAGAATTTTTGAAAAAGAGAGGGAGAATTTTCGAAAATTAGAGAGGGAAAAGTAGTTAGGTGGTTTTGAAAAAGATAAGAAACAAACAAAAAGTTAGTTAGTTGTTTGAAAAAGATTTTGAAATCAAAATTGAAAAAGATAAGAAGATAAGAAGTTAGATGAGATATTTTGAAATCAAATTTTGAAAAAGATAAAATTTTTGAAAAAGCTAAGATAAAAGATAAAAAGATATATTTGAAAAAGATATTTTGAAAAAGATTTAATTTTAAAATTGACTTAACTAACAAGAAACTACAAGATAAGATTCTAGAACTTAAAGATTGAACCTTTCTTAACAAGAAAGTAACAAACTTCAAATTTTTGAACCAATCACATTAATTGTTAGCTAATTTTCGAAAATATGATATAAAAGATAAGAAAAAGATTTTTGAAAATATTTTGAAAAATAATCTAAAAAAATTTCGAAAATAAGAAAAAATGGAAAAGATATGATTTTTGAAAAAGATTTTGAAAAGATAAGATTTTTAAAATTGAAATTTTGACTTGACTTGTAAGAAACAACTAATTTTAAAAATTTTTGACCAAGTCAACCCAAAATTTCGAAAATTTGGAGGGAAATAAGGAAAAGATATTTTTTGATTTTTGAATTTTTAATTTTGAATGAGAAAAACAACAAAAGTATTCAATGCATGAAATTTTTAGATCAAAACAATGAATGCATGCAAGAATGCTATGAATGTCAAGATGAACACCAAGAACACTTTGAAGATCATGATGAACATCAAGAACATATTTTTGAAAAAAATTTTTATGCAAAGAAAACATGCAAGACACCAAACTTAGAAATCTTTAATGCATGGACTCTAACAAACGAAAAATGCATATGAAAAACAACAAACAACACAAAACAAGAAAACCTCAAGATCAAACAAGAAGACTTGTCAAGAACAACTTGAAGATCATGAAGAACACCATGAATGCATGAATTTTCAAAAAAATGCAAGAAAAAATTTTTAAAGCATGCAATTGACACCAAACTTAAAAATATTTTTGGTTTTTATGATTTTATGATTTTTTTTTGTATTTTTATTATTTTTTTCGAAAATATTTTTGGAAAAACGAAAAATAAAAGAAAAATTTTTGAAAAGAAAATTACCTAATCTGAGCAACAAGATGAACCGTCAGTTGTCCATACTCGAACAATCCCCGGCAACGGCGCCAAAAACTTGGTGGACGAAATTGTGATCATCAATATTGGCTTTTTGGCATATACACAAAAACTATTGTGTCTCTTGGTTAAATTCACAACTCCGTTCAACTAACCAGCAAGTGTACTGGGTCGTCCAAGTAATAAACCTTACGTGAGTAAGGGTCGATCCCACAGAGATTGTTGGTTTGAAGCAAGCTATGGTCACCTTGTAAATCTCAGTTAGGCAGATTAAAATAGTTTATGGGTTTCGAAAATAAAGATAAAAGAATAGATTAAATAAAAGGATAGAATACTTATGCAGATTCATTGGTTGGAATTTCAGATAAGCGGATGAAGATGCTGTAGAGCCCAGGGACGCCTGCTCTCCTACTGCTTCTACTCAATCCTTCTTACTCCTTTCCATGGCAAGCTTTGTATAGGGGTTCACCATCAACTGTGGATACTTTCTTCCTCTCGGGGAAATATCCTATGCGGCTGTCACTCGCACAGCTAACCAGTCTGGAGGCATCACCCATGGCTGATGGCTACATCCCATCCTCGCAGTGAAAACTAATGCTCACGCACTCTGTCACAGTACGGCTAATCACCGGTTGGTTCCCTCCCCTACTGGAATAGAATCCCTCTTTTGCGTCTGTCACTAACGCCCAGCAGGTTACAAGTTTGAAGCACGTCACAGTCATTCATTACCGGAATCCTACTCGGAACACCACAGACAAGGTGAGACTTTCCGGATTCCCAGGATCCTACTCGGAATACCACAGACAAGGTGAGACTTTCCGGATCCTCATAAATGCCGCCATCTATCTAGCTTATACCACGAAGATTCTGTTGGGGAATCTAAGAGATGCGCATTCAAGCTCTGTTGCATGTAGAACGGAAGTGGTTGTCAATCATGCGCGTTCATAGGTGAGAATGATAATGAGGGTAATCTGACTCATAACATTCATCATGTTCTTGGGTACGAATGAATATCTTGGAATAAGAATAAGAGAGATTTGAATAAAAGATGATAGAATTTCATTAATACTTGAGGTACAGCAGAGCTCCACACCCTTAATCTATGGTGTGCAGAAACTCCACCGTTGAAAATACATAAGTAAAGGGTTCAGGCATGGCCGAATGGCCAGCCTCCCTAACTTGATCAATGATCTCCTAAGATGAAGAATAAAACAAAACTGAGACCAAAGATGTCTAATACAATAGTAAGAGGTCCTATATATACTAGACTAGCTACTAGGGTTTACATGAGTAAGTATTTGATGCATAAATCCACTTCCGGGGCCCACTTGGTGTATGCTTGGGCTGAGCTTGATAAATCCACGAGCTGAGGCTTCTCTTGGAGTTGAACTCCGAGTTATGACGTGTTTTGGGCGTTCAACTCCGGATCATGACGTTTTTCTGGCGTTTAACTCCAGACAGCAGCATGAACTTGGCGTTCAACGCCAAGTTACGTCGTCAATCTCCGAATAAAGTATGGACTATTATATATTTCTGGAAAGCTCTGGATGTCTAATTTCCAACGCTGTTGAGAGCGCGCCATTTGGAGTTCTGTAGCTCCAGAAAATCCATTTCGAGTGCAGGGAGGTCAGATTCCAACAGCATCAGCAGTCCTTTTGTCAGCCTTCTTCAGAGTTTTGCTCAAGTCCCTCAATTTTAGCCAGAATTTACCTGAAATCACAGAAAAACACACAAACTCATAGTAAAGTCCAGAAATGTGAATTTAACATAAAAACTAATGAAAACATCCCTAAAAGTAGCTTGAACTTACTAAAAACTACCTAAAAATAATGCCAAAAAGCGTATAAATTATCCGCTCATCAGAAAGCGTCCAGGATCTGAAAGCTTCTGAGGTAGCTTCTGCTGAAACAAAGCTTTATGTTCTTTGAAAAGCACTGGAGGTTCTTCCTCCAAAGGCTTTGTATCAAGTAGCTTGGCATTCAGCTTTATGAGAGCTCCTAGGTACCGAACAACTTGCTCTTCCCTAGTGTCTTCATCCTCATCAGAGGATTAGTATTCACTAGAACTTATGCACTGCAGAAGTGCATGCAAAGGAACCTTTATGGTCTCTATATGAGCCTTGGCTTCCTTTAGTTCTTGGATAGGGATTTCTTGAGTTGGTATTGCGTACTCAGAGGGTGTGCCATTACTAGCGTTCAACGCCAGCTCTGATGGCTTTTTGGGTGTTGAACGCCCATGCTGTATACCCTTACTGGCATTAAATGCCAATTCCTTTACCATTTTGGCCATTGAACGCCCAACAGGGATGTCCTTGCTAGCGTTCAACGCCAGATTCCCTGTATGTTTAGGTGTTGAACGCCTAGTGAGGGCTTCATCACTAGCATTCAGTGCCAGCTCTGGTGCCAGGATGGGCGTTGAACACCCAGTGAGGGCTTCCTCACTGGCGTTCAGCGCCAGGCTCTCAGCCATTTTGGGTGTTGAGCGCCTAATGAGATCTTCCTCACTGGCATTTAATGCCTTCCCAGTCTCTTCAAATTCGGCCTCAACCTCTATGGTGATGGCCTTATAATCTTCTCTTCGGTTTACTTCAGTGTTACTAGGAAGAGTGTCAGGAGGAGTCTTAGGAATTCTCTTGCTCAATTGACAAACTTGTATCTCCAAATTTTTTATGGAGGACCTTGTTTCAGTTATGAAACTATGAGTGGTCTTAGAGAGGTTAGAGACTATAGTAACTTAGTCAGAAAGGCTCTGCTTAGGAGTCTCCATATTCCCTTGAGAAGATGGGAATGGTTGCCTATTATTGAACCTATTCTGCTTCCTTCCACCTTAATTATTATTGAAGCCTTGCTGAGGCTTCTGTTGAACCTTCTATGAAAGGTTAGGATGATTCCTCCATGAAGGATTGTAGGTGTTTCCATAGGGTTCTCCCATATAATTTACCTCCTCCATGGTGGGTTGATCAGGATCATAAGCTTCTACTTCAGAAGAAGCTACCTGAGTACTGCTAGCTGCAGCTTGCATTCTAGTCAAATGCTGAGAGATCATATTGACCTGCTAGGTCAAGATCTTGTTATGAGCCAATATGGCATTCAGAGTGTCAACTTTAAGAACTCCTTTCTTTTGAGGGATCCCATTGTTCACATGGTTTCTCTCAAATGTGTACATGAATTGGTTGTTTGCAACCATCTCAATGAGTTCTCTTGCTTCTGCAGGCATTTCCTTCAAGTGGAGTGATCCACCTGCAGAGCTGTCCAATGATATTTTGGACATCTTAGACAAACCATCATAAAACACTCCTATGATAGACCATTCTGAGAGCATGTCTGGAAGACACCTCCTAATTAGTTGCTTGTATCTATTCCAAGCTTCATAGAGGGATTCACCTTCTTTTTGTCTGAAGGTTTGAACTTCCACTTTGATTTTGCTCATTCTTTGAGGAGGAAAGAATTTAGCAAAGAAAGCATTCACCAGCTTTTCCCAAGAGTCTAGACTCTCTTTTGGTTGAGAATCTAACCATATTTTAGCTCTGTCTCTTACAACAAAGGGAAAGAGCATAAGTCTGTAGACCTCAGGATCCATTCTATTGGTCTTAATAGTGTCACAGATCTGCAAGAATTTCGATAGGAATTGGTGTGGATCATCCAGTGGAAGTCCATGGAACTTGCAATTCTGTTGCAAAAGAGAAAATAATTGAGGTTTAAGCTCAAAATTGTTAGTTCTAATGGCAGGTACAGAGATACTTCTGCCATAAAAGTCAGAGGTAGGCATGGTGAAGTCACCAAGAACCTTTCTTGCCTCTCTTTCAGGTTTGGCCATGTCTTCAGCTTCTTGTTCAAAATTTTCTGAAAGGCTTCTTCCAGAGTGTTGTGCTTTAATTTGTTGTAAGAAGCTCCTCCTTAAATTCCTCTCAGGTTCAGGATCAAGATTAAAGAGAAGCTCTTTATCCCCGTTCCTAGTCATAAAAAAGAAAAGAAGAAACCAAGGACAGAGAAGAATGGGAGCTCTATGTTCAAGAACAGAGGACTACCTGTGAGATGTGAAGAAATAAGAGGAAGAAGATGGAAGATAGAAGAAGTAGAAGAAGAATTCGAATAAAGAGAGGAGAAGAATCAGAAGTAGAAAAGATAAACAAGAATTAAAATATTTTTTATTTTGTTTTATTTATTTATGTAATTCGAAAATAAAGGTTAATAAATTTAAAAAGATTTAAAAATTAAATGATGAATTTTCAAAAATAGAAAAGAGAAGAATTAGGTAAGAAGTTTTGAATAAGAAGAGAGAGAACAAGTAACTGATTAAGACATATTTGAAAACAAGATAAGATAGAAGATTAGAAAAGATTTTATTTTGAAAGTATTTGAAAAAGTCAACAAGATAAGAATTGAAAAGATTTGAAAAAGATTTAATTTTAAAAATTAAAAGAAGATAAGATAGAGAAGATAAGATAAGTTAGGTAAGAAAGATAAGATAAGGAAGTTAAGAGAAGATAAGTATTAAATTAAAAAGATTTGAAATCAAAATTTGAAAATTTAAATTTGAATTTTGAATTTTGAAAATTTGAATTTTTTAATTTTGAAATTTGAATTTTTAATTTTAAATTTTGAAATTTTAAATTTTAAATTTTGAAATTGAAACAAGATAAGATAAAGATTTCAATTTTGAAAAAGGTTTGATTTTGAAATTTGAAATAAGATAAAATAAGATTTTTTATTTTTAAGAAAAATAAAAAG
The DNA here is from genome assembly GCF_003086295.3 of Arachis hypogaea. Lineage (NCBI taxonomy): Eukaryota > Viridiplantae > Streptophyta > Magnoliopsida > Fabales > Fabaceae > Arachis > Arachis hypogaea. The sequence continues at coordinate 23,435,444 of NC_092043.1, read as the reverse complement.
ATAAGATAAAATTTTGAAAAAGATAAGATTTTTGAAAAGATTTGGTTTTCAAAAGATTTGAATTTTGAAATTTAAAACAAAGATAAAAAGATAAGATAAAAATTTTGAAATTAAAATCTGAAATTTTAATTAAAATTTTCAAAAAAATTAATTAAGGATAAGAAAAGATATTTTATTTTTTTTATTTTTGAATTTAATGAAGAAAGAGAAAAACCACAAAAAGACACCAAACTTAAAATTTTTAGATCTAATGACACTACTATGCAAAAATTAAGAAGAAAAATACAAAAAGACACCAAACTTAAAAATTTTAAGGTCAAAACAAAAAGAAAAACAAGAACACTTTGAAAATCAAGAAGAACACTGATAAACCACCATTTCATGGTTTATCTTGTGCTCAATTGAGTGGTTTTTATCAAGTCCTTGCCCACTTATTCATATGATTTGCATGGTTTTATATTCTCCTTCCTGATTTTGTGCTATGATTGAAAACATGCTTCTTTGGCTTTTATTTTCTTTTATTTAAATTCCCTCCTACTATCATTCGATGCCTTGATATGTATGTTAAGTGATTTTAGAGATTACAGGGCAGGAATGGCTCAGAGGATGGAAAGGAAGCATGCAAAAGTGGAAGGAATATAAGAAGTTGAAGAAATTGCCAAAGCTGTCAGCCTGACCTCTTCGCACTCAAACGATCATAGTCGCCATAGTCGCCATACAGCTAGGTGACGCAAACGTGTGCTCCACGCGGACACGTCGCAGTGACGAAAATCAGCGTGGCAGATTTCTTAACCAGCGAATTCTGGGCTATTTTTGACCCAGTTCTCGGCCCAGAAAACACAGATTAAAGGCTGCAAAGTAGAGGAACAAAGAGAGACTTCATACATTCATTCATAATCCACTTTTCATAATTTTAGATGTAGTTTTTAGAGAGGAGTCTCCTCTCTCTTAGGATTAGGATTAGGATTTCTATTAAGATTAGAATTTCATCTTCTTCAAATCACAGGTTCAATGTTCCTTTTATTTATTTTCTCAATTTGGTTTATGAACTCCATGTTAGGATTGATTTTCTTATTTAATACACATTATTGAGGTATTTCAAAATTATGATTGCTTTCTTTTATTTATATAAATAATTTAGATTTTTCCCTTTTTGGCTTTGGCTTAGTAATTGGTAACACTCGAGTTAACAAACTCCTTTGTCATTGATAATTGGAATTTGCTGATTGGTTTGAATCCCTCTAACGCTAGTCTTTCCATAGGAGTTGACTAGTGATGACATGTCATCATATACCTATTTTTTTATGCTTTTTCATACAAGAAATTGATGAATTGTGCTTAAATATTGAATGCTTTTGTACTTAAATGATATATTTTCTTGATATTTTAATTTTATAAATCTTGTAGAAAATAAGAAGAAAAAGAAGCAAAGAAGCACAAAAAAAGGAGAAAAAAAGAGCTTTGGGGTACACTTTGAAGTTGGGGTACACTTTGGAGCCTTAGGCCACGCTTTTAAAAGCGTGGCCCATGACCAAATCAAGGAAGGAAGCAGCCAGCACGCACACTGCCCTGCTCTTGCCAAGGGCAGGGCAGAATCGTGATGCAAAGTGTGGTTGGAAGCAAGAATTTCGCTAAGGTAAAATCTGGGCGCTCACAGCATGACCATGCCTCCTTCAAAGGGCTATAACTTGAGCTACAGACGTCCAATTGATGTGCTTCTAGTTGCGTTGGAAAGCTGACATTCAGCGCTTTCCAACGATATATAGTAATCCATATTTGGCGTAAAATTGAGGCAGGAACGAAAGGCATCTTTAAGGGGAAAAAATAAGCAAAAATAAACCAAGGAAAAGAAGTAGCGTGTGCATCCACCAAGTCTCGAACGCGGAGCTTCATTTTTGGAAACACTGCCCTGCCCTCCGCGAGGGCAGGGCAGCATTTTGTTGGTGCACAATTCTGGCGCACCAAGGCACCCTTCTGGCGCACCGCAGCATTATCTGGCAGCACCAGCAGCGCACCGTGGCACAATTCTGGCGCACCAATTTTTTCTGCCCTGCCCTCCGCGAGGGCAGGGCAGCATCCTGCGCACCACGCCCGCACCACGCACGCACCAAGCACCAAATCCTGCCCTGCCCTCCTGGTGCGCGAAATCGTGAACAATACTTTTCACAACTCTCATAATCCCCGGTCATGAACCCCAAAAACTTGGTGTTCAATACCATGGCATTAACACAACTTCGCACAACTAACCAGCAAGTGCACTGGGTCATCCAAGTAATAAACCTTACGCGAGTAAGGGTCGATCCCACGGAGATTGTTAGTATGAAGCAAGCTATGGTCATCTTGTAAATCTTAGTCAGGCAAACTCAAATGGATATGGTGATGAACGCATAAAAATATAAAGATAAAGATAGAGATACTCATGTAATTCATTGGTAGGAACTTCAGATAGGCGCATGAAGATGCCTTCCCTTCCGTCTCTCTGCTTTCCTACTGTCTTCATCCAATCCTTCTTACTCCTTTCCATGGCAAGCTTATGCAAGGGTTTCACCGTTGTCAGTGGCTACCTCCCATCCTCTCAGTGAAAATGTTCCTATGCTCTGTCACAGCATGGCTAATCATCTGTCGGTTCTCGGTCAGGCCGGAATAGAATCCAGTGATTCTTTTGCGTCTGTCACTAACGCCCCGCCTGCTAGGAGTTTGAAGCACGTCACAGTCATTCAATCATTGAATCCTACTCAGAATACCACAGACAAGGTTAGACCTTCCGGATTCTCTTGAATGCCGCCATCAGTTCTAGCCTATACCACGAAGACTCTGATCTCACGGAATGGTTGGCTCGGTTGTCAGGCGAGCACTCGGTTGTCAGGCGATCAACCATGCATCGTGCAATCAGGAATCCAAGAGATATTCACCCAATCGAAGGTAGAACGGAGGTGGTTGTCAGTCACACGTTCATAGGTGAGAATGATGATGAGTGTCACGGATCATCACATTCATCAAGTTGAAGAACAAGTGATATCTTAGAACAAGAACAAGCGGAATTGAATGGAAGAACAATAGTAATTGCATTAATACTCGAGGTACAGCAGAGCTCCACACCTTAATCTATGGTGTGTAGAAACTCCACCGTTGAAAATACATAAGAACAAGGTCTAGGCATGGCCATGAGGCCAGCCTCCCAGTGATCTAAGATAGCATAACAATGAAGATAGCTACCCCTTGATATCTCAATACAATAGTAAAAGGTCCTACTTATAGAAAACTAGTAGCCTAAGGTTTACAGAAATGAGTAAATGACATAAAAATCCACTTCCGGGCCCACTTGGTGTGTGCTTGGGCTGAGCAATGAAGCATTTTCGTGCAGAGACTTCTCTTGGAGTTAAACGCCAGCTTTTATGCTAGTTTGGGCGTTTAACTCCCATTTTGGTGCCAGTTCCAGCGTTTAACGCTGGGATTTCTGAGGGTGACTTTGAACGCCGGTTTGGGCCATCAAATCTTGGGCAAAGTATGGACTATCATATATTGCTGGAAAGCCCAGGATGTCTACTTTCCAACGCCGTTGCGAGCGCGCCAATTGGGCTTCTGTAGCTCCAGAAAATACACTTCGAGTGCAGGGATGTCAGAATCCAACAGCATATGCAGTCCTTTTTAGTCTCTGAATCAGATTTTTGCTCAGGTCCCTCAATTTCAGCCAGAAAATACCTGAAATCACAGAAAAACACACAATCTCATAGTGAAGTCCAGAAAAGTGAATTTTAACTAAAAACTAATAAAAATATACTAAAAACTAACTAGATCATACTAAAAACATACTAAAACAATGCCAAAAAGCGTACAAATTATCCGCTCATCACAACACCAAACTTAAATTGTTGCTTGTCCTCAAGCAACTGGAAATCAAACAGGATAAAAAGAAGAGAATATGCAATGAATTCCAAAAACATCTATGAAGATCAGTATCAATTAGATGAGCGGGGCTTTTAGCTTTTTTGCCTCTGAACAGTTTTGGCATCTCACTCTATCCTTTGAAATTCAGAATGATTGGCTTCTTTAGGAACTTAGAATCCAGATAGTGTTATTCATTCTCCTAGTAAAGTATGATGATTCTTAAACATAGCTACTTATTGAGTCTTGGCCGTGGCCCAAAGCACTTTGTCTTCCAGTATTACCACCGGATACATACATGCCACAGACACATAATTGGGTGAACCTTTTCAGATTGTGACTCAGCTTTGCTAGAGTCCCCAATTAGAGATGTCCAGGGTTCTTAAGCACACTCTTTTTGCCTTGGATCACAACTTTATTATTTTTTTCGTTTTTCTTCTCTTTTTTTTTTTAAATTTTCGAAATTTTCTCCCTTTTTTTTTCATTGCTTTTTCTTGCTTCAAGAATCATTTTTATGATTTTTCAGATCCTCAGTAACATGTCTCCTTTTTCATCATTCTTTCAAGAGCCAACATTCATGAACCACAAATTCAAAAGACATATGCACTGTTTAAGCATACATTCAGAGAACAGAAGTATTGCCACCACATCAAAATAATTAAACTGTTATAAAATTCAAAATTCATGCAATTCTACTCTTTTTCAATTAAGCACGTCTTTATTTAAGAGAGGTGATGGATTCATAGGACATTCATAACTTTAAGGCATAGACACTAATGATCACAAGACACAAACATAGATAAACATAAGCATAAAATTCGAAAAACAGAAGAATAAAGAACAATGAAATCAAAGAACGGGTCCACCTTAGTGATGGCGGCTCTTTCTTCCTCTTGAAGATCCTATGGAGTGCTTGAGCTCCTCAATGTCTCTTCCTTGTCTTTGTTGCTCCTCTCTCATGATTCTTTGATCTTCTCTAATTTCATGGAGGATGATGGAGTGTTCTTGATGCTCCACCCTTAGTTGTCCCATGTTGGAACTCAATTCTCCTAGGGAGGTATTTAGTTGCTCCCAATAGTTTTGTGGAGGAAAGTGCATCCCTTGAGGTATCTCAGGGATCTCATGATGAGTGGGGTCTCTTGTGTGCTCCATCCTCTTCTTAGTGATGGGCTTTTCCTCATCAACAGGGATGTCTCCCTCTATGTCAACTCCAACTGAATAACAGAGGTGACAAATGAGATGAGGGAAGGCTAACCTTGCCAAGGTAGAGGACTTGTCCGCCAGCTTATAAAGCTCTTGAGCTATAACCTCATGAACTTCTATTTCTTCTCCAATCATGATGCTATGAATCATGATAGCCCGGTCTATGGTAACTTCGGACCGGTTGCTAGTGGGAATGATTGAGCGTTGGATAAACTCCAACCATCCTCTAGCCACGGGTTTGAGGTCATGCCTTCTCAATTGAACCGGCTTCCCTCTTGAATCTCTCTTCCATTGGGCGCCCTCTTCACATATGATTGTGAGGACTTGGTCCAACCTTTGATCAAAATTGACCCTTCTAGTGTAAGGATGTTCATCTCCTTGCATCATGGGCAAGTTGAATGCCAACCTTACACTTTCCGAACTGAAATCCAAGTATTTCCCCCGAACCATAGTAAGATAATTCTTTGGATCCGGGTTCACACTTTGATCATGGTTCTTGGTGATCCATGCATTGGCATAGAACTCTTGAACCATCAAGATTCCGACTTGTTGAATGGGGTTGGTAAGAACTTCCCAACCTCTTCTTCGGATCTCATGTCGGATCTCCGGATATTCACTCTTTTTGAGTGAAAAAGGGACCTCGGGGATCACCTTCTTCAAGGCCACAACTTCATAGAAGTGGTCTTGATGCACCCTTGAGATGAATCTCTCCATCTCCCATGACTCGGAGGTGGAAGCTTTTGCCTTTCCTTTCCTCTTTCTAGAGGTTTCTCCGGCCTTGGATGCCATAAATGGTTATGGAAAAACAAAAAGCAATGCTTTTACCACACCAAACTTAAAAGGTTTGCTCGTCCTCGAGCAAAAGAAGAAAGAAGAGAGTAGAAGAAGAAGAAATGAGGGGAAAGGGAATGGCTTTTGTTTTCGGCTAAGAAGGGGAGAAGTGGTGTTTATGTCGTGTGAAAATGAAGGAGTGAAGGAGGGTTTATATAGGAGTGGGGGAAGGGTGGGTTCGGTCATGGATGGGTGGGTTTGGGTGGGAAAGTGGTTTGAATTTGAATGGTGGGGTAGGTGGGGTTTTATGAAGGATGGATGTGAGTGGTGAAGAGAAAGATGGGATTTGATAGGTGAAGGGTTTTTGGGGAAGAGGTGTTGAGGTGATTGGTGAATGGGTGAAGAAGAGAGAGGGTGGTGGGGTAGGTGGGGATCCTGTGGGGTCCACAGATCCTGAGGTGTCAAGGAAAAGTCATCCCTGCACCAAATGGCAAGCAAAATCTCGTTTTGTGCCAATTCTGGCGTTAAACGCCGGGCTGGTGCCCATTTCTGGCGTTTAACGCCAGCTTCTTGCCCTTTTCTGGCGTTTAACGCCATTCTGGTGCCCCTTTCTGGCGTTAAACGCCCAGAATGGTGCCAGACTGGGCGTTAAACGCCCATCTGCTAACCTCACTGGCGTTTAAACGCCAGTAGGTGCGTCCTCCAGGGTGTGCTATTTTTCTTCCTGTTTTTCATTCTGTTTTTGCTTTTTTCATTGATTTTGTGACTTCTCATGATCATCAACCTACAAAAAAAAACATAAAATGACAAAGGAAAATAGTTAATTATAAAACATTGGGTTGCCTCCCAACAAGCGCTTCTTTAATGTCATTAGCTTGACAGAGGACTCTCATGGAGCCTTAGAACTGCTCAGAGCTATGTTGGAACCTCCCAACACCAAACTTAGAGTTTGAATGTGGGGGTTCAACACCAAACTTAGAGTTTGGTTGTGGCCTCCCAACACCAAACTTAGAGTTTGACTGTGGGGGCTCTATTTTTGAGAGAAGCTCTTCATGCTTCCTCTCCATGATGACAGAGGGATATCCTTGGGCCTTAAACACCAAGGATTCTTCATTCACTTGAATGATCAACTCTCCTCTATCAACATCAATCACAGCCTTTGTTGTGGCTAGGAAGGGTCTGCCAAGGATGATGGATTCATCCATGCACTTCCCAGTCTCTAGGACTATGAAATCAGTAGGGATGTAATGGTCTTCAACTTTAACCAGAACATCCTCTACAAGTCCATGGGCTTGTTTTCTTGAGTTGTCTGCCATCTCTAGTGAGATTTTTGCAGCTTGTACCTCAGAGATCCCTAACTTCTCCATTACAGAGAGAGGCATGAGGTTTACACTTGACCCTAAGTCACACAAGGCCTTCTTGAAGGTCATGGTGCCTATGGTACAAGGTATTGAAAACTTCCCAGGATCCTGTCTCTTTTGAGGTAGTTTCTGCCTAGACAAGTCATCCAGTTCTTTGGTGAGCAAAGGGGGTTCATCCTCCCAAGTCTCATTTCCAAATAACTTGTCATTTAGCTTCATGATTGCTCTAAGGTATTTAGCCACTTGCTCTTCAGTGACATACTCATCCTCTTCAGAGGAAGAATACTCATCAGAGCTCATGAATGGCAGAAGTAAGTCCAATGGAATCTCTATGGTCTCAGTTTGAGCCTCAGATTCCCATGGTTCCTCATTGGGGAACTCATTGGAGGCCAGTGGACGCCCAGTGAGGCCTTCCTCAGTGGCGTTCACTGCCTCTTCCTCCTCTCCAAATTCGGCCATGTTGATGGCTTTGCACTCTCCTTTTGGATTTTCTTCTGTATTGCTTGGAAGAGTACTAGGAGGGAGTTCAGTAATTTTCTTGCTCAGCTGACCCACTTGTGCCTCCAAATTTCTAACGGAGGACCTTGTTTCAGTCATGAAACTTTGAGTGGTTTTGATCAGATCAGAGACCATGGTTGCTAAGTCAGAGGTATTCTGCTTAGAACTCTCTGTCTGTTGCTGAGAAGATGATGGAAAAGGCTTGCTATTGCTAAACCTGTTTCTTCCACCATTATTATTGTTGAAACCTTGTTGGGGTCTCTGTTGATCCTTCCATGAAAAATTTGGATGATTTCTCCATGAAGGATTATAGGTGTTTCCATAGGGTTCTCCCATGTAATTCACCTCTTCCATTGAAGGGTTCTCAGGATCATAGGCTTCTTCCTCAGATGAAGCTTCTTTAGTACTGCTTGGTGCATTTTGCATTCCAGACAGACTTTGAGAAATCATATTGACTTGTTGAGTCAATATTTTGTTCTGAGCCAATATGGCATTCAGAGTGTCAATCTCAAGAACTCCTTTCTTCTGACTAGTCCCATTGTTCACAGGATTTCTTTCAGAAGTGTACATGAATTGGTTATTTGCAACCATTTCAATCAGCTCTTGAGCTTCTGTAGGCGTCTTCTTCAGGTGAAGAGATCCTCCAGCAGAGCTATCCAAAGACATCTTGGACAGTTCAGAGAGACCATCATAGAAAATACCTATGATGCTCCATTCAGAAAGCATATCAGAAGGACACTTTCTGATTAATTGTTTGTATCTTTCTGATGCCAAGGCATCTTAGGCTAGTTTCACTAGCATTTTTCTGTTAGTTTTAGTTGTTTTATGCACTTTCTTGAGCTTAAAGTAACCAAGAATGGTTAAATGAATAACAAAGCAATGAACCATCCAAACAGTATGATTTTGATGCAAATTCCATGAGTTTTTAGTTATATTACTTGAATGCTATGCATGGAAGAATTCTCATGAAATTTTGCAAGACTTTGATGCAGTTGTTTGGATGATTTCAGGGAAGAAGAGGCTAGGCAAGGAAGCAACAAAATCAATAAAGGAAGCTTGAATATCACATGTGGAGTTTAAGTTCCAGTTTAAGCTTAAACTAGAACTTAAACTACCAAGCCATATAATGCTGGGAAGTGGCGTTTAAGCTCCAGTTTAAGCTTAAACTGGAGCTTAAACGCCAAAATCATGAAGGCTGAGAAGAGCTGAAACTGGCGTTTAACCTCCAGTTTAACCTTAAACTGGAAGTTAAACGCCAGAAATGAGAAATGCACCAGGGAGCATTCCCATGTTTAAGCTCCAGTTTAACCTTAAACTGGAGCTTAAACGTGTTCGACTATTTTTCTACTCCAGGGTTTGCTTTCTCATTTCCACGTTTAAGCTCCAGTTTAAGGTTAAACTGGAGCTTAAACGTGTTCGACATTTCACCCTCCAGGAAGCATTTCCACGTTTCAGCTCCAGTTTAACCTTAAACTGGAGCTTAAACGTGTTCGACCCAATTTCTCCTCTAGGGTTGCTTTCTTCATTTCCACGTTTAAGCTTCAGTTTAACCTTAAACTGAAGCTTAAACGTGTTCGACCATTCCACACTCCGTAGTTGCTTTCTTCCATTTCCACGTTTAAGCTTCAGTTTAACCTTAAACTGAAGCTTAAACGTGTTCGACCATTCCACCCTCCAGGATTGCTTTCTTCCATTTCCACGTTTAAGCTTCAGTTTAACCTTAAACTGAAGCTTAAACTGCAACTTAAACGCCACTTTTTGAAAGGGTTTCTGGGCCAAAGATATTGCAGTTTAAGTTAGCATTTGAGCACAAACATTGACTTAAACATAATCTGGTATGAAACCCAATTGAATATCATGGTTTATGGGATTGGGCCTGAAGAATTGATGAGTCTGGAATTTCAATTTGTTGAGTCATGTGTCATTACGTGTTTATCACTAAGTTTGCTCAATGAATGTTACAGAATTGGATCAGCAGCCTCATCAGGATTATGGATCATAAACCCAAAGCAAAAGGAAATCAAGGAAAGGCCTCAAAGCCCAAGAAACACAACAGAAGCTCAATTTAGAAAGTGTATAAATAGGATAGAATTTAAGTTAGAAAGGACTTTTACTTTGGATCATTTTTGCTAGTTTTGATACTTTTTGTAATTGAATTCAGAGCTATGACTCACTAAACCCCTTTCATTGGGTTAGGGAGCTCTATTGTAATTCAATGAATCAATATTAGTTTTTATCTTCTTCTTCAATCTTTTCTCTTGAATTTTGTTAGAAAGCTTCTCGATCTAATTCCATTGGTTAGTTGTCTTGGGAAAGAAACTATCCATAATTGGAATCCTTCGGAACCTTGGGAAAGGAATGGAGGATTCATGCTAGAGAAGCTTTCTCACAGTGAATTGGATTGGGGTTTGGATGGATATTGTGACATGTAATCCTACCAAATTGTGGTTCATGAAACTGTGTGGTATAATCAGTGATCGAGCATCATCTCTTCTTATGAACATTTAAACCAAGGGATTGGGAGTTTGTTTGTTTTTAGAGAGAATTGGTGAGCCAAGGGATTGGGATCCAATCATATAAGATTGCCAAGCAAAATTCAATGAATGCATTGGTTGAGGAAGGGATAAAAATGTTTTGATTCGGAGATCTCAATATCTCCTAAAACCCAATGAATTCCCCATTTCTGATCTACCACTTTCTCTTTATATTCTGCAATTAAATTCATGCAATCACCCCCATCCCTTTTTAGTTTCAGCAATTTAGCTTCTCGCTCTTTAATTCATGCAATTTAACATTCCGCAATTCTCATCTAAATCTTGATTCCCCTCAACTAGAACACACTTCTAATCCGAATTGCTCATTCAACCAATCCTTGTGGGATTCGACCTCACTCTATTGTGAGTTTTTACTTGACGATAACCGGTGCACTTGCCGGAAGGAATTTTTGCCGATCGTGCAATTTCCTAAAATCGTAGTTATCACTTTCCCAAGCTTCATAGAGGGATTCTTGACAAACCCCATTTGTAGGGTTTATCTTGTACTGATTTTAGGGGATTTTATCACCTTTCACCCACATTTATTCAATAAAATAGCATGGTTTTGTATATTCTCCTTTAATTGTGCTTAAGAGTGAGAACATGCTTTTTAGGTCTTAAAATATCTAAATCTAATTCTCCTTGATTCCATTAGATGCCTTGATATGTTTGTCAAGTGATTTAAGGTTTAGGAGGCAAAGATTGGATCAAGGGAATGAAGAAAGAAAGCATGAAAAGTTGGAGAACTCATGAAGAAATGAAGGAACCGGAAAGCTGTCAAGCCGACCTCTTCGCACTTAAACGACCATAACTTGAGCTACAAAGGTTCAAATGATGCGGTTCCAGTTGGGTTGGAAAGCTAACATCTGGGGCTTCAAAATGATATAAATTTTGCCACATGTTGCTTCGCGTTCAGGGGCGCGCACGCGCACTTTGCGCGCGCGCGCCGATTCTGTCCTTGCCCACTTTAATGAAATCGTCCCCAGCGGTTTTAGGAGCCTTGTGGGCCCAATCCAACTCATTTCTGATGCTATTTAAGTCAAGTATTGAAGGGGAATCAATATACTTTAGATACTTTTGATCATTAGCTTAGTTTTAGGAGTTAGAGTTAGTTTTAGAGAGAGAAACTCTCACTTCTCTCTAGGATTAGGAATTAGGGTTAGATTAGGATCTCATAGTTCTAGGTTTAATTCAAGTCTCCTTCTACTTCTACCTTCAAGTGGTGATTGCTACACTTTGGTTCTTCTTCCTATCCCTATCCTCTTGTTGTAATTTCTCTTATTTTGTCTCTAGGTTTTGTAATTGAGATATTCTTGTTCTTTTGTTTTCTTTTAATAATGCAATTTGAGATAATTCATGTGAATGTGATGTTGTTGATTGTTGTTTTGTTAATTCTTTGTAATTGTTGGTTGTTGATTCCTTTTATTCTTACAAGTAAAAATGCTTTCTTTCATTACCCTCCAAGTGTTTGATGAAATGCTTGAGAGGATGTTAGAGTAGGATTTTATGTTCTTGGCTTGAGAAGGTAACTTAGGATTTCTTGAGTCACTAGTGTCCAATTGATTGCTAGTTGATAGCCATTAACTCTAGCCTTCATTAATCCAATTAGTGGAAAGTTAGGACTTATGGACTAGGATTGATATAACTCACTTGACTTTCCTTTGTTAATTGATTTAAGGATGACTAAGTGGGATTAATCCTTGCAACTACCATACTTGTGGCTAGTGATAATGATGAAGACCCTTGACAACCAAATCTTGCCAAGACCATTTTGTTAATAAAGTTTTCTTACCATTTACTATTCATTTTTCTCATCTAAAACCCCAAAATAACTCACAACCAATAACAAGACACTTTATTGTAAATCCTAGGGAGAACGACCCGAGGTTTAAATACTTCGGTTATTAATTTTAGGGGTTTGTACTTGTGACAAACAAATTTTTGTACGAAAGGATTATTGCTTGGTTTAGAAACTATACTTTACAACGAGATTTCATTAGTGAAATTCTAAACCGTCAAAAATCCAATCGTCAATTCTCCTTCCTTCTGTCTGAAGGTTTGGACTTCCACTCTAAGCTTACTCAATTTTTGAGGTGGAAAGAACTTTGCCAAGAAGGCATTGACTAGCTTTTCCCAAGAGTCCAGGCTTTCTTTAGGTTGTGAGTCCAACCATGTTCTAGCTCTGTCTCTTACAACAAAAGGGAATAGCATAAGTCTGTAGACCTCAGGGTCAACCCCATTAGTCTTGACAGTGTCACAGATTTGCAAGAATTCAGCTAAAAACTGATGAGGATCTTCCAATGGAAGTCCATGGAACATGCAATTCTGTTGCATTAGAGAAACTAATTGAGGCTTAAGCTCAAAGTTGTTTGCTCCAATGGCAGGGATAGAGATGCTTCTCCCATAGAAATCGGGAGTAGGTGCAGTGAAGTCACCCAGCACCTTCCTTACATTGTTGGCATTGTTGTTGTTTTCGGCTGCCATAGGTTCTTCTTCTTTGAAGAATTCGGTCAGGTCCTCTAAAGAGAGTTGTGCTTTGGCTTCTCTTAGCTTTCTCTTCAAGGTCCTTTCAGGTTCAGGATCAGCCTCAACAAGAATGTTTTTGTCTTTGCTCCTGCTCATAAGAAAGAGAAGGGAACAAGAAAATGTGGAATCCTCTATGTCACAGTATAGAGATTCCTTTAGGTGTCAGAGGAAAAGAAAAGTAGAAGACAGAAGTAGAAAATTCGAACTTATCAAAGAAGATGGAGTTCGAATTTTGCATTAAGGGATAGTGTTAGTCCATAAATAGAAGGATGTGAAAAGGAGGGAAGTAATTTTCGAAAATTAAGTAAAAGATTTTGAAAACATTTTTGAAAACACTACTTGATTTTCGAAAATGAAAGTGGGAAAGAGATCAAGTGATTTTTGAAAAAGATTTTGAAATTAGAAATAAAAAAGATTTGATTGAAAACTATTTTGAAAAAGATGTGGTTAAGAAGATATGATTGGTTTTAAAAAAATGTGATTGAGAAGATATGATTTGAAAAAAACATTTTAAAAAGATTTGATTTTGAAAATTAGAAACTTGACTAACAAGAAAAGATATGATTCAAACATTAAACCTTTCTCAACAAAAAAGGCAACATACTTGAAATGTTGAATCAAATCATTAATTGATAGTAAGTATCTTTGAAAATGGAAAGAAATTGATTTTGAAAAAGATTTGATTGAAAAATTGAATTGAAAAAAGATTTGATTTTGAAAAACTTTGAAAACTTGAAAAAAAATCTGATTTGAAAACAAAATCTTCCCCCTTTAGCCATCCTGGCGTTAAACGCCCAGAATGGTGCACATTCTGGCGTTTAACGCCCAAAACTATACCTCTTTGGGCGTTAAACGCCCAACCAGGTACCCTGGCTGGCGTTTAAACGCCAGTCTGTCCTTCTTCACTGGGCGTTTTGAACGCCCAGCTTTTTCTGTGCAATTCCTCTGCTGAATGTTCTGAATCTTCAATTCTTCTGTATTATTGACTTGAAAAGACACAAATTACAAATATTTTTGGATTTTTAATAATAAGGATAAATCAAAATGCAACATGAATCAAATAACAATGCATGCAAGACACCAAACTTAGCAGTTTGTATACCACTGACACTAACAAAATGAGAATGCATATGAGACACACAAAACACTCAAGTCAATTGAATTTAAAGATCAGAGCACGAAAATCATCAAGAACAACTTGAAGATCCTTAAGACACATGAATGGATGCATATAATTGACACCAAACTTAAAATGAAACACTAGACTCAAACAAGAAATATTTTTGGTTTTTATGATTTTGTAATTTTTTTGTGCTTTTTCGAAAATTAAGTGGAAAAGGATATCAAAATTCTTAATGAGAATTCCAGGAATCAGTGCAATGCTAGTCTAAGACTCCGGTCCAGGAATTAGACATGGCTTCACAGCCAGCCAAGCTTTCAAAGAAAGCTTCGGTCCAAAACACTAGACATGGCCAATGGCCAGCCAAGCCTTAGCAGATCACTGCTCCAAAAGCAAGATTGATAAAAATCAACAAGCTCTTGTGATGATAAGTTGAAACCTCGGTCCAATGAGATTAGACATGGCTTCTCAGCCAGCCAGACTTCAACAAATCATCATGAAACTCTAGAATTCTTCTTCAAGAATTTCGAAAAAATAAATAAATAAATAAATACCTAATCTAAGCAACAAGATGAACCGTCAGTTGTCCAAACTGAACAATCCACGGCAACGGCGCCAAAAACTTGGTGCTGTTGCCGGATTTTGGCACTGATGTTACCGGACCAAAAGCTTGCTCAAAACTTGAACAATCCCCGGCAACGGCGCCAAAAACTTGGTGCGCGAAATCGTGAACAATACTTTTCACAACTCTCATAATCCCCGGTCATGAACCCCAAAAACTTGGTGTTCAATACCATGGCATTAACACAACTTCGCATAACTAACCAGCAAGTGCACTGGGTCGTCCAAGTAATAAACCTTACGCGAGTAAGGGTCGATCCCACGGAGATTGTTAGTATGAAGCAAGCTATGGTCATCTTGTAAATCTTAGTCAGGCAAACTCAAATGGATATGGTGATGAACGCATAAAAACATAAAGATAAAGATAGAGATACTCATGTAATTCATTGGTAGGAACTTCACCATGTAATTCATCGGTTCTCGGTCAGGCCGGAATAGAATCCAGTGATTCTTTTGCGTCTGTCACTAACGCCCCGCCTGCTAGGAGTTTGAAGCACGTCACAGTCATTCAATCATTGAATCCTACTCAGAATACCACAGACAAGGTTAGACCTTCCGGATTCTCTTGAATGCCGCCATCCGTTCTAGCCTATACCACGAAGACTCTGATCTCACGGAATGGTTGGCTCGGTTGTCAGGCGAGCACTCGGTTGTCAGGCGATCAACCATGCATCGTGCAATCAGGAATCCAAGAGATATTCACCCAATCGAAGGTAGAACGGAGGTGGTTGTCAGTCACACGTTCATAGGTGAGAATGATGATGAGTGTCACGGATCATCACATTCATCAAGTTGAAGAACAAGTGATATCTTAGAACAAGAACAAGCGAAATTGAATGGAAGAACAATAGTAATTGCATTAATACTCGAGGTACAGCAGAGCTCCACACCTTAATCTATGGTGTGTAGAAACTCCACCGTTGAAAATACATAAGAACAAGGTCTAGGCATGGCCATGAGGCCAGCCTCCCAGTGATCTAAGATAGCATAACAATGAAGATAGCTACCCCTTGATATCTCAATACAATAGTAAAAGGTCCTACTTATAGAAAACTAGTAGCCTAAGGTTTACAGAAATGAGTAAATGACATAAAAATCCACTTCCGGGCCCACTTGGTGTGTGCTTGGGCTGAGCAATGAAGCATTTTCGTGCAGAGACTTCTCTTGGAGTTAAACGCCAGCTTTTATGCCAGTTTGGGCGTTTAACTCCCATTTTGGTGCCAGTTCCAGCGTTTAACGCTGGGATTTCTGAGGGTGACTTTGAACGCCGGTTTGGGCCATCAAATCTTGGGCAAAGTATGGACTATCATATATTGCTGGAAAGCCCAGGATGTCTACTTTCCAACGCCGTTGAGAGCGCGCCAATTGGGCTTCTGTAGCTCCAGAAAATCCACTTCGAGTGCAGGGAGGTCAGAATCCAACAGCATCTGCAGTCATTTTTAGTCTCTGAATCAGATTTTTGCTCAGGTCCCTCAATTTCAGCCAGAAAATACCTGAAATCACAGAAAACCACACAATCTCATAGTGAAGTCCAGAAAAGTGAATTTTAACTAAAAACTAATAAAAATATACTAAAAACTAACTAGATCATACTAAAAACATACTAAAAACAATGCCAAAAAGCGTACAAATTATCCGCTCATCACCTCCACAAGGGCAGGGCAGCCTCCTGGGAGCAACATGGGCCAAAATTCAATTTAATTCAATTTCTCACCAAATTGAATCAAAGCCAACCAAACCCATTTCTCCTCAAATCCAAAGCAAGCAAAGCCCACATCATCACTCAAAGGCACATGGATCAATTAAATTAGGATTTTCATTTTTGTAATTTGTTTTAATTTCATTTTCATTTTTTTATTTTGTAAAGCCTATATAAAGGCTTCAATTAGAGCTCGGAAAGGGAGGCTTGCTCTATTAGGGAGTAGTAGTAATAGATAGCTCTCTCTTAGTTTTCTTTTCTGTTTTTCTTGAGTGAGATTGGAGGAATTCTGTTTCATTCTCACTTGGAGAATTCTATTTGTTTGCTTTCTGCAGATTTCTAAGAAATTGAGGATTGAATTTGAGTCTTCACTGATTGCTTCTTTTTTTTTCTTCTGCAATTATTCTCTGTTGGATCAAGGAAGGGATTGAGATCTAGACTTGTTTTCTAGTCTCCTCCATCCCTGAGATCTTCAACTTTCCCTTAGCTATTGAAATTGAGCTGCATTTTACTTTCTGTTTCATTCCTCTTCTGCTACATTTACATTTCTACAATTTCCTTTCCTGTATTCTGCACTTTCACATCTTTGTTCACATTGAGCTTGATTTAATTTCCTGCACATTTACATTTTCTGCAATTTAAATTTCTAGTTGCTTAATCTATTGCTCTCTTTAATTTCCAGCACCCAACCCCTTTACTTTTGATGCAATTTACGTTTCTTGCAATTTAAGTTTCAGCAATTTAATTATTCTGCACTTTTAATTCCCAGCCATTTACTTTCTGTTGGCTACATTTCATCCAAATTCACTTCAATGTTAGCTTGACTAAACTAATCACCCACTAAAATTGCTTGATCCATCAATCCATGTGGGATCGACCTCACTCTAAGTGAGTTATTACTACTTGATGCGACCCGGTACACTTGCCGGTTGGATATGTGTGTTGGAAATTCATTTTTCCACAAAAACACCATCAACTAGGAATTGAGGAATCAAACTGATTAGTCCACTTGACTTTCCTTTAATTAGTAAGGGTTAACTAAGTGGGAGCAATAAACAATTCTCACCACCAGTGATAAGGATAACTAGGACAGGATTTCCAATTCTCATACCTTGCCAAGAGCTTTATTGGTTATTATTTTAACGACTTGTTATTTTACATTTCTTGTTCCTTATTTTAAAAAACCCAAAATAAAATATATCTTTTTCCATAACCAATAATAAATCATACTTCCCTGCAATTCCTTGAGAAGACGACCCGAGGTTTAAATACTTCGATTATCAATTCCAAAGGGGTTTGTTACTTGTGACAACCAAAACTTTTTTACGAAAGGATTCTCTGTTGGTTTAGAAACTATACTTACAACGCGATTATATTTTTATTCTTTACCAATAGAAAATTCGATCGTCAAAATGGCGCCGTTGTCGGGGAATTGCAAACGTGTGCCTTATTATTGGTTATTGTAAATATTTTTCAAAAAAAAATTCAGATTTTTATTTTAAAATTTTTTATCTTATCTTATCTTAGTTTTAAATTTCAAAAATCTTATTATATCTTTTTTCAAAAATCATATCTATTTTAAAAATCTTATCTTATCTTTTCTCAAAAAATCATATATTTTTTTCAAAATATTTTCTGTTTATTAGTTTTTGTTTTTATTTTCTCCTACTACTATGAACTCTCACCCCTCTGGCTTCAAGTTTGTTTCCAATGTTGTTGTTTGGAATGGGAAGTATAATGAGAACAGACATCAAGGTTGGAAGAATCAAAGATGGGAGGAGCCACAAGGATTTAATCAACCCTCAAGGCAACAACCACCTCCAATGGATTATCAACAACCATTCTGTGATGCATATCAAGGCATGGCTATGGTGAGCACTCTTTTGATTATCAACAACCACCACCATATGCCTATGAACCCCCTCCTCAACATGACTTTAGACCACCATACTCACAAGCCCCTTACTACCAAACAACCTCATATAATCCTAACCCTCAACCACCATACCAACCACCTTATGAGCCATATGAACCATATATAAAACCACCCCAATTCCAACCCAATTACTCCCAAGAACTACCACCTCAATATTCACCATCTCCATATCCATCAATCTAAGAATACTATGATCCTACTTATGATAGCCGAGCGCAACAAGAATCAAGGTATTGTCTCAAGGAAACAATGGAAAAACTTCATGCAACCCTTCACCAACTGGATCAAGCGATAATTCGATTACCTTCTGGTGGACGAAATTGTGATCACTATTCTTTAAGTTGTACTTTTATGGAATTTGAAATTGGCACGAGTGGACACAACTCCGTTCAACTAACTAGCAAGTGTACTGGGTCGTCCAAGTAATAAACCTTACGCGAGTAAGGGTCGATCCCACAGAGATTGTTGGTATGAAGCAAGCTATGGTCACCTTGTAAATCTCAGTTAGGCAGATAAAATTATGGAATTTAGAAAATCAAATAATAAAAAGAAATAATAAAAGGGATACTTATGCAGATTCATTGGTGGGAATTTCAGATAAGCATATGGAGATATTGTATGGCTCACGGACGCCTACTTTCCTACTGCTTCAACTCAATCCTTCTTACTCCTTTCCATGGCAAGCTGTGTATAGGGGTTCACCATTCGACGATGGATACTTTGAATCCTCTCGAGAAAATGGTCCTCTACGGCTGTCACTCGCATGGCTAATTGTCTGGAGGCATCACACTGGCCGAAGGCTACATCCCATCCTCGCAATGAAAACTACGCTCACGCGCTCTGTCACAGCACGGCTAATCACTGGTTGGTTCCCGCTCCTACTGGAATAGAATCCCTTGATTCTTTTGTGTCTGTCACTAACGCCCAGCACTTGCGAGTCTGAAGCACGTCACAGTCATTCATTACCGGAATCCTACTCGGAATACCACAGACAAGGTTAGACTTTCCGGATTCCCAGGATCCTACTCGAAATACCACAGACAAGGTGAGACTTTCCGGATCCTCATAAATGCCGCCATCTATCTAGCTTATACCACGAAGATTCTGTTGGGGAATCTAAGAGATACACATTCAAGCTCTGTTGCATGTAGAACGGAAGTGGTTGTCAATCACGTGCGTTCATAAGTGAGAATGATAATGAGCGTCACATAATCATCACATTCATCATGTTCTTGGGTACGAATGAATATCTTGGAATAAGAATAAGAGAGATTTGAATAAAAGAAAATAGAATTGCATTAATACTTGAGGTACAGTAGAGCTCCACACCCTTAATCTATGGTGTGCAGAAACTCCACCGTTGAAAATGCATAAGTAAAAGGTTCAGGCATGGCCGAATGGCCAGCCTCCTGAATGTGATCAATAGTCTCCTAAGATGAAGAATAAAACAAAACTGAGACCAAAGATGTCTAATACAATAGTAACTTATCCTATTTATACTAGACTAGCTACTAGGGTTTACATGAGTAAGTATTTGATGCATAAATCCACTTCTGGGGCCCACTTGGTGTATGTTTGGGCTGAGCGTGATCTATCCACGAGCTGAGGCTTTTCTTGGAGTTGAACCCCAAGTTATGACGTGTTTTGGGCGTTCAACTCCGGATCATGACGTTTTTCTGGCGTTTAACTCCAGACAGCAGCATGTACTTGGCGTTCAACGCCAAGTTACATCGTCAATTCCCGAACAAAGTATGGACTATTATATATTGCTGGAAAGCTCTGGATATCTACTTTCCAACGCTGTTGAGAGCGCGCCAATTGGAGTTCTGTAGCTCCAGAAAATCCATTTCGAGTGCAGGGAGGTCAGATTCCAACAGCATCAGCAGTCCTTTTGTCAGCCTTTTTTCAGAGATTTGCTCAAGTCCCTCAATTTCAGCCAGAAATTACCTGAAATCACAGAAAAACACACAAACTCATAGTAAAGTCCAGAAATGTGAATTTAACATAAAAACTAATGAAAACATCCCTAAAAGTAGCTCAAACTTACTAAAAACTACCTAAAAACAATGCCAAAAAGCGTATAAATTATCCGCTCATCACAACACCAAACTTAAATTGTTGCTTGTCCCCAAGCAACTAAAAATAAAATAGGATAAAAGAAGAGAATATACTATAAATTCCAAAATATCAATGAATATTAATTATAATTAGATGAGCGGGACTTGTAGCTTTTTGCTTCTGAATAGTTTTGGCATCTCACTTTTTCCTTTGTAGTTCAGAGTGATTGGCGTCTCTGGGAACTCAGAATTTTAGATAGTGTTATTGACTTTCCTAGTTAAGCATGTTGATTCTTGAACACAGCTACTTATGAGTCTTGGTCGTGGCCCTAAGCATTTTGTTTTCCAATATTACCACCGGATACATAAATGCCACAGACACATAACTGGGTGAACCTTTTCAGATTGTGACTTAGCTTTGCTAGAGTCCCCAGTTAGTGGTGTCCAGAGCTCTTAAGCACACTCTTTTGCTTTGGATCACGACTGTAACCACTCAGTCTCAAGCTTTTCACTTGGACCTTCATGACACAAGCACATGGTTAGGGACAGCTTGATTTAGCCGCTTAGGCCTGGATTTAATTTCCTTGGGCCCTCCTATCCATTGATGCTCAAAGCCTTTGATCCTTTTTACCCTTGCCTTTTGGTTTTAAGGGCTATTGGCTTTTTCTACTGCTCCTTCTTTTTCTTTCTATATATTTTTTTTCGCCATTTTTTTTTTCGCACAAGCTTTTGCTTTTCACTGCTTTTTCTTGCTTCAAGAATCAATTTCATGATTTTTTTCATATCCTCAATAACATTTCTCTTTGTTCATCATTCTTTCAAGAGCCAACAATTTTAACACTCATAAACAACAATATCAAAAGACATATGCACTGTTCAATCATTCATTCAGAAAACAAAAAGTATTGTCACCACATCAATATAATTAAATTAAATTCAGTGATAAATTCGAAATTTATGTACTTCTTGTTCTTTTGAATTAAAACATTTTTCATTTAAGAGAAGTGAAGGATTAATGGATTTTATTCATAGCTTTAAGGCATGGTTACATACTAATGATCATGAAGTAGAGACACAAAACATAGATAAACACAATATTAAAAACCGAAAACAGAAAGAAATAAAGAACAAGGAATGAATCCACCTTTAGTGGCGTCTTCTTCTTGAAGGACCAACAATGTCCTTAAGCTCTTCTATGTCCCTTCCTTGCCTTTGTTGCTCCTCCCTCATTGCTCTTTGATCTTCTCTTATTTCTTGGAGAATGATGAAGTGCTCATGATGTTCCACCCTTAATTGTTCCACATTGTGGTTCAAATATTCTAAGGAGGTGTTGAGTTGCTCCCAATAGTTGTTGGGAGGAAAGTGCATCCCTTGAGGCATCTCAGGAATTTGTTGATGATGAGCTTCCTCATGCACTTCTTGAGAACCGTGCATGGTCTCTCTTGCTTGCTCCATCCTCTTCTTGGTGATGGGCTTATCCTCTTCAATGGGGGTATCTCCTTCTATGATAACTCCAGCTGAGTAACACAGATGGCAAATAAGGTGAGGAAAAGCTAGCCTTGCCATGGTGGAGGACTTATCGGCTATTTTGTAGAGTTCATTGGAGATGACCTCATGAACGTCTACTTCCTCTCCAATCATGATGCTATGGATCATGATGGCCCGATCCACAGTGACTTCAGATCGGTTGCTAGTAGGAATGATGGAGCGTTGAATGAACTCCAACCATCCTCTAGCCACAGGCTTGAGATCCAGTCTTCTTTGTTGAACTGGCTTGCCTTTGGAATCTATTCTCCACTGAGCTCCTTCCACACATATGTCCATAAGGACTTGGTCCAACCTTTGGTTAAAGTTGACCCTTCTAGTATAGGGGCGTTCATCTCCTTGCATCATGGGCAAGTGAAACGCCAACCTTACATTTTCCGGACTAAAATCTAAGTATTTCCCCCGAACCATTGTGAGATAGTTCTTTGGGTTCGGGTTCATACTTTGATCATGGTTCCTAGTGATCCATGCATTGGCATAGAACTCTTGAACCATCAATATTCCGACTTGTTGCATGGGGTTGGTTAGGACTTCCCAACCTCTTCTTTGGATTTCATGTCGGATTTCCGGATACTCATTCTTTTTGAGCTTTAAAGGGACCTCGGGGATCACCTTCTTCTTTGCCACAACATCATAGAAGTGGTCTTGATGGCTCTTGGAGATGAATATTTCCATCTCCTATGACTCGGAGGTGGAAGCTTTTGTCTTCCCTTTCCCTTTTTTAGAGGATGCTCCGGCCTTAGGTGCCATTGATGGTAATGGAAAAACAAAAAGCTTATGCTTTTACCACACCAAACTTAAAATTTTGCTCGCCCTCGAGCAAGAAAGAAAAGAAGAGAAGAAGAAGAAGAAGAAAATATGGTAGAGAGGGAGAGAGGTAGGTTCGGCTAAGGGGGAGAAGATGGGTTAGTGTGGTGTGAAAATGAAGTAGAATGGAAGGGTATTTATAGGGAGAGGGGAGGGTGGGTGTTCGGCCATTTTGGGTGGGAATGGGTGGGGAATTGATTTTGAATTTTATGAAGGTAGGTGGGGTTTATGGGGAAGAGTGGATTGATGTGAGTGGTGAAGGGGTAGTTGGGAAGAGGAATTGAGGTGATTGGTGAAGGTTTTTGGGAAGTGTGATATGGGGAAGAGTGAAATAGGATTAGGATTAAAAGGTAAGGTGGGAATATATTAGGTGGGGATCCTGTGGGGTCCACAGATCCTGAGGTGATCCTGTGGGGTCCACAGGATCCTAAGGTGTCAAGGAATTCCATCCCTGCACCAAATAGGCATGTAAAATGCCTTTGCACACCAAACTGGCATTTAAACGCCCATTGGTGCACGTTCTGGGCATTCAACGCCCATGTAAAGCATGTTCTGGGCGTTCAACGCCCATGTAAAGCATGTTCTGGGCGTTCAACGCCCATGTAAAGCATGTTTCTGGCGTTCAATGCCAGTTTCATGCTTGTTGCTGGCGTTCAGCGCCAGCTTTTCTTCTCTGGGCACATTCCTGGCGTTCAGCGCCAGAATGTTGTTTGTTTCTGGCGTTCAGCGCCAGAATGGTGCTCTGTTCTGGCGTTGAACGCCAGCTAGATGCATCTTACTGGCGTTGAACGCCAGAAAATTTTTTCTTCTGTTTTTGACTGTTTTTATTTTTTTTTATTTTTTCGTGACTCCTCATGATCATGTACCTAATAAAACACAAAATAACAATATAATAAAAATTAGATAAATAAAATTGGGTTGCCTCCCAACAAGCGCTTCTTTAATGTCAATAGCTTGACAGTGGCTCTCATGGAGCCACAAGGTGATTAGGTCAATGTTAGTGTAGTCCCAACACCAAACTTAGAGTTTGGATATGGGGTCTTAACACCAAACTTAGAGTTTGGTTGTGGCCTCACAACACCAAACTTAGAGTTTGACTGTGTGGGTTCTTCTTGACTCTGAACTGAGAGAAGCTCTTCATGCTTACTCTCTTCTGTCACAGAGGGATGGCCATGTGCCTTAAACACAAGGTAGTCCCCATTCAATTGAAGGACTAACTCACCTCTGTTGACATCTATCACAGCTTCTGCTGTGGCTAGGAAAGGTCTTCCAAGGATGATGCAATCATCCTCTTCCTTTCTAGTGTCTAAGATTATGAAATCAGCAGGGATGTAAAGGCCTTCAACCTTTACTAGCACGTCCTCTACTATTCCATAAGCTTGTCTCAATGACTTATCTGCCAATTGCAATGAGAACAAGGCAGGTTGTACCTCAATGATCCCTAGCTTCTCCATTACAGAGAGTGGCATAAGATTTATCCCTGACCCTAGATCACATAGAGCTTTTTCAAAGCTCATGGTGCCAATGGTACAAGGTATGAAGAACTTGCCAGGATCTTGTTTCTTTTGAGGTAGAGTTTTCTGAATCCAAGTGTCTAGTTCACTAATCAGCAAGGGAGGTTCACTTTCCCAAGTTTCATTACCAAACAACTTGGCATTCAGCTTCATGATAGCTCCTAAATATTGAGCAACTTGCTCTCCAGTCACATCTTCATCCTCTTCAGAGGATGAATAGTCTTCAGAGCTCATGAATGGCAGAAGGAGATTTAATAGAATCTCTATGGTCTCTGTATGAGCCTCAGATTCCTTTGGATCCTTAATAGGAAACTCCTTCTTGCTTGAGGGACGTCCTAGGAGGTCTTCCTCACTAGGATTTTTGTCCTCCTCCTCCCTTGTGCATTCGGCTATGTTGAGTATATCAATGGCCTTGCACTCTCCTTTTGGATTCTCTTCTGTGTTGCTTAGGAGAATACTGGGAGGAGTTTCAATGACTTTCTTACTCAGCTAGCCCACTTGTGCCTCCAAATTTCTAATGGAGGATCTTGTTTCATTCATGAAACTGAAAGTGGCCTTTGACAGATCAGAGACTATATTGGCTAGATTAGAAGTGTTTTGTTCATAATTCTCTGTCTGTTGCTGAGAAGATGATGGATATGGCTTGCTATTGCTCAGCCTATTGCGTCCACCATTGTTAAAGCCTTGTTGAGGCTTTTGTTGATCCTTCCAGGAGAAATTTGGATGATTTCTCCATGATGGGTTATAGGTGTTTCCATAAGGTTCACCCATGTAATTAACCTCTGCCATGGCAGGGTTTTCAGGATCATAGGCTTCTTCAGAAGCTGCCTCTCTAGTACTGTTGGATGCATGTTGTAGTCCATTCAGATTTTGAGAGATCATGTTGACCTGTTGAGTTAACACTTTGTTCTGAGCCAATATGGCATTCAAAGCATCAATTTCAAGAACTCCTTTCTTCTGAGGTATCCCATTATTCACGGAATTCCTCTCAGAAGTGTACATGAATTGGTTGTTTGCAACCATGTCAAT
The DNA here is from genome assembly GCF_003086295.3 of Arachis hypogaea. NCBI lineage: Eukaryota > Viridiplantae > Streptophyta > Magnoliopsida > Fabales > Fabaceae > Arachis > Arachis hypogaea. Next base: position 23,410,338 of record NC_092043.1, on the reverse strand, counting down.
GAGTTCTTGAGCCTCTTCAGGCGTTTTCTTTAGGTGAATAGATCCACCTGCAGAATGGTCCAGTGACATTTTCGAAAATTCAGAGAGACCATAATAGAATATATCTAATATGGTCCATTCTGAAAACATGTCAGATGGACATCTTTTGGTCAGCTGCTTGTATCTTTCCCAAGCTTCATAGAGGGATTCACCATCTTTTTGTTTGAAGGTTTGAACATCCACTCTCAGCTTGCTCAGCGTTTGAGGAGGAAAGAATTTATCCAGGAAAGCAGTGACCAGCTTATCCCAAGAGTCCAGGCTATCCTTAGGTTGTGAATCCAACCATATTCTAGCTCTGTCTCTTACAGCAAAAGGGAAAAGCATGAGTCTGTAGACTTCAGGATCAACTCCATTCGTCTTTACAGTCTCACAGATCTGCAAGAACTCAGTTAAAAACTAATAAGGATCTTCAGATGGAAGTCCATAAAACTTGCAGTTTTGTTGCATTAATGCAACTAGCTGAGGTTTCAGCTCAAAGTTATTGGCTCCAATGGCAGGAATGGAGATGCTTCTTCCATCAAATTTGGACGTTGGCTTTGTGAAGTCACCAAGCATTCTCCTTGCATTATTATTATTATTTTCGGCTGCCATCTCCTTCTCTTGTTCGAAAATTTCTGAAAGGTTATTTCTGGATTGTTGTAATTTAGCTTCTCTTAGTTTTCTCTTCAGAGTCCTTTCAGGTTCTGGATCAATTTCAACAAGAGTGTCTTTTTCCCTGTTCCTGCTCATATGAAAGAGAAGAGAACAAGAAAAGAAAGAGGAATCCTCTATGTCACAGTATAGAGATTCCTTTATGTTAGTAGAAGGAGAAAGGGGTAGAAGAATCCAAATACAAGGGATATAAGAAGTTCGGATTCTTAGATGAAGAGAGGTGAAGAGAAGTGTTAGTAAATAAATAATTAAATAGAAGAAGAAAAGAGAGGGAAATTTTGAAAATAGTTTTGAAAAAGTGGTTAGTGATTTTCGAAAATTAAAGATAATATATAATTAAAGTTAAAATTTAAAACAATTAAAAAGAATTTTTGAAAAAGAGATGAGATATTTTCGAAAATTAGAGAGGGAAAAGTAGTTAGGTGGTTTTAAAAAAGATAAGAAACAAACAAAAAGTTAGTTAGTTGATTGAAAAAGATATTAAAATCAAATTTGAAAAGATAAGAAGATAAGAAGTTAGATAAGATATTTTGAAATCAAATTTTGAAAAAGATGAGATAAAAAGATAAGATTTTTAAGAAAAAGATATTTTGAAAAAGATTTAATTTTTAAAATTACTTAACTAACAAGAAACCACAAGATAAGATTCTAGAACTTAAAGATTGAACCTTTCTTAACAAGAAAGTAACAAACTTCAAATTTTTGAATCAATCACATTACTTGTTAGCTAATTTTTCGAAAATTTGATATAAAGATAAGAAAAAGATTTTTGAAAATATTTTGAAAAATAATTTTGAAATTTTCGAAAATGATAAAAAAATGAAAAAGATGTGATTTTTGAAAAAGATTTTAAAAAGATAAGATTTTTAAAATTGAAATTTTGACTTGACTTGTGAGAAACAACTAATTTTTTTTTTTAAATTTTTGACCAAGTCAACCCAAAATTTCAAAATTTTGGAGGGAAATAAGGAAAAGATATTTTTTTATTTTTGAATTTTTAAAGAAAAACACAAAAATGACCCAAAACATGAAAATTTTGGATCAAGACACAAGATGCATGCAAGAATGCTATGAATGTCAAGATGAACACCAAGAATACTTTGAAGACCATGATGAACATCAAGAACATATTTTTGAAAAATTTTTAATGCAAAGAAAACATGCAAGACACCAAACTTAGAAATCTTTAATGCATGAAAAATATGAATGCAAAAATGCACATGAAAAACAACAAAAGACACAAAACAAGAAATCATCAAGATCAAACAAGAAGACTTGTCAAAAACAACTTGAAGATCATGAAGAACACTATGAATGCATGAGATTTTCGAAAATAATGCATAAATTTTTTAAAAAACATGCAATTGACACCAAACTTAAAAATTAACACAAGACTCAAACAAGAAACACAAAATATTTTTGATTTTTATGATTTTCTAATTTTTTGGATTTTTTATTAATTTTTTTTCGAAAATATAGTTTGGAAAAACAAAAAATAAAAAGAAAAATTTTTGAAAAAGATTTTTGAAAAGAAAATTACCTAATCTGAGCAACAAGATGAACCGTCAGTTGTCCATACTCGAACAATCTCCGGCAACGGCGCCAAAAACTTGGTGGACGAAATTGTGATCACTATTCTTTAAGTTGTACTTTTATGGAATTTGAAATTGGCACGAGTGGACAAAACGCCGTTCAACTAACCAGCAAGTGTACTGGGTCGTCCAAGTAATAAACCTTACGCAAGTAAGGGTCGATCCCACAGAGATTGTTGGTATGAAGCAAGCTATGGTCACCTTGTAAATCTCAGTTAGGCAGATAAAATTATGGAATTTAGAAAATCAAATAATAAAAAGAAATAATAAAATGGATACTTATGCAGATTCATTGGTGGGAATTTCAGATAAGCATATGGAGATACTGTATGGCTCACGGACCCCTACTTTCCTACTGCTTCAACTCAATCCTTCTTACTCCTTTTCATAGCAAGCTGTGTATAGGGGTTCACCATTCGACGATGGCTACTTTGAATCCTCTCGGGAAAATGGTCCTCTGCGGCTGTCACTCGCATGGCTAATCGTCTGGAGGCATCACACTGGCCGAAGGCTACATCCCATCCTCGCAGTGAAAACTACACTCACGCGCTCTGTCACAGCACGACTAATCACTGGTTGGTTCCCGCTCCTACTGGAATAGAATCCCTTGATTCTTTTGCGTCTGTCACTAACGCCCAGCACTTGCGAGTCTGAAGCACGTCACAGTCATTCATTACCGGAATCCTACTCGGAATACCACAGACAAGGTTAGACTTTCCGGATTCCCAGGATCCTACTCGGAATACCACAGACAAGGTGAGACTTTCCGGATTCTCATAAATGCCGCCATCTATCTAGCTTATACCACAAAGATTCTGTTGGGGAATCTAAGAGATACACATTCAAGCTCTGTTGCATGTAGAACGGAAGTGGTTGTCAATCACGTGCGTTCATAAGTGAGAATGATAATGAGCGTCACATAATCATCACATTCATCATGTTCTTGGGTACGAATGAATATCTTGGAATAAGAATAAGAGAGATTTGAATAAAAGAAAATAGAATTGCATTAATACTTGAGGTACAGTAGAGCTCCACACCCTTAATCTATGGTGTGCAAAAACTCCACCGTTGAAAATGCATAAGTAAAAGGTTCAGGCATGGCCGAATGGCCAGCCTTCTGAATGTGATCAATAGTCTCCTAAGATGAAGAATAAAACAAAACTGAGTCCAAAGATGTCTAATACAATAGTAACTTATCCTATTTATACTAGACTAGCTACTAGGGTTTACATGAGTAAGTATTTGATGCATAAATCCACTTCCGGGGCCCACTTGGTGTATGTTTGGGCTGAGCTTGATCTATCCACGAGCTAAGGCTTTTCTTGGAGTTGAACTCCAAGTTATGACGTGTTTTGGGCGTTCAACTCCGGATCATGACGTTTTTCTGGCGTTTAACTCCAGACAGCAGCATGTACTTGGCGTTCAACGCCAAGTTATGTCGTCAATTCCCAAACAAAGTGTGGACTATTATATATTTCTGGAAATCTCTGGATGTCTACTTTCCAACGCCGTTGAGGGCGCGCCAATTGGAGTTCTGTAGCTCCAGAAAATCCATTTCGAGTGCAGGGAGGTCAGATTCCAACAGCATAAGCAGTCCTTTTGTCAGCCTTTTTTCAGAGATTTGCTCAAGTCCCTCAATTTCAGCCAGAAATTACCTGAAATCACAGAAAAACACACAAACTCATAGTAAAGTCCAGAAATGTGAATTTAACATAAAAACGAATGAAAACATCCCTAAAAGTAGCTCAAACTTACTAAAAACTACCTAAAAACAATGCCAAAAAGCGTATAAATTATCCGCTCATCACCTTCCCGACGTTCAGACATCCAAGGAACCCCCATGGCTTCATGTGGAGAATCTACTGAAGAACATAGCATGAAGGAGAAGTTAGAAACTCCGGTGGACAGTGAGCAGTACGATTTTGTATTGGAACAATTGGAAGAAGCTACGCCTGCCATTGAAGAGAAAGAAGTGGTTGAAGACTTAGGAGATGCAGAACCTCCGTGGGAAACTCAAGTAATAGAGCCTCCTTCTAAGACGTTTGCAATTGATGTTAAGGAGGGTGTACATCCTCCAAAGCATATCATGGTTGAAGACTTTGAAGGGGACGATCAAGAGATGGATTCAATCATTAATGAATTCTTATCTACATTTGAATCCTCTCCCATTGGACTTGACATGGAGATTAAAGAAGAAGAATTACAACCTCCCATGCCCTTGGTGAACAATGAAGCAGAAATTGAATCAAAAGAAAACTACCAAGAGGAAGAGGTTGAAATTGAAGAAGCTTGCAAAGAGGTGGAAGATGTCAAAAAAGAGCACAAAGGAGTGGAGCTTGCAAGTTCATTAGAAACCCCTCCACCTAAGTTGCCATCATCCTTCACAACATTTAAGTGGGTAAAATTCATATCCCTTAGCTTTCTAATTCCACTTGAATATGGGCTACTGGAGACGGATGGTCAACTTAGAAATCTTTGTGGCATTAAGAGTAAGAGGAAGATGGTTAGTGGTAAGAATTGTCCTGCAAGGTTCATTATGGTTGGAAGCTTTGAGTTTAAACGCAAAGGTTGGTGTAGAGCTCAACTGAATGGGTCTAGGAAGTTGTTTGGCCGCTTTGGTGAGAATTCAGATTGCCTGCCACCCAGTTGGAACACTAATGATCAAAAAGAAGACGGGTGCAAAAGCAAGGTTTTGGACCCCGGAATTCAATCTAGAAATCAATACTCTTGGGGACTTGTCACTTGCTTTAGCTTGCTTGAAGGCTTTCTGCACCTAGTTTGGGATCCCGGAGGCTGTGGGAATTCCAAACACTGGTGGAGATTCTTGGATGAATACAAGCACAAGCCACCATAACAAGGAGCTCACCAAAATGTCCAACTTAAGGACTTCAACTAAAAGTGCTAGGTGGGAGATAACCCACCATGGTATGATTATTCTTTTTTCAGTTTAGTCTGTTTTTGAATTTTGATTGAACCTGGAATTGAGGATAACCACATTGCATTCTACATACTGCATAAAAAAAACACACGCACGCGATGCACCAGCATTGCCGATGCGTCCGCGTCATAGGTGCGTTGGGAAGAAAATAAAATGAACAGAGAGTCACGCGAAAGTGTGGCTGGAGGTGTGCCTCTGGCACAACTTGACCCACGCGACCGCGTGGGTAACGCAATCGCGTCATTAGTGAAATTTCCTCCCCACGCGTCCGTGTCAGTCACGCGAACGCATGGCCCTGTAACTCGACGTAACAGGGTGTATGGCAGTGAGTTATGCTAGAGCTGGGCTGAACCTGTGTTATCCGCACAAGCCCTGCCGCGTGAACGCGTGCCCCATGCGTCCGCACCGTTTTCATAATTTGGCCATCCACGCGAACGCGTCACCCTCAAAAGTGGCAATATGATTTTCGAACAGAGAGTTGTGCGAGCGCGAGGCTGCCCTCGCGCCACTAGCACAAACCATGTCACACGTCTGCGTGGCCAACGCTCCCGCGTCACCTCACTTACGTGCTACCCGCGCGAACGCGTGCCCCACGCGTCCGCGTCACATGCGCCTCACCACTTTCCAGATCAGCCAAACATCTTATCTTTTGTTCCCCATATCTAAATCTTTTCTTTCCTTTCTTTTTCTTTTTCTTTCTTTTCCTCCTATTGGTGTTGGAGATTTAGTTGGGTCATTATTTTTTATGTTGCTTGTGGATTGTTTAGGACTTGTTTAACAATTATATATTATTTTTATAAGATTGCTTGCATGTTCAATTTAATACTTTCAAGACCTTATTTAACATGCATGCTATGTGTTTGTGAAAACGCCTATATGGCTTTGTGCACTATTTTTAGATTTCTTTTATTCTACTACTCTAAATGCTTACTTTTCACAAAACCCTTTTTATATTTTATTACTTAAATATAATTGTTATTACAAACATGTTGTTAGTTTGTAGGACTTGGTAATCTAACTTGGACATTGAATGCTTGATCTATGCTACTCATGCCTTTGCCAGCATGCCAATACACATCTTGTATTTAATTGTCATTATATGCACTTGCTATATTTCCATTGATGAACTTTTCACATGTAGTCATGACCATGTGTTAACATCATTCTTCTTTACTGTGCATTGATTACCACCTTTTCCGCTCTCTTCCTTGCTCTAACCCTTGAAGTTTTAACGTCCTTACTCTTTCCCTTTCAGGATGGCCAGCCAGAAAAGTAAAGAGAAAGCTACTCCCAAACCACTGGCAAGGAAAGAAACGAAAAGAGCACTAGCTGCGGAGCCACCCATCCACCTGTACATCTTAGCATGCACCGAGGACGGTTCAATCTTTAAGTGTGGGGAGGTCGATACCAATCTCCATGGGTTAGTTACTTCCTTTTTTTTTTTCAACACCAATGCTAATTTGTTAATTGTTGCATTTGCATGTTTGTTTGATTTTATGCATTTAGTTACTACTTGGTTGAAGTAATATTTTCTTTTTCAAGAAATTTTTATAGTATTTCACTAATTTAAATTGAAAAATTTTTGTTGAATTTGTTTGAAGTTGTATTTGGAACATGGTTTTTGAGCCAAAGAACACACGACCTGTGAGATTTTAAGCTTAATTGTATGGTTACATCAAACCATAAATTTTATTCTTGTGTGTTTCCTTCTCTATAATTGCAATCTTTACTTTGTTTCAGTCTATATGTCCATTGTTTAGTATATTTACATGCTTGCATATGATTGAGGCCATTACTTGTTTTTGCTCGCTTATCCCAAATAAACCTACCTTTTATGCCATCCTTGTTAACCCCCTTAAGCTTTTTAACCCCCTTCTATTTCATAACCACATTACTAGCCTTAAGCAGAAAAACAAAATAAAAATCCCAAGTTGAATCCTTGGTTAGCTTAAGATAGATATTGTGTATAATTTAAGTGTGGGGAATTTCATGGGAACATGGGATGATAGAAAAAAAGTAGGGAATTAAATTGAATAAGTTATTTGAAAATTTGGGAAGTATGCTAATGTGAAATCAAAATAATTAAATTACTATGTGCATTGATAATAAAAAAAATTTATTAAGTAATTAAATAAGGGGATACAAAAGAAAATATTACCCCAAATGCAAAATAAAAAGAATCAATGCACATAGGACAAAATTCAAAAATAAGTTTGATACATGAGTATGTAATACAAAAGTGGAAAAAATTGGGTAGCTAAGTAAAGCATTTTAAATTATATAAAGTATGTATATGTTAGGTGAGATCTTAGACTAATCAAGGATTCACTTTGTTAGCTCACTTAGCCTTATATACATATCCTTACCTTTACCTCAGCCCCATTACAATCCTGAAAATACCTCATGATGTTTGCATTGGTATACTAAATACCTGTTGATTGGTTAGATGAAGAACAAAGTTTAGAAAGCATGACTAGAGAAGAGTAGAGTGAATTACCCTATACACTTGAGAGTTAGAGTGATATACACTACCAGTAAGAGTTCAATGCCTGATTCTATGTTCCCTGCTTTCATTAGCTATCTTCTTACAAGTTTACTTGCTTTTTATTGTATGATTTGAATTAGTGGAATTTGGTTCATATTTGTCTTGGAGAACTTATTTACTTTTAACCAAGTAGGTAGAAACATTTTGCATATAGTTGCATTCACATAGATAGGTTGCATTGCATACTCTCTATCATTCCTCTTCACCCCTTTATAGCTTCTCTTAAGCTTAGCATGAGGACATGCTAATGTTTAAGTATGGAGAGGTTGATAAACCACTATTTTATGGTTTATTTTGTGCTCAATTGAGTAGTTTTTATCAAGTCCTTGCCCACTTATTCATATAATTTACATGGTTTTACATTCTCCTTCCTAATTTTATGCTATGATTGAAAACATGCTTCTTTGTCTTTTATTTTCTTTTATTTAAATCCTCTCTTATTATCATTTGATGCCTTGATATGTATGTTAAGTGATTTTAGAGATTACAGGGCAGGAATGGCTCAGAGGATGGAAAGGAAGCATGCAAAAGTGGAAGGAATACAAGAAGTTGAAGAAATTGCCAAAGCTGCCATCCTGACCTCTTTGCACTCAAACGATCATAACTTGAGCTACATAAGTCAAAATGATGCGGTTCGAATTGCGTGGGAAGCTAACGTCCGGGGCTTCGATTTGATATATAATTTGCCATAGTGACCGTACAGCTAGGCGACGCGAACGCGTGCTCCACGCGGACGCGTCGCAGTGACAAAAATCAGCATAGCAGATTTCATAACCAGTGAATTATGGGCTATTTTTGACCCAGTTCTCAGCCCAAAAAACATAGATTAAAGGCTGCAAAGTAGAGGAACGAAGGGAGACTTCATACATTCATTCATAATCCACTTTTCATAATTTTAGATGTAGTTTTTAGAGAGAGAAGTTCTCTCCTCTCTCTTAGGATTAGGATTAGGATTTCATCTTCTTCAAATCAGAGTTTCAATGTTCCTTTTATTTATTTTCTCAATTTGGTTTATGAACTCCATGTTAGGATTGATTTTCTTATTTAATACACATTATTGAGGTATTTCAGAATTATGATTGCTTTCTTTTATTTATAAAAATAATTTAGATTTTTCCCTTTTTGGCTTTGGTTGAGTAATTGGTAACACTCGAGTTAACAAACTCCATTGTGATTGATAATTGGAATTTGCTGATTGGTTTGAATCCCTCTAACGCTAGGCTTTCCATAGGAGTTAACTAGGAATTGATGAATCAAACTGATTAGTCCACTTGACTTTCCTTTAATTAGTAAGGGTTAACTAAGTGGGAGCAATAAACAATTCTCACCACCAGTGATAAGGATAACTAGGAGAGGATTTCCAATTCTCATACCTTGCCAAGAGCTTTATTAGTTATTATTTTAACGACTTGTTATTTTACATTACTTGTTCCTTATTTTAAAAAACCCAAAATAAAATATATCTTTTTTCATAACCAATAATAAATCATACTTCCCTGCAATTCCTTGAGAAGATACCCGAGGTTTAAATACTTCCATTATCAATTCAAAAGGGATTTGTTACTTGTGACAACCAAAAGTTTTTTACGAAAGGATTCTCTGTTGGTTTAGAAACTATACTTACAATGCGATTATATTTTTATTCTTTACCGATAGAAAATCCGATCGTCAAACACCAAGAACAAAACTCAAAGAAAATTAAAGAACACAAGAACATGTAAAAGACACCAAAATTAAAATTTTTGAAAACCAAAGATAGAATTTTCAAAAAATTAAAGAAAACACACAAGAAGACACCAAACATAAATATTGGCACAAGAATTAAACAAAAGACACAAATTTTGAAAATTTTTTGAAAAGGAACTCAAAGAATTTGAAAATTCAACCAAGAACAAAAACAAAAGACTCAAACCAAAAACAAAGGTTAAATAAAGAAAAGAAAAAATTTTTAAAAAGTTTTTGATTTTTTCGAAAAAAAGAAAAATAAAATAAAAGACTTGATGAGCGGATAATTTAGTATGATCTAGTTACTTTTAGGGATGTTTTCATTAGTTTTTATGCTAAATTCACATTTCTGGACTTTACTATGAGTTTGTGTATTTTTCTGTGATTTCAGGTATTTTCTGGCTGAAATTGAGGGACCTGAGCAAAACTCTGAAAGAAGGCTGACAAAGGACTACTGATGCTGTTGGATTCTGACCTTCCTGCACTCGAAATGGATTTTTTGGAGCTACAAAACTCTAAATGGCGCGCTCTCAATGGCGTTGGAAAGTAGACATTCAGAGCTTTCCAGAAATATATAATAGTTCATACTATATTCGGGATTTGATGATGTAAACTGGCGCTCAACGCCAGTTCCATGTTGCATTTTGGGGTCAAACGCCAGAAACACGTCACGAACCAGAGTTGAACGCCCAAAACACGTCACAACTTGGCGTTCAACTCCAAGAGAAGCCTCAGCTCGTGGATAGATCAAGCTCAGCCCAAACATACACCAAGTGGGCCCTGGAAGTGGATTTATGCATCAATTACTTACTTCTGTAAACCCTAGTAGCTAGTCTAGTATAAATAGGACATTTTACTATTGTACTAGTAGTCTTTTGACCACATCTTTGGACGTTTAGTTCTTAGATCTGGGGGCTGGCCATTCGGCCATGCCTGGACCTTTCACTTATGTATTTTCAACGGTGGAGTTTCTACACACTATAGATTAAGGGTGTGGAGCTCTACTGTACCTCAAGTTTTAATGCAATTACTACTATTTTCTATCCAATTCGATATATTCCTGTTCTAAGATATTCGTTGCACTTCAACTTGAAGAATATGATGATCCGTGACACTCATAATCATTCTCACCTATGAACACACGTGACTGACAACCACTTCCGTTCTACCTTAGGCCGGGCGCATATCTCTTGGATTCCATGATCAGAATCTTCGTGGTATAAGCTAGAATTGATGGCGGCATTCATGGGAATCCGGAAAGTCTAACCTTGTCTATGGTATTTCGAGTAGGATTCCGGGATTGAATGACTGTGACGAGCTTCAAACTCCTGAAGGCTGGGCGTTAGTGACAGACGCAAAAGAATCACGGGATTCTATTCCAACCTGATTGAGAACCGACAGATGATTAACCGTGCTGTGACAGAGCATTTGGACCATTTTCACTGAGAGGATGGATGTAGCCATTGACAACGGTGATGCCCTACATACAGCTTGCCATAGAAAGGAGTGATAAAAAAACTGGAAGGAAGAAGTTGAAAAGCAAAGATTCAGAAGGAACACAGCACCTCCATACACATATCTAAAATTCCCACCATTGAATTACATGAGTAACTTTATCTTTATTTTCTATTTATTTTATTATCATTATTTAAACCAATAATCTCTTAATCCATTTAAATTCGCCTGACTGGGATTTACAAGATGATCATAGCTTGCTTCATACCAACAATCTCTATGGGATCGACCCTTACTCATGTAAGGTATTACTTGGACGACCCAGTACACTTGCTGGTTAGTTGTGCAGAGTTGTGACAAAGTGTAATTCATGTTTAAGAGCACCAAGTCTTTGGAGCCATTGTTGATGATCACAATTTCGTCCACCAAGTTTTTGGCGCCGTTGCCGGGGATTGTTCGAGTTTGGACAACTAACGGTTCATCTTGTTGCTCAGATTAGGTCATTTTCTTTTCAAAAAATAAAAGTTTTCAAAAAATTTTTTCAAAATTTTTCTTTGTTTTCGTTTTTCCCAAAAATCATTTTCGGAAAAAAAAATAAAAATACAAAAAAATCATAAAATCATAAAAATCAAAAATATTTTTTGTTTCTTGTTTGAATTTTGAGTCAATTTTTAAGTTTGGTGTCAATTGCATGTTTTAAAAATTATTATGCATTTTTCAAAAAATTCATGCATTCATGGTGTTCTTCATGATCTTCAAGTTGTTCTTGGTAAGTCTTCTTGTTTAATTTTGATGTTTTCTTGTTTTGTGTCTTTTATTGTTTTTCATATGCATTTTTGCATTCATAGTGTCCATGCATTAAAGATTTCTAAGTTTGGTGTCTTGCATGTTTTCTTTGCATAAAAAATTTTTCAAAAATATGTTCTTGATGTTCATCATGATCTTCAAAGTGTTCTTGGTGTTCATCTTGACATTCATAGTGTTCTTGCATGCATCATGAGTTTTGATTCAAAATTTTCATGTTGTGAGTCATTTTTGTTGTTTTTCTCTCTCATCATTAAAAATTCAAAAATAAAAAAATATCTTTTCCTTAATTTTCTCATAATTTTCGAAAATTTGAGTTGACTTAGTCAAAAATTTTTAAAATTAGTTGTTTCTTACAAGTCAAGTCAAATTTTCAATTTTAAAAATCTTATCTTTTCAAAACTTTTTCAAAAAAATCAAATCTTTTTCATTTTTATCTTATTAATTTCAAAAATTTTAAAATTATTTTCAAAATCTTTTTCTTAATTTTATTTCAAATTTTCGAAAATACACTAACAATTAAAGTGATTGATTCAAAAATTTGAAGTTTGTTACTTTCTTGTTAAGAAAAGTTCAATCTTTAAATTCTAGAATCATATCTTTTAATTTCTTGTTAGTCAAGTAATTAATTTTAATTTTAAAAATTAAATCTATCTTATCTTATCTTTTATATCATATCTTTTTCAAAATTTTATCTTTTTCAAAAATTTGATTTTAAAATATCTTTTCTAACTTCTTATCTTCTTATCTTTTCAAATTTGATTTTCAAATCTTTTTCAACTAACTATTTGACTTTTTGTTTGTTTCTTATCTTTTTCAAAACCACCTAACTACTTTTTCCTCTCTAATTTTAGAAAATACCTCTCTCTTTTTCAAAAATTCTTTTTAATTAACTAATTGTTTTAAATTTTAATTTTAATTCTATTTCATCTTTAATTTTTGAAAATCATTAACTCCTTTTCAAAATTAATTTTCGAAACTCTTCCCCTCTCCTCTTCTTCTATTTATCTATTTATTTACTAACACTTCTCTTCACCTCTCTTCATCTCAAATTACTGCCCCTATTCTTACCCTTGTGTTTGGATTCTCCTTCCTTTATTCCATTCTTCTTCTACTAATAATAAGGATCCTCTTTACTGTGACATAGAGGATTCCTCTTATTTTCTTGTTCTCTTCTCTTTCATATGAGCAGGAACAAGGAAAAAGGCATTCTTATTGAAGCTGATCCAGAACCTGAAAGGACTCTGAAGAGGAAACTAAGAGAAGCTAAATTACAACAATCCAGAGACAACCTTTCTGAAATTTTCGAACAAGAAAAGGAGATGGCAGCCGAACCCAACAACAATAATGCAAGGAGGATGCTTGGTGATTTCACTAAACCAACGTCCAAGTTTGATGGAAGAAGCATCTCAATTCCTGCCATTGGAGCAAACAATTTTGAGCTGAAACCTCAATTAGTTGCTTTGATGCAACAGAATTGCAAGTTTCATGGACTTCCATCTGAAGATCCTTATCAGTTTTTAACTGAGTTCTTGTAGATTTGTGAGACTGTCAAGACAAATGGAGTAGATCCTGAAGTCTACAGGCTCATGCTTTTCCCTTTTGCTGTAAGAGATAGAGCTAGAACATGGTTGGACTCCAACCTAAAGATAGCCTGGACTCTTGGGATAAGCTAGTCACGGCCTTCTTGGATAAATTCTTTCCTCCTCAAAAGTTGAGCAAACTTAGAGTGGATGTTCAGACCTTCAAGCAAAAAGATGGTGAATCCCTCTATGAAGCTTGGAAAAGATACAAGCAGATGACCAAAAAGTGTCCTTCTGACATGTTTTCAGAATGGACCATATTAGATATATTCTATTATGGTCTATCTGAGTTTTCCAAAATGTCATTGGACCATTCTGCAGGTGGATCCATTCACTTAAAGAAAACGCCTGCAGAAGCTCAAGAACTTATTGACATGGTTGCAAATAACCAATTCATGTACACTTTTGAGAGGAATTCCGTGAATAATGGGACGCCTCAGAGGAAGGGAGTTCTTGAAATTGATGTTCTGAATGCCATATTGGCTCAGAACAAAGTGTTGACTCAGCAAGTCAACATGATTTCTCAAAGTCTGAATGGATGGCAAAATGCATCCAACAGTACTAAAGAGGCATCTTCTGAAGAAGAAGCTTATGATCATGAAAACCCTGCAATGGTAGAGGTAAATTACATGGGTGAACCTTATGGAAACACCTATAATTCATCATGGAGAAATCATCCAAATTTCTCATGGAAGGATCAACAAAAGCCTCAACAAGGCTTTAATAATGGTGGAAGAAATAGGCTCAGCAATATCAAGCCTTATCCATCAACTTCTCAGCAACAGACAAAGAATTATGAACGGAATACCTCTAACTTAGCAAACTTAGTCTCTGATCTTTCTAAGGCCACTTTAAGTTTCATGAATGAAACAAGGTCCTCCATGAGAAATCTGGAGGCATAAGTGGGCCAGCTGAGTAAGAAAATCACTGAAACTCCTCCTAGTACTCTCCCAAGCAATACAGAAGAGAATCCAAAGAGAGAGTGCATGGCCATTGATATAGTCAATATGGCCGAATGCAAGGAGGAAGGGGAGGACGTGAGTCCCAATGAGGAAGACCTCATGGGACGTCTCCCAACCAAGAAGGAGTTCCTTATTGAGGACCTAAAGGAATCTGAGGCTCATATAGAGACCATAGAGATTCCATTAAATCTCCTTTTTCCATTCATGAGCTCTGAAGATTATTCTTCCTCTGAAGAGGATGAAGATGTAACTGGAGAGCAAGTTGCTCAATATCTAGGAGCCATCATGAAGCTGAATGCCAAGTTATTTGGTGATGAGACTTGGGAAGGTGAACCTCCCTTGCTCATTAGTGAACTTGATACATAGGTTCAGCAAACCTTACCTCAAAAGGGACAAGATCCTGGCAAATTCTTGATACCCTGTACCATAGGCACCATGACCTTTGAGAAAGCTCTGTGTGACCTAGGGTCAGGCATAAATCTTATGCCACTCTCTGTAATGGAGAAGCTGGGGATCATTGAGGTACAGCCTGCCTTATTCTCATTACAATTGGCAGACAAGTCAGTAAGACAAGCTTATGGATTAGTAGAGGACGTGTTGGTAAAGGTTAAAGGACTTTACATCCCTGTTGATTTCATAATCTTAGACACTAGGAAGGAGGAGGATGAATGCATCATCCTTGGAAGACCTTTCTTAGCCACAGCCAAAGCTGTGATAGATGTTAAGAGAGGAGAATTAGTCCTTCAATTGAATGGGGACTACCT
Source organism: Arachis hypogaea (assembly GCF_003086295.3). NCBI lineage: Eukaryota > Viridiplantae > Streptophyta > Magnoliopsida > Fabales > Fabaceae > Arachis > Arachis hypogaea. Next base: position 23,395,277 of record NC_092043.1, on the reverse strand, counting down.
TGTGTTTAAGACCCAAGGGTGTTCTTCTGTAAACATGGAAAAGAGGCACAGTAAGCTTCTCTCAATACAGAGTCAAACAAAGCCCCCACAATCAAACTCTAAGTTTGGTATTGGGAGGCCACAACCAAACTCTAAGTTTGGTGTTGAGAAACCCCCACATTCAAACTCAAAGTTTGGTGTTGGGAGGCCCTCATCATGCTCTAAACATCTGTGAGGCTCCATGAGAGCCCACTGTCAAACTATTGACATTAAAGAAGCGCTTATTGGGAGGCAACCCAATTTTTATTTATCTAATTTTATTTTATTTTCATTGTTCTTTTATGTTTTATTAGGTTCATGATCATGTGGAGTCACAAAAAATATTAAAATTAAAAATAGAATCAAAAACAGCAGAAGAAAAATCACACCCTGGAGGAAGGACCTACTGGCGTTTAAATGCCCGTAAGGAGCATCTGGCTGGCGTTCAACGCCAGAAACATGCTGCAGTTGGGCGTTGAACGCCCAGAACATGCATCACCTAGGCGTTTAAACGCCAGAATTGCATGCAAAGGCATTGTACATGCCTAATTGGTGCAGGGATGTAAATCCTTGACACCTCAGGATCTGTGGACCTCATAGGATCATCTCAGGATCTGTGGACCTCATAGGATCCCCACCTACCTCACCCTCTTTCTCTCTATTCACGGTCATCCCTTCTATTTTTCACCTCTCACATCCATCCATCTCTCTCCCTCTCTTCCATATCTTCTTCTTCTTCTTCTTCTTCTTCTTCTTCTTCTATTCTTTCTTCTTTTGCTGAAGGGCGAGCAACATTCTAAGTTTGGTGTGGTAAAAGCATAGCTTTTTGCTTTTCCATAACCATTGATGGCACCTAAGGCCAGAGAAACCTCAAAAAAAAAAGAAGAAGAAAAAGGGAAGACAATTGCTTCCACCTCTGAGTCATGGGAGATGGAGAGATTCATCTCAAGGGTCTATAGCTCAATGGTAGAACATTTGACTGTAAATCAAGAGATCCCTGAGATACCTCAGGGGATACATTTTTCTCCACACAATTATTAGGAGCAACTAAAGGATAGGAACACCAAAATCACTAGGGATCATGCAACAGAAGCAAGGAAGAGACATAGAGAAGCTCAAAGAGCACCATTGGTTCTTCAAGAGGAGGACACCACCCTCACTAAGGTGGACTCATTCCTTAATCTCCTTGCTCTTATTTTTCTGTTTTTTTATTTTTATGCTTCATGTGTGTTTATGTTTTGTGTCTCTACCTCATGATCATTCGTATTTAGTAACTATGCCTTAAAGCTATGAATAATTCCATGAATCCTTCACCTTTCTTAAATGAAAAATATTTCTAAATCAAAAGAACAAGAAGTACATAAGTTTCGAATTTATCCTTGAATTTGGTTAAATTATATTGATGTGGTGACAATACTTTTTGTTTTCTGAATGAATGCTTGAACAGTGCATATTTTTGATCTTGTTGTTTATGAATGTTAAAATTGTTGGCTCTTGAAAGAATGATGAACAAAGAGAAATGCTATTGATAATCTGAAAAATCATGAAATCGATTCTTGAAGCAAGAAAAAGTAGTGAATAGCAAAAGCTTGCGGAAAAAAAAGTTGCGAAAAAAAAGAAAAAAAAAAGAGAAAAAGCAAGTAGAAAAAGCCAATAGCCCTTAAAACCAAAAGGCAAGGGTAAAAAGGATCCAAGGCCTTGAGCATCAATTGATAGGAGGGCCCAAGGAAATAAATCCAGGCCTAAGCGGCTAAATCAAGCTGTCCCTAACCATGTGCTTGTGTCATGAAGGTCCAAGTGAAAAGCTTGAGACTGAGTGGTTAAAGTCGTGATCCAAAGCAAAAAGAATGTGCTTAAGAGCTCTGGACACCTCTAACTGGGGACTTTAGCAAAGCTAAGTCACAATCTGAAAAGGTTCACCCAGTTATGTGTCTGTGGCATTTATGTATCCGGTGGTAATACTGGAAAACAAAGTGCTTAGAGCCACGACCAAGACTCATAAAAGTAGTTGTGTTCAAGAATCAACATACTTAACTAGGAGAATCAATTAACACTATCCGAAATTCTAAGTTCCTAGAGAAGCCAATCATTCTAAACTTCAAAGGAAAAATTGAGATGCCAAAACTGTTTAGAAGCAAAAAGCTACAAGTCCCGCTCATCTAATTAGAATTAATATTCATTGATATTTTGGGATTTATAGTATATTCTCTTCTTTTTATCCTATTTGATTTTCAGTTGCTTGGGGACAAGCAACAATTTAAGTTTGGTGTTGTGATGAGCGGATAATTTATACGATTTTGGCATTATTTTTAGGTAGTTTTTAGTATGATCTAGTTACTTTTAGGGATGTTGTCATTAGTTTTTATGCTAAATTCACATTTCTGGACTTTACTATGAGTTTGTGTGTTTTCTGTGATTTCAGGTATTTTTTGGCTAAAATTGAGGGACCTGAGCAAAACTCTGAAAGAAGGCTGACAAAGGACTACTGATGCTGTTGGATTCTGATCTCCCTGCACTCGAAATGGATTTTCTGGAGCTACAAAACTCCAAATGGCGCTCAACGCCAGTTCCATGCTGCAATATATAATAGGCCATACTTTATTTGGGATTTAACGACATAAGCTGGCGCTCAACGCCAGTTCCATGCTACATTCTAGAGTCAAACGCCAGAAACAAGTCACGAACCAGAGTTGAACGCCCAAAACACGTCACAACTTGGCGTTCAACTCCAAGAGAAGCCTCAGCTCGTGGATAGATCAAGCTCATCCCAAACATACACCAAGTGGGCTCTAGAAGTGAATTTATGCATCAATTACTTAGTTTTGTAAACCATAGTAGCTAGTCTAGTATAAATAGGACATTTTACCATTGTACTAGTAGTCTTTTGACCACATCTTTGGACGTTTAGTTCTTAGATCTGGGGTCTAGCCATTTGGCCATGCCTGGACCTTTCACTTATGTATTTTCAACGGTGGAGTTTCTACACACCATAGATTAAGGGTGTGGAGCTCTGCTGTACCTCAAGTTTTAATGCAATTACTACTATTTTCTATCCAATTCGATATATTCCTGTTCTAAGATATTCGTTGCACTTCAACTTGAAGAATATGATGATCCGTGACACTCATAATCATTCTCACCTATGAACGCACGTGACTGACAACCACTTCCGTTCTACCTTAGGCCGGGCGCATATCTCTTGGATTCCTTGATCAGAATCTTCGTGGTATAAGCTAGAATTGATGGCGGCATTCATGGGAATCCAGAAAGTCTAACCTTGTCTGTGGTATTCCGAGTAGGATTCTGGGATTGAATGACTGTGACGAGCTTCAAACTCCTGGAGGCTGGGCGTTAGTGACAGACGCAAAAGAATCACGGGATTCTATTCCAACCTGATTGAGAACCGACAGATGATTAGCCGTGCTGTGACAGAGCATTTGGACCATTTTCACTGAGAGGATGGGATGTAGCCATTGACAACGGTGATGCCCTACATACAGCTTGCCATAGAAAGGAGTGATAAAAAAACTAGAAGGAAGAAGTAGAAAAGCAAAGATTCAGAAGAAACACAGCACCTCCATATACCTATCTGAGATTCCCACCATTGAATTACATGAGTAACTTTATCTTTATTTTCTATTTATTTTATTATCATTATTTAAACCAATAATCTCTTAATTCATTTAAATTCGCCTGACTGGGATTTACAAGATGACCATAGCTTGCTTCATACCAACAATCTCTGTGGGATCAACCCTTACTCACGTAAGGTATTACTTGGACGACCCAGTACACTTGCTGGTTAGTTGTGCGGAGTTTTGACAAAGTGTAATTCATGTTTAAGAGCACCAAGTCTTTGGAGTCATTGTTGATGATCACAATTTCGTCCACCAAGACTCTAAAAAAATTAAAGACAATACCTAATCTAGGGAACAAGATAATCTGTCAATTGTCCAAACTCGAACAATCCCCGGCAACGGCGCCAAAAACTTGGTGCACGAATTCCCACACTTCGTACAACCGAACTAGCAAGTGCACTGGGTCGTCCAAGTAATTCCTGAGCGATTCAGGGTCGATCCCATGAGGATTGTGGTTTGAAGCAAGCTATGGTTATCTTCTAAATCTTAGTCAGGCGGATAGAAATATAGGTGGTTTAATTAATTGCATAAAAGAAAATAAGGTATAAAATACTTTGTGAATTCGAATGTAACCAGTTATAAGAAGATGGTTACGGCTTGGAGATGCTTTGTCCTTCTGGAATAACTCTGGTCTTACTGTCTTCTTCAATTGTGAATGATTTCTTCTATGGCAGGCTGTATGTGATTGACACTGGTTTGAGCAGCCGCCAATACTCCTCCAGATCTGATTGAAGGTGAAGCTCCTGCAGTTCATTCTACTTGGTGATCCTACTCAAAACGCCACAGATAAGGTCGAATCTTTCGGATCAGAGGATGAAGTGCCTTTGGTTCTAGCCTCTACCACAGAGACCCTAATCTCCTCGTACCTCGGCTGAGCTGGTGTCTCGAGAAGTCCCCAACGGAGTCTTAGATTAGCCATCTAAGAGATGTATAATCAAGCAGGTGGTTCATCATTGTTCGATGAAAGACTCACTCTAAACCCATGTAGAATGTGATAACCTTATGACTATTTAATGCATTCATATTGATGAAGAACGAAGATACATCTTAGAATAGAGAATTAAACACGAATTGAGAAAGAATAGTAGTACTTTTATTAATCCGTAAAACTCAGCAGGGCTCCTTCCTTTAACCTAGGAGGTTTAGAAACTCATACTGATAGAAAATACAATGTGAAAAATGAAATATGGCAGATCCCCCTTTGAAGATCGTGTAAAAGTTCTTTAAATACTAAGCTAATGACTAAGGTTTACATAAGAAAAGGTAAACACTCTTTTAGTGCTTAAATCCACTTCTGGGGCCCATTTGACGAGTGTTTGGGCTGAGCTTTGATGAGATCTATGTGCTATGAGGTCTCTAGGGCACTTAACGCTAGCTAAGGGGTCTGCTTTGGGCGTTTGGACGCTGGTTTCCTCCTTTGGGCGCTGGACGCCTGGACTAGGGCAGGAGGCTGTCGTTGAACACCAGTTTTGGGCCTTCTATTCTGAAGCAAAGTATAAACTATTACACATTGCTGGAAAGCTCTGGAGGTCAGCTTTCCAAAGACGTTAAGAACGCTCCATTTGGACTTTTGTAGCTCCAGAAAAGCTCTTTTGAGTGCAAATAGGTCATATTTGGACATCTGCAGTGCTTTCTCTGCCTCTGAATCAAACTTTTGCTCCAACTCCTAAATTTCAACCAGAAAATACCTGAAATTGCATAAAAAAACACACAAACTCAAAGTAGAATTCAAAAATGTGAATTTTACACTAAAACCTATGAAAACTTAATAAAACTTGAACAAAACATGCTAAAAACTATATGAAAACAATGCCAAAAAGCTTATAAAATATCGGCTCATCGGTACGCACGGGTGTAAAAATTGTAGTTGTGCATACGCATGAATGCTTGTGCATACGCACGATTGTAAAACACTACAAACTTCATTTCTTCATAAATTCTTGACTTTTGCATGCTTTCTTCTCACTCCTTCAATCCATACATGCCTTGGAAACCTGAAACCACTTCATCAAACACATCAAGGCATCGAATGGAATTAAGGTGAATCAAAATTAGCAAATTTAGGACTTAAAAAGCATGTTTTTACTCTTAAACATATTTTAGGAAGAATTTATAAAATCATGCTATTTTCGTGAATAAATGTAGAAAAAGGTGATAAAATCTACCCAATTAAAGCAAATAAATACCATGAAATGTGGATTTATCATGCCGTTGCCGGGGTTTAATTGAGATTGACAACATACATCTGGTTAAATTCTAACTTAGATCTTGTTTAATTTTATTTTCTCTTCTTTCCTTTTCTTTTACGTGCCTTTTATTTTCTTTATCTTATTTAAATTCTTCTCTTCTTTCCTTATTCTTTATTCTGTAAGGTGCATTTGATGTTTTCTTGTTTATGGGTACAAGAAAACATGGAATCAAATGCTATGGCACAATTCTAGTAGTCAATATGCAAACTCACTCCTAAAGGAAATACTGCAAGATCCTACAAAAGAAAGGGAGGAAGACAACCAAGGAAATCCACATCCCCACTCCTAAAGGAAGTACTGCAAGATCCTACAAAAGAAAGGGAGGAAGACAACCAAGGAAATTGATGAGCGGATAATTTATACGCTTTTTGGCATTGTTTTTAGTATGTTCTAGTTAGTTTTTATTATATTTTTATTAGTTTTTAGTTAAAATTCACTTTTTTGGACTTTACTATGAGTTTGTGTGTTTTTCTGTGATTTCAGGTATTTTCTGGCTAAAATTAAGGGACCTGAGCAAAAATCTGATTCAGAGGCTGAAAAGGACTGCAGATGCTGTTGGATTCTGACCTCCCTGCACTCGAAGTAGATTTTCTAGAGCTACAGAAGCTCAATTGGCGCGCTCTCAATTGCGTTGGAAAGTAGACATCCTGGGCTTTCCAGCAATGTTTAATAGTTCATACTTTGCTCGAGATTTGATGGCCCAAACAGGCGTTCCAAGTCAGCTCAAGAATTCTGGCGTAAAACGCCGAAACTGGCACAAGAATGGGAGTTAAACGCCCAAACTGGCACAAAAGCTGGTGTTTAACTCCAAGAAAAGTCTCTACACATGAAAGATTTAATGCTCAGCCCAAGCACACACCAAGTGGGCCCGGAAGTGGATTTTTATGTCATTTACTCATCTTTGTAAACCCTGAGCTACTAGTTCTCTACAAATAGGACTTTTTGCTATTGTATTTTTAATCTTTGGATCACTTTAGATCTTTTGATCATCTTTGGACGTCTAGTTCTTAGATTATGGGGGCTGGCCTCAAGGCCATGCCTAGACCTTGTTCTTATGTATTTTCAACGGTGGAGTTTCTACACACCATAGATTAAGGTGTGGAGCTCTGCTGTACCTCGAGTATTAATGCAATTACTATTGTTCTTCTATTCAATTCAGCTTATTCTTATTCCAAGATATTCATTCGCACTCAAGAACTTGATGAATGTGATGACTAAGTGACGCTCATCATCATTCTCACTTATGAACGCGTGCCTGACAACCACTTCCATTCTACAAGAAAACAAGGCTTGAATGTGTATCTCTTGGATCCCTTAATCGGAATCTTCGTGGTATAAGCTAGAATTGATGGCGGCATTCAAGAGAATCCGAAAGGTCTAAACCTTGTCTGTGGTATTCTGAGTAGGATTCAAGGATTGAATGACTGTGACGAGCTTCAAACTCCTGAAGGCTGGACGTTAGTGACAGACGCAAAAGAATCACTGGATTCTATTCCAACCTGATTGAGAATCGACAGATGATTAGCCGTGCTGTGACAGAGCGCGTTGAACATTTTCACTGAGAGGACGGGACTGTAGCCATTGACAATGGTGATGCCCAACATACAACTTGCCATGGAAAGGAGTAAGAAGGATTGGATGAAGACAGTAGGAAAGCAGAGAGACAGAAGGGACAAAGCATCTCCATACGCTTATCTGAAATTCTCACCAATGAATTATGTAAGTATCTCTATCTTTATTTTATGCTTTATTCATAAATCATCCATAACCATTTGAATCTGCCTGACTGAGATTTACAAGATGACCATAGCTTGCTTCATACCAACAATCTCCATGGGATTGACCCTTACTCGCGTAAGGTTTATTACTTGGACGACCCAGTGCACTTGCTGGTTAGTTGTGCGAAGTTATGATAAAGAGTTGAGATTGCAATTGAGCGTACCATGTTGATGGCGCCATTGACGATCACAATTTCGTGCACCAAGTTTTTGGCGCCGTTGCCGGGGATTGTTTGAGTTTGGACAATTGACGGTTCATCTTGTTGCTTAGCTTAGGTATTTTTCTTCAGAGTTCTTAAGAATGAATTTTAGTGTTTCAAGGTGATGTTCTTATCATCACCAAAGCTGATTGATTCTCATCAATTTAGCTCTTGAATGTAATATCCTGCTGAAGCTTGGCTAGCCATGTCTAATTTTTTTAGACTAAAGCTTTAGACTAACATTGCATGATTCCTGGAATTCTCATTAAGAATTTTGATATCCTTATTTTCTTTTTCATTGAATTTTCAAAAAAAATTTATAAAATCTTAAAATCAAAAATATTTTTTTTTGTTTCTTGTTTGAGTCTAGTGTCTAATTTTAGGTTTGGTGTCAATTGCATGTCTTTATTCTTCTAATTTTCGAAAATTACATGCATTATGTTATTCATTGATCTTCAAGTTGTTCTTGATGATTTCCTTGCTCTAATCTTTAAATTCTCTTGTCTTGAGTGTTTTGTTGTTTCTCATATGCATTCTCAGTTTGTTAGTGTCAGTAGCATACAAACTTCTAAGTTTGGTGTCTCACATGCATTGTTTATTTGATTTTAGTTGCATTTTGATTATTCCTCATCATTAAAAATTCAAAAATTTTTTATTTGTGTCTTTTCAAGTCAATAATACAGAGAATTGAAGATTCAGAACATATAGCAGAGGAATTACACAGAAAAAGCTGAGCGTTCAAAACGCCCAGAAAGGAAGGAAAACAGGCGTTTAAACGCCAGCCAGGGTACCTGGCTGGGCGTTTAACACCCAAAAGGGTAGCATTTTGGGCGTTAAACGCCATAATGGATACCATTCTGGGCGTTTAACGCCAGGATGGCACAAGAGGGAAGATTTTGTTTTTAATTCAAATTTTTTTTCAAGTTTTCATAATTTTTCAAAATCAAATCTTTTTCAAATCATATCTTTTCAATCATATATTTTCAAAATTAATTTCTTTCCATTTTCAAAAATACTTGCTAACAATTAATGATTTGATTCAACATTTCAAGTATGTTGCCTTTTCTGTTGAGAAAGGTTTAATGTCTGAATCATATCTTTTAAATTTCTTGTTAGCCAAGTCATTAATTTTCAAAATCAAATCTTTTTAAATTCTTTTTCAAATCATATCTTCTTAATCATATCTTTTTAAGACTGTCATATCTTTTTTATTTTTAATTTCAAAATCTTTATAAAAAATCACTTAATTTCTTTCCCAATCTTAGTTTTCGAAAATCAGTTACTATTTTTCAAAATTTTTTTTATTAATTCACTTTAATTTTCGAAAATTTCTTCCCCTCTTCCCACATCCTTCTATTTATAGACTAACACTCCTCCTCAATGCACAATTTGAACTCTATCTTTCTTGATAAGTTCGAATTCTTCTACCTCTTCCTTCTATTTTTCTTTTCCTCTGACACCTTAAGGAATCTCTATACTGTGACATAGAGGATTCCATACCTTCTTGTTCTCTTTTCTTTCATATGAGCAGGAGCAAAGACAAAAGCATCTTGTTGAGGCTGACCCTGAACCTGAAAGGACCTTGAAGCGAAAGCTAAGAGAAGCTAAAGCACAACTCTCTGTAGAGGACCTAACAAAAATCTTCAAAGAAGAAGACATGGCAGCCGAAAACAACAACAACGCCAACAATGCAAGGAAGGTGCTGGGTGACTTTACTGCACCTACTCCCGACTTCTATGGGAGAAGCATCTCTATCCCTGCCATTGAAGCAAACAACTTTGAGCTTAAGCCTCAATTAGTTTCTCTAATGTAACAGAATTGCAAGTTCCATGGACTTCTATTGGAAGATCCTCATCAGTTTTTAGCTGAGTTCTTGCAAATCTGTGACACTGTCAAGACTAATGGGGTTGACCCTGAGGTTTACAGACTTATGCTATTCCCTTTTGCTGTAAGAGATAGAGCTAGGATATGGTTAGACTCACAACATAAAAGAAAGCCTGAACTCTTGGGAAAAGCTAGTCAATGCCTTCTCGGCAAAGTTCTTTCCACCTCAAAAATTGAGTAAGCTTAGAGTGGAAGTCCAAACCTTCAGACAGAAGGAAGGTGAATCCCTCTATGAAGCTTGGGAAAGATACAAATAATTGATCAGAAAGTGTCCCTCTGACATGCTTTCTGAATGGAGCATCATATGTATCTTTTATAATGGTCTGTCTGAACTGTCCAAGATGTCATTGGACAGCTCTACTGGAGGATCTCTTCATCTGAAGAAGACGCCTGCAAAAGCTCAAGAACTCATTGAAATAGTTGCAAATAACCAATTCATGTACACTTCTGAAAGGAATCCTGTGAACAATGGGACAAATCAGAAGAAAGGAGTTCTTGAGATTAATACTTTGAATGCCATACTGGCTCAGAATAAAATATTGACTCAGCAAGTCAATATGATTTCTCAAAGTCTGTCTGGAATGCAAGCTGCACCAGGCAGTACTAAGGACGCTTCATCTGAAGAAGAAGCTTATGATCCTGAGAACCCTTCAATGGAAGAGGTGAATTACATGGGAGAACCCTATGGAAACACCTATAATCCTTCATGGAGAAATCATCCAAATCTCTCATGGAAGGATCAACAGAGACATCAACAAGGTTTCAACAACAATAATGGTGGAAGAAACAGGTTTAGCAATGGCAAGCCTTTTCCATCATCTTCTCAGCAACAGACAGAGAATTCTAAGCAAAGCCACTCTGATTTAGCAACCATGGTCTCTGATCTAATCAAAACCACTCAAAGTTTTATGACTGAAACAAGATCCTCCATTAGAAACTTGGAGGCACAAGTGGGTCAGCTGAGTAAGAAAGTTACTGAACTCCCTCCTAGTACGCTTCCAAGTAATACAGAAGAGAATCCAAAAGGAGAGTGTAAGGCCATCAACATGGCCGAATTTGGAGAGGAGAAAGAGGCAGTGAGGGCCACTGAGGAAGACCTCAATGGATGTCCACTGGCCTCCAATGAGTTCCATAATGAGGAACCATGGGAATCTGAGGCTCACACTGAGACCATAGAGATTCCATTGGATTTACTTATGCCATTCATGAGCTCTGATGAGTATTCTTCCTCTGAAGAGGATGAAGATGTCAATGAAGAGCAAGTTGTTAAGTACCTTGGAGCAATCATGAAGCTAAATGACAAGTTATTTGGTAATGAGACTTGGGAGGATGAACCCCCTTTGCTCACCAAAGAACTGGATGACTTGACTAGGCAAAGATTACCTCAAAAGAGACAGGACCCTGGGAAGTTCTCAATACCTTATACCATAGGCACCATGACCTTTGAGAAGGCTCTGTGTGACCTAGGGTCAAGCATAAACCTCATGCCTCTCTCTGTAATGGAGAAGCTAGGGATATTTGAGGTACAAGCTGCAAGAATCTCACTAGAGATGGCAGACAATTTAAGAAAACAAGCTTGTGGGCTTGTAGAGGATGTTCTGGTAAAGATTGAAGACCATTACATCCCTGCTGATTTTATAGTCCTTGAGACTGGGAAGTGCATGGATGAATCCATCATCCTTGGCAGACCCTTCCTAGCCACAACAAAGGCTGTGATTGATGTTGATAGAGGAGAATTGATCATTCAAGAGAATGAAGAATCCTTTGTGTTTAAGGCTCAAGGATACCCCTCTGTAACCACGGAGAGGAAGCATGAAGAGCTTCTCTCAAAACAGAGTCAAACAGAGCCCCCACAGTCAAACTCTAAGTTTGGTGTTGGGAGGCCACAACCAACTTCTAAGTTTGGTGTTGAACCCCCACATTCAAACTCTAAGTTTGGTGTTAGGAGGTTCCAACATTGCTCTGAGTATCTGTGAGGCTCCATGAGAGCCAACTGTCAAGCTACTGTCATTAAAGAAGTGCTTGTTGGGAGGCAACCCAATGTTATATTTATCTATTTTCCTTTGTTATTTTATGTCTTTTGTAGGTTGATGATCATGGGAAGTCACAAAATCAATTGAAAAAGCAAAAACAGAATGAAAAACAGAAAGAAAAACAGCACACCTTGGAGGAAAAACTTGCTGGCGTTTAAACGCCAGTAAGGGCAGTAAATGAACGTTTAATGCCTAGTCTGGCACCATTCTGGGCGTTTAACACTAGAAAAAGGCACCAGACTGGCGTTTAATGCCAGAAATGGGCAAGAAGCTGGCGTTAAATGCCAGAAATGGGCACCAGCCCGGCATTTAACGCCAGGATTGGCAGAAGGAGCATTTTTGCTCGCCACTTGGTGCAGGGATGAATTATCCTTGACACCTCAGGATCTGTGGAACCCACAGGATCCCCACCTACCCCACCACTCTCTCTCTTCTTCACCCATTCACCAATCACCTCAACACCTCTTCCCCAAAAACCCCTCACCTATCAAATCCCACCATTCTCTTCACCACTCACATCCATCCTTCATAAAATCCCACCTACCTCACCATTCAAATTCAAACTAGTTTCTCTCCCAAACCCACCCATACATAACCGAACCCTACCCCTCTCTCCACTCCTATATAAACCCATCTTCACTCCTTCATTTTCACACAACCTAAACACTACTTCTCCCCCTTGGTCGAAACACAAAGCCTCCCTCCATCTCCTCTATTTCGTCTTCTTCTACTCTCTTTTTCTTCTTTTGCTCAAGGACGAGCAAACCTTCTAAGTTTGGTGTGGTAAAAGCATTGCTTTTTGTTTTTTCATAACCATTTATGGCATCTAAGGCCAGAGAAACCTCTAGAAAGAGGAAAGGAAAGGCAAAAGCTTCCACCTCCGAGTCATGGGAGATGGAGAAATTCATCTCAAGGGTGCATCAAGACCACTTCTATGAAGTTGTGGCCATGAAGAAGGTAATCGCCGAGGTCCCTTTCAAACTCAAAGAAGAGGTTGGGAAGTTCTTACCAACCCCATTCAACAAGTCGGAATCTTAATGGTTCAAGAGTTCTATGCCAATGCATGGATAACCAAGAACCATGATCAAAGTGTGAACCCGGACCCAAAGAATTGGCTTACAATAATTCGGGGGAAATGCTTAGATTTTAGTCCGGAAAATGTAAGGTTGGCATTCAACTTGCCCATGATGCAAGGAGATGAACACCCTTACACTAGAAAGGTCAACTTTGATCAAAGGTTGGACCAAGTCCTCATAGACATTAGTGAAGAGGGCGCTCAATGGAAGAGAGATTCAAGAGGGAAGCCGGTTCAACTGAGAAGGCATGACCTCAAGCCCGTGGCTAGGGGATGGTTGGAGTTTATCCAACGCTCAATCATTCCCACTAGCAACCGGTCCGAAGTTACTATAGACCGGGCTATCATGATTCATAGCATCATGATTGGAGAGGAAGTAGAAGTTCATGAGGTTATATCCCAAGAACTTTATAAGGTGGCGGACAAGTCCTCTACCTTGGCAAGGTTAGCCTTCCCTCATCTCATTTGTCACCTCTGTAATTCGGTTGGAGTTAACATAGAAGGAGACATCCTCATTGATGAGGACAAGCCCATCACTAAGAAAAAGATGGAGCAAACAAGAGATCCCACTCATCATGAAATCCCTGAGATGCCTCAAGGGATGCACTTTCCTCCACAAAACTATTGGGAGCAAATCAATACCTCCCTAGGAGAATTGAGTTCCAACATGGGACAACTAAGGGTGGAGCACTAAGAACATTCCATCCTCCTCCATGAAATTAGAAAAGATCAAAGAATCATGAAAGAGGAGCAACAAAGACAAGGAAGAGACATTGAGGAGCTCAAGCACTCCATAAGATCTTTAAGAGGAAGAACAAGCCGCCATCACTAAGGTGGACCCGTTCTTTAATCTCCTTGTTCTTTATTTTTCTGTTTTTCGAATTTTCATGCTTATGTTTGTGTCTTATGATCATTAGTGTCTTAGTGTCTATGCCTTAAAGTTATGAATGTCCTATGAATCCATCACCTTTCTTAAATGAAAAATGTTCTTAATTAAAAAAGAGAAGAATTGCATGAATTTTGAATTTTATAACAGATTAATTATGTTGATGTGGTGGCAATACTTTGACTTCTGAATGTATGCTTGAACAGTGCATGTGTCTTTTGAATTTGTTGTTCATGAATGTTGGCTCTTGAAAGAATGATGAAAAAAGGAGACATGTTACTGAGGATCTGAAAAATCATAAAAATGATTCTTGAAGCAAGAAAAAGCAGTGAATACAAAAAAAAACCGAAAAAAAGAAAGGAAAAAAATAAAAAAATAAAAAAAGTCATGATCCAAGGCAAAAGAGTGTGCTTAAGAACCCTGGATACCTCTAATTGGGGACTCTAGCAAAGCTGAGTCACAATCTGAAAAGGTTCACCCAGTTATGTGTCTGTGGCATGTATGTATCCGGTGGTAATACTGGAAGACAGAGTGCTTTGGGCCACGGCCAAGACTCATAAAGTAGCTGTATTCAAGAATCATCATACTTAACTAGGAGAATCAATAACACTATCTGGATTCTGAGTTCCTATAGAAGCCAATCATTTTGAATTTCAAAGGATAGAGTGAGATGCCAAAACTGTTCAGAGGCAAAAAGCTAAAAGCCCCGCTCATCTAATTAAAACTGATCTTCATAGATGTTTTTGGAATTCATTGCATATTCTCTTCTTTTTATCTTATTTGATTTTTAGTTGCTTGGGGACAAGCAACAATTTAAGTTTGGTGTTGTGATGAGCGGATAATTTATACGCTTTTTGGCATTGTTTTTAGTATGTTTTTAGTATGTTCTAGATAGTTTTTATTATATTTTTATTAGTTTTTAGTTAAAATTCACTTTTCTGGACTTTAATATGAGTTTGTGTGTTTTTCTGTGATTTCAGGTATTTTCTGGCTGAAATTGAGGGACCTGAGCAAAAATCTGATTCAGAGGCTGAAAAGGACTGCAGATGCTGTTGGATTCTGACCTCCCTGCACTTGAAGTGAATTTTCTGGAGCTACAGAAGCCCAATTGGTGCGCTCTCAATTGCGTTGGAAAGTAGAAATCCTGGGCATTCCAGCAATTTATAATAGTCCATACTTTGCTCGAGATTTGATGGCCCAAACAGGCGTTCCAAGTCAGCTCAAGAATTCTGGCGTAAAACGCCGGAACTGGCACAAGAATGGGAGTTAAACGCCCAAACTGGCACAAAAGCTGGCGTTTAACTCCAATAAAAGTCTCTACACATGAAAGCTTCAATGCTCAGCCCAAGCACACACCAAGTGGGCCCGGAAGTGGATTTTTATGTCATTTACTCA
Organism: Arachis hypogaea; assembly: GCF_003086295.3. Classification (NCBI taxonomy): domain Eukaryota; kingdom Viridiplantae; phylum Streptophyta; class Magnoliopsida; order Fabales; family Fabaceae; genus Arachis; species Arachis hypogaea. Next base: position 23,380,121 of record NC_092043.1, on the reverse strand, counting down.
TCTTTGTAAACCCTGAGCTACTAGTTCTCTACAAATAGGACCTTTTGCTATTGTATTTTTAATCTTTGGATCACTTTAGATCTTTTGATCATCTTTGGATGTCTAGCTCTAAGATTATGGGGGCTGGCCTCATGGTCATGCCTAGACCTTGTTCTTATGTATTTTCAACGGTGAAGTTTCTACACACCATAGATTAAGGTGTGGAGCTCTGCTGTACCTCGAGTATTAATGCAATTACTATTGTTCTTCTATTCAATTCAGCTTATTCTTATTCCAAGATATTCATTCGCACTCAAGAACTTGATGAATGTGATGACTAAGTGACGCTCATCATCATTCTCACTTATGAACGTGTGCCTGACAACCACTTCCGTTCTACAAGCAAACAAGGCTTGAATGTGTATCTATTGGATCCCTTAATCGGAATCTTCGTGGTATAAGCTAGAATTGATGGTGGCATTCAAGAGAATCCGGAAGGTCTAAACCTTGTCTGTGGTATTCTGAATAGGATTCAAGGATTGAATGACTGTGACGAGCTTCAAACTCCTGAAGGCTGGGCGTTAGTGACAGACGCAAAAGAATCACTGGATTATATTCCAACCTGATTAAGAACCGATAGATGATTAGCCGTGCTGTGACAGAGCGCATTGAACATTTTCACTGAGAGGACGGAACTGTAGCCATTGACAACGGTGATGCCTAACATACAGCTTGCCATGGAAAGGAGTAAGAAGGATTGGATGAAGACAGTAGGAAAGCAGAGAGACTGAAGGGACAAAGCATCTCCATACGCTTATCTAAAATTCTCACCAATGAATTACATAAGTATCTCTATCTTTATTTTATGCTTTATTCATAAATCATCCATAACCATTTGAATCTGCCTGTTTGAGATTTACAAGATGACCATAGCTTGCTTCATACCAACAATCTCCGTGGGATCGACCCTTACTCGCGTAAGGTTTATTACTTGGACGACCCAGTGTACTTGCTGGTTAGTTGTGCGAAGTTGTGATAAAGAGTTGAGATTGCAATTGAGCGTACCATGTTGATGGCACCATTGATGATCACAATTTTGTGCACCAGAAATCCACATCCCCATGAAGCAGAGAGTTGCAAGAAGGATGGTTTCATTGAACCATCAATCCAAGAAGCTCTTGATGAAGACGACACTCCAACCGTCACACAACATCCAACTCTTGATATCAAAGAAGTGAAGGCAACCAACAAAAGCACCAAAAAGAGGATTATGACCAAGAAATGGAAGACCATATCCATGAAAAAGAGAAGGTCAAAAAGCAATCCAACCCCTACCCTAACAAGCAAGTTCACTCAAGCTAACAACAAAAAAAGCTTGTTCGAAAGAAGCCAATACAGGGGATTTCAATTTTCTCCTCTTCTTTCCCCTTGAGGTCATTCCTCTTAACCAACTGTGAGAAGAGGAAGAAAGTCATGAACATGTCAAGCTAATGACATTAAAAGAGCGCTTGTTGGGAGGCAACCCAGCCATCAATAACTTTTTTTTATGCTTAGTTTACTTTCAAGAATTTGGCATATGATTGCATTCTAAGCTTGGTGTTTGACGATCGGATTCTTGCTAGTATAGAATTTCATAATAAATTCTCGTTGCAAGTATAGTTTCTAGAATAACAAGAATCCTTTCGTACAAAAGTTTGGTTGTCACAGTAACAAAACCCAATAAAAAGTAATAACCGAAGTATTTAAACCTCGGGTCGTCTTCTCAAGGAATTGCAGGGAAGTATAATTTATTATTGGTTATGAGTTTTCTAGGAAATTTGGAGTTTGGGTAATGGGCACAGATATAATTATAAATTAAAGCAATATAAATTAAAAGAGATTTATATATATCTAAATAAAAAACCTTGACTGGTAGAATGATTAATTAGAAGTTCTATCCTTGTTGGATTTTTCAAGTGTAATGGTAATTGGTTGTTGTTCTTCTTGGTTATTCTTTACTAAATAAAGGAAAATTAAGTTAGGAGTCAACTTCTAGTCACGAGTCCTAATCCTCTCTCTTGGGAAGGATTAGTGTTAGTGGCCAGAGAGCCAATCACCAATTAACTCTTGAGTCTTCCAACTCAAGGGTCTCCAATTTATCAATTCATCAATTAAAGCCAAGAATATAAAAAGCTAAGTAAAAATCATAATCTAAAATACCTCAATTTGCATTAATAAAAGAAATCAAATCTAACATGGAAAAGTTCATAAATTAAATTCGAAAAATAAATAAAAGGAACATTAAACCTGGAAATTGAGAAGAAGAAATCCTAAATACTTTAAGAGGAATCATAATCCTAAATCCTAAGAGAGAGGAGAGGCTCTCCTCTCTCTCTCTAAAACTACATCTAAAAACTAAAATTGTGAATTATGAATGTTGTATGAATGTTCATTGAGTCTCTGCATGTTCCTGGCTTTATTCTGTGTTTCTGGGCCAAAAACTGGGTCAAAACGTGGCCCAGAATTGCCCTCAAAGCTTTCTGAATTTTCTGCAGATCGCGCATGTCACGCGTACGCGTTTGACGATTTTCCTCTCCACGCGTGCGAGTCAGGCACACGCTCGCGTCGTTTGCGCGAACTTTAATCCACGCGTATGCGTCAAGCACGCGTACGCGTCGCTGTGATTTTGTCCAAATCGCGCGCACGCGTCAACCATGCGTGCGCGCCACTGTTCGCTGGTTGTCTCCTTTATTTCTTGTGCTCCTTCCCTTTTTGCAAGCTTCCTCTCTGTTCTCTAAGTCATTCCTGCCCTATGAAGCCTGAAATACTTAACACACGGATCACGACATCGAATGGTATAAAGGAGAATTAAAATACACAATAAAAAGATCTCTAGGAAGCATGTTTTCAACCATGGAACAATTTTGGGAAGGAATTGTAAATACATGCTAATCATATGAATAAATGGGTAAAAACTTGATAAAACCACTCAATTAAATACAATATAAATCATAAAATAACGGTTTATCAACCTCCCCACACTTAGATATTAGCATGTCCTCATGCTTAGCTTAAGGAGATAAAAAATAAATGAGTAGGGAAAAGCAAGACTCATGAAATGCAACCTATCTATGTGAATGCAACTACATGCAAAATGTTTCTACCTACTTGGTTAAAATTAAACAATTCCTTCAAGAACAAATATGAACTGGATTTCACTAATTCAAATCACACAGTAAAAACAAGTAAACTTGTAAGAAGATAGCTCATGAAAGAAGGGAATATAGAATCAAGCATTGAACCCTCACTAGTAGTGTATATCACTCTAGTCTCTCAAGTGTATAGGGTAATTTACTCTACTCTTCTCTAATCATGCTTTCTAAACTTTGTTCTTCATCTAACCAATAAACAAATATTTAGTATACCAATGCAAACATCATGAGGTCTTTTCAGAGTTGTAATGGGGCTAAGCTAAGGGTGAGGGTATATGTATGGACAAGTGAGCTATAATATGAATCTTTGACTAACCTAAGCTCTCACCTATACACACACTTTATATACTTTTAAATTCATGCCTAGCTACTCAAAATTCCCATTTTCGCATTACGTACTCATGCATCAACCTTTATTTTAATTTTATCACATATGCATTGATATTTTTATTAACTTAACCTTGCATTGGGGTAATTTTGTCCCCTTATTTATTTACTTATTTATTGAATATTTTTGAATTTTTCTCTTTTTTTTTACTTGAAAATAAACATAACATATCAATGCACATGGATTTTTTTTTATTTTTCTGGTCTCACATGAGTAGGTACCCAAATTTCCAATATTTTATCAAAGTAAAAACATAACACATTCCCTTATTAACCCAAGTTCCCACAGTTTCCCCACACTTAGTTAATACACAATCTCTATCTTAAGCTAACCAAAGATTCAATTGGGGTAATTAATTATTTTTCCGCTTAAGACTAGTGATGTGGTAAAATATAGAATAGAAAGGATTAAAAGGCTCAAAGTGGCTAACAAGGGTGACATAAAAGGGTAGGCTTATTTGGAAGAAGTGAGCTAAAACAAGTAATGGCCTCAATCATAGGCAAGCATGTAAATACACTAAATAGTGGACATATAGAATGGAACAAAGCAAAGATTGCAATCATAGGGAAGAAAACATATAAGAATAAAATTCATGGTTTAAATAGTGTAACCATGTAATTAGGCTCAAAATCTTACGGATTGTGTGTTCTTAGCTTTTTAAACTATGTTCCAAATACAAATTCAAATAAATTTAACAAAAAATTTTCAATTTAAATTAGTGAAATACTATAAAAATTTCTTGAAAAAGAAAATATTACTTCAACCAACTAAATGCATAAAATCAAACAAACATGCAATTAAATATGCAAATGCAACAATGAACAAACAAATAAAATAGAATATTGGTGTTGAAAAGAAGGTAACTAACCCCTGGAAGTCAGTATTGACCTCCCCACACTTAAAGATTGCACCGTCCTCGGTTCATGCAGAGATGTACAAGTGGACGGGTGGTTCCGCAGCTAGTGCTCTTTTTGTTCCTTTTCTTGCTGATGGTTTGGGAGTAGCTTTCTCTTTTCCTTTCTTGGTGGCCATCCTAAAAAGGAAAAAAATAAGTACATGTAAAACTAAGGGTTTGAGCAAGGGAGAGGATAGTATAGGTGATAATCAATGCACGGTAAAGAGGGGTGTCGTTAACACATAGTCATGACTTCATGTGAAATGTTTATCAATGGAAATATAGCAAGTGCATGTAATGACAATTAAATGCAAGATGTTTATTGGCATGCTGGCAAAGGCATGAGTAGCATAGATCAAGCACTAAATGTCCAAGTTAGATTATCATCTCTTTCAAACTAACAATATGTTTGTATTGACAATTATATTTTAATTAATAAAATATAAAAGAAGTTTTGTGAAAAACAGGCATTAAAGTAGTAGGATAACATAAAAGTAGTGCATGATGCCATACGGACGTTTCACAAACACTTAGCATGCATGCTAAATAAGTTATTGAAAGTATTAAATTGAACATGCAAGCAACCCTGTAAAAAGTAATATATAATTGTCAAGCAATTCCTTAATAATCCACAAGCAAAATATAGAAAATAATGACCCAAATAAATTTCCAACACCAATTAAAAGAAAAAGAAAGAAAAAGAAAACATAGATAATGAAAGTAAAAAGAAAAAGAAGAAGAAAACATAAAAATAAGAATAAGAATAGAAAAGTAAAGAGGGAAGAAAAAAAGAAAAACCTTGATAATGGTAGTGAAAAAGAGGAAGTAGAAAGTGAGAAAAAAGGAAGAAGGAAGAAGAGAGAAGAAAGAAATAAGAAGGGATAAGAAAAATTAGAATTTGGGGAAGAAAAGATAAGATGTTTGGCTAATCTGGATAAGTTGTGTGCCGCATGTGATGCGAACGCGTGAGTGACGCGGTCGCGTGGTGTAAAATAATTATCGGTGACGCGGACGCGTGGGTCATGTGGTCACGTAGTCTGATTTATGCTATTGGCGCGAGTGCAGCCTCGTGTTCGCGCAACTCTCTGTTTGAAACTCATTTTGCCAAATTTTAGGGTGATGCATTTGTGTGGTTGACGCGATTGCATGAATGGCCATATTTTGAAAACGAAGGGGACACGTGGAGCATGTGTTCGCGTGGTAGAGCTTGTGCTTTTAGCATGATTCCAGCCCCACTCCATCACAACTTGTTGCCATACACCCGTTTACGTTGATTTTACAGGGCCACGCGTTCACATGGGTGACACGGATGCGTGGGAGGCTCTTTTTCAAAATGACGCAGACGCGTTATTGACGCGGTCGCATGGGCATGGTTGTGCCTGAGGCACGCCTCCAGCCACGCTATCGCGTGACTTTCTGTTCAATTTTCTTTTCTTCCCAATGCACTTGTGACACAGACGCGTCAGCGACGCTTACGTGTCACGTGCATGTTTTCTTTTTTTTTTAAATACAAAAATGTAGAATGTAGATGCTTATACAAAATTTATGAATGACCACTAACAAAAATGAAAATAAAATAGAATAAAACTAAGAATAAAAAGAAAAGAATATACCATGATGGGTTGTCTCCCATCTATCACTTTTAGTTAAAGTCCTTAAGTTGGACATTTGGTGAGTCCCTTGTCATGGTGGCTTGTGCTTGTACTGATCCTTGAATCCCCACCAATGTTTGTAATTCCAATGGCCTCCGAGATCCCAAACTAGGCCCAAAGAGCCTTTAAGCAGGTTAAAGCAAGTGACAAGGCCCCAAGAGTATTGATTGCTCGACTGAATTCCAGGGTCCCAAATCTTGCTTTTGCACCCATCTTTTTTTTTTATTATCATGATTTCATCCGGGTGGCACGCAATTGAAATTCTCACTAAGGCATCCAAATAGTTTCCTAGACCCATTCAATTGAGCTTTACACCAAACATTGTATTTCAACTTGGAGCATACAACCATGTTGAACCTTGCTTGACAACTCCAACTACTAACCATCTTCCTCTTGCTCTTAATGCCGCAAAGAGCTCTAAGTTGACCATCCGTCTCTAGAAGCCCATATTCAAGTGGGAAAGTAAAGGTTAAGGATAAGAATTTTACCCACTTGAATGTTGTATTGGACAGTAATGGCTTTGGGAGAGGTGTTTCTAATGATCTTGCAAGCTCCACTCCCTTGTACTCTTCTTTGACATCTTCCACCTCTTTGCAAGCTTCTTCAATATCAACTTCTTCCTCTTGGTAGCTTTCTTCCAATTCGATTTCTTCTTCATTGCTCACCAAGGGCATGGGAGGTTGTGCTTCTTCTCTTTGAATCTCTATCTCATGATTAACCTCTTCCAAGTCTTCAACCATGATATGCCTTGGAGGTTGTACACCCTCCTCAACATCAATTGCAAACATCTTAAAAGGAGGCTCTATGACATGAGTTTTCCATGGAGGTTCTGTATCTTCTAAATCTCTAACCACTTCTTCCTCTTCAATGGCAGGCGTAGCTTCTTCCAATTGTTCCAATACAAAATCATGCTGCTCACTGTCCACCGAAGTTTCTAACTTCTCCTTCATGCCACGTTCTTCAGTAGATTTTCCACATGAAGCCATGGGGATTCCTTGAATGTCCGAACGTCGGGAAGGTAATCGATTTATTGCTTGATCCAGTTGGCGAAGGGTTGCATAAAGTTTTTCCACTATTTCCTTGAGACGATCCCTTGATTCTTGTTGCGCTCGACTATCATAAGTAGGATCATAGTGCTCTTGGATTGATGGATATGGAGATGGTGAATATTAAGGTGGTGGTTCTTGGGAGTAATTGGGTTGGAATTGGGGTGGTTCTATATATGGTTCATATGGCTCATAAGGTGGTTGGTATGGTGGTTGAGGGTTAGGGTTATATGGAGGTGAATGGCGGAAAGGGGCTTGTGAGTTTGGTGGTTCAAAGGCATGTTGTAGAGGTGGTTCATAATCATAGGGTGGGGCTTGTTGGTAACTACAAGGGGGTCCACCATATCTATCATCTTGGTACGCACCTCGGAATGGCTCTTGACCATGGTAAACTGGTGGAGGTTGGTTGTCACGAAGGGATCCACCATAACTATTGTCTTGGCATGCATTGTAGAATGGTCGTCGTCCATGGTACTTTGGAAGGTGTTGTTGCCGAAAGGGTTGATCAGATCCTCGTGGCTCCTTCCATCTTTAATTGCTTTGACCTTGATGCATGTTCCTGTTATAGCTTCCATTCCTTTCAACAAAATTAGAACCAAACTCATAGCGACAGGGGTGAGAATTCATAGTAGCTAATAAAAATTAAAAATGAAAATAAAAACAAAAACAAATAAACAAGCAAAGGAAAAATATTTACAATAACCAATAATAAGGCACACGTTTGCAATTCCCCGGTAACGGCGCCATTTTGACGATCGGATTCTTGCTAGTATAGAATTTCATAATATGTTGCAAGTATAGTTTCTAAACTAACAAGAATCCTTTCGTACAAAAGTTTGGTTGTCACAAGTAACAAAACCCAATAAAAAGTAATAATCAAAGTATTTAAACCTCGGGTCGTCTTCTCAAGGAATTACAGGGAAGTATGATTTATTATTGGTTATGCGTTTTCTGGGAAATTTGGAGTTTGGGTAATGGGCATAGATATAATTATAAATTAAAGCAATATAAATTAAAAGAGATTTATATATATCTAAATAAAAAACCTTGACTGGTAGAATGATTAATTGGAAGTTCTATCTTTGTTAGATTTTCCAAGTGTAATGGTAATTGGTTGTTGTTCTACTTGGTTATCCTTTACTAAATAAAGGAAAATTAAGTTAGGAGCCAACTTCTAGTCACAAGTCCTAATCCTCTCCCTTGGGAAGGATTAGTGTTAGTGGCCAAAGAGCCAATCACCAATTAACTCTTGAGTCTTCCAACTCAAGGGTCTCCAATTTATCAATTCATCAATTAAAGCCAAGAATATAAAAAGCTAAGTAAAAATCATAACTTTGAAATACCTCAATTTGCATTAATAAAAGAAATCAAATCTAACATGGAAAAGTTCATAAATTAAATTGGGAAAATAAATAAAAGGAACATTAAACCTGGAAATTGAGAAAAAGAAATCCTAAATCCTTTAAGAGGAATCCTAATCCTAAATCCTAAAAGAGAGGAGAGAGCCTCTCTCTCTCTCTAAAACTACATCGAGAAACAAAAATTGTGAATTATGAATGTTGTATGAATTATTCATTGAGTCTCTGAATGTTCCCTGGCTTTATTATGTCTTTCTGGGCCGAAAACTGGGTCAAAACATGGCCCGGAATCGCCCTTAGCATTTTTTGAATTTTCTGCAGATCGCGCATGTCACGCGTACGTGTCGTTTGACGATTTTCCTCTCCACGTGTATGCGTCAGACACGCACTCGCGTTGTTTGCGCAAACTCCAATCCACGCGTACGCGTCAAGCACGCGTACGCATCATTGTGATTTTGTCCAAATCGCACGCACGTGTCAGCCATGCGTGCGCGTCACTGTTCGCTGGTTGTCTCCTTTATTTCTTGTGCTCCTTCCCTTTTTGCAAGCTTCCTCTCCATTCTCTAAACCATTCCCGCCCTATGAAGCCTGAAACACTTAACACACGGATCACGACATCGAATGGTATAAAGGAGAATTAAAATACACAATAAAAAGATCTCTAGGAAGCAGGTTTTCAACCATGGAACAATTTTGGGAAGAAATTGTAAATACATGCTAATCATATGAATAAGTGGGAAAAGACTTGATAAAACCACTCAATCAAACACAATATAAATCATAAAATAATAGTTTATCAGTGTTGCCATGCAACAATTTGATTTCCAAACCTTCACTGGGTACTTGCATCATTCTAAAATGAAAGTATCACACTAAGTTTGGTGTTGCCACTTACTACCTTTCACACAAAGTACCATGCACACACCACTTATTAATGCAATCATATTGTCTCCATTTTCTTTCTTGTGCCTTTATTGTTATCTTTAAATTTGCTTGCTTAAGCACATTCATTACTCACATTTCATTGTTTAAGACATTCATGACCCATCATAAGCTCCATTACCACTGTTTTATTTGTTGCTTGAGGATAAGCAATCATTCTAAGTTTGGTGTGGGAAGGGGAAGAATAGGAGGAAAATGACAACAACAATGAAGATGAACTACATTATGGTAAAGTTCCTTTTTCCTCTTATTTGTTTCCAGTATATTTAATTGCATGAGTGTCTCTTATTTTCTCTGTATTCTTGTGTGTTGTGAATAAGTATAACTTAATTGCTGAATTATAACATGTTGCTGTGACATTATAATTACCATCCTGAATTTTGTGAGTTCAAAGCAATTTAGTTTCATGATCATAAACAAACAAGGTCATTAAAGAAGAAGTTAGCATAAGCATATAAGTATTGGGAGGCTAGCATGACTATTGTTGCTCAATTGCATTTGAATTTGTTTATTTGAAGTTTTCATCTAGGACAATTTATGAAATATTTGAAATCATTAAAACCTTCAAGAAGCAAATGCGATTAAGGCAAGAAAAGAAAAAGAGAAAGAATGAGAAAGTTGAAGGCTCTGAGTACCAATGACAATTCATGTGTCAAGTACTTGTGGTGTTTATGTATCAAGAAAAAAGCTTGAAAACAAAACACTTAGAGTCAAGGATAGGCTCAAGTGCAAAGTACTCCCTGAAAGCTCAAGGCTCTGAGCATCAATAATTAGAGAGTAAGGAAAAGAAACAAATGAGCTAAAAGAGTCCTCTAATTAAATGCTTGTGGTGCTTATGTATCAAGTGGTAATACTTTAAAATAATACATTTAGAGTCATAGCTTTTAACTCATGGTGCAAAGCACCCAAGAAGCTAAGCCAAGAAGAGAATAAAAAGCTTGTTTAAGGAAGGAACATAAAGAAAAAGATTTCATAAAATGAGCTAGATAGAAGCATCAATCATTTGGATCACTTTTGTGATTGTAGCGTGCATAAGAAACTAGCCAACCATGAACATAAAATTGCTACTCTTCTCACTTTGGTTTGTCAAAATTTATTGCATGATTCTTTTCTTGTTTGGGGACAAGCAAGGTTTAAGTTTGGTGTTGTGATGACTGCGCATCATGTTATAATTTTCTATGCTTTTTCATATCAAAATTTAGTTAATCATGCTTAATTATTGAATGTTTTTGTGCTTAAGTCATATATTACTTTCATCTCTTTGATTTGATTTATTTTTGTAGAAAATGATGGAAAAAGGAAGTAAAAAGCACAAAACAAGCATGATAAATGATAGGGGTAATTTGGATCTGAAAGTGGTACTTGTGCTGGAGCTCAAATTGAAGAATGGCACTGCCTGGGAGGCCTCAGCACTCACTCCCACGCTCTTTGGCAAGCCCTTGTGCCAAGAGCACCAGCACCCAAATTAGCATGACCCTGCCTTCTTCAACAGAGTATAACTTGCGTTGTAAAGCTCTGCTTGATACGATTTCAGCTGCTTTGAAAAGTAGACATCCAGAGCTTTCCAACGATATATAATAATATGGGGATTCCAAATCTAGCGTTAAAATGGACCTGGAAGCAGGCCTGGCGCTCTTACTGACGCTCTTGTCCACGCTCACTGGCCAGCGCCAGCATCCAGACAGCATGACCTTACTCCCTTCCAAGGAGCATAACTTAGGCTATAGGTGTACAAATGAGGTGCTTCTAGTTGCGTTGGAAAATTGACATTCAAAGATTTCCAACTATATATAATAGTATGGGATGGACATTCAATTAGAGCCTCAAAATGGGTGTTGAAATGGAATCTGAAGCAGCCTTGTCGCTCTCGAGCAAGCTCCCTCCAAGAGCGCCAACGATCCTGACAGCATGTCCTTGCCATCTTCCAAAGAGCATAACTTGATCTGTAGGAATCCAAATGATGTGCTTCCAGTTACGTTGGAAAGCTGACATTCAAAGATTTCCATGGATATATAATAGTCTATAGTGGGAATGCAATTGGGGTACAAACAATTGGCATCTTTAAAGCCCTAAGAACACCCAGCATGAAGCAACAAAGCAAGCACCCACCAGCCCTCATTCCACGCTCTCCATGGGCACTTGCTCTCAAGCTTGCCCAGGAGCACCACAACCTTGTCAAGCACCACCCCTAGTCATTAAACCACACCACACACCTACCTTGACACCATCAAAACCTCAACACCACCACTTCACCCTTGTCAGAAGCATTAACCTTGTCAAGACCCACGCTCTCCTCAGAACTCTCCAGCAAGCTTGCTGGAGAGTGCCACTTCCTCACACACACCACACTCCACGTTGTCATGACCAAGGCACCCTAGGCCACACTCTCTAAGGGTGCTCTCTTGGGCGCTCACTCAAAGAGCGCCTTCGACACCACTCAGGGCAGCAAGGGCAGCGCTCGCTTGGACGCTCTCCTGGGAGCTCACTCAAAGAGCACCTTCAATGCCATTCCAAGAGGAAGAAATGACTAGCGCTCTCTCTTCATGCCCACAAGCAAGCATAGCGCTCTCTTGGGAGTGTCAGACTCGCCCCCAGCACTTGCACTCACACTCGCCAACAAGCGCCTTCGACAAGCCCAAGCCCAATACATGGCAAGCATCCTTGGAGCCTCATCTTTGCTCAATTAATTTCATTCAAAGTTCACTCTAAATTCAAGCAAGAAAGTCTACAATTGTCAACCAATTAAGGTCACAAGAAGCATCTAGAATAGTTAATTTTAATTTCATTATAATTTGTTTTCAATTTCATTTAAGTTTGTAATTTAGGAGAGCCTATATAAAGGCCTTAGTTTTATAGCAAAAGGGGGTGAACTCTTGACTGGGAACACCATCCTAGGAGGGGTCTTTGGACTCTCCCTTCACACGCTTCTTCTCTTTCATTTTCTTTCATACCCACATTGTAAATTTTAGTTATGAATCTTTAATTTTCATTTCGTAAAGGAGCTCTGTTGTGATCCCAATGAATTAATGAAACCTTTCTTCTTCTCAATCCGCTTGTTATAGCTAAGGGAAATTTTTGGTGCTTCCTAGATCCATTCACTACCAGAAGGGGTTTGCATCTATTTGAATCTCTGTGTGAGTCTTGGAAAAGGGATCATAAGATTCAATTTGAAGTTTCTCCCTCATAACTCTTTTGATCAACACATTCTTAGTTGGTATGTGACATATAACTTCTTTGAATTGAGATCCTAAGGGTTGTGTGGCTCATGGATTAGAAATTTGAGCCTAACCTCTTCTCATGAACAATTAGATCAAGGAATTGGCAATTGATTGTGTCAAGAAAAATTGGGTTGCCAAGGAATTGGAACTCAATTGAAAATCTGCCATAGATCAACTTCATATGATTGAGAAGCAGTAAGACCCATTGATTCAAGAGGAATCAACTTCTCCAATCCCCTATGTTTTCTATCTTTACATTCCATCATTTACTTTCTTGCACTTTATTTCCATGTACTTTTATTTCTTGCACTTTACTTTTCTTGCTTTTTAATTTTCCAGCACTTTATATTCTTGCAATTTACTTTTCTTGCACTTTATTGCTTTCCTTTACTTTTATGTCATTTACTTTTCATATTCACTCATCATTCCACCATGCTTGTGTAACTAGAATAATAAATTTACTATTGGTTGCTTAATTCTTTAATCCTCGTGGGATCTACCTCACTCTTGTGAGTTTTATTACTTGATACGACCCGATGCACTTGCCGGTAGTTATTACGGAGAATTAATTTTTTTCGTCATCAAAGGCACAATTGAGGAATGGTCATTGGAGGTTGGTGCTAAATGCCTCGACTTGGCGTTTAGCACCGTGGTGCATGTATTTCAAAGAGCCACTACTGTGGAGGTGGCGCTAAACGCGGCAACATGGCGTTTAGCGCCAGGGGAAGCATCAACAATTCAAAACTCTCTGCTAGGTCCGTACGCACAACCTATGCTTCAACTTGATAATTTGCCACTGTTCATGTGGTGCTAAATGCGAGCATAAGCGCCAGGGGAAGGACAACCATCTCCACACTCTTTTCCAGGAGCGCGTGTGTGCGTGTGCACAAGGCTTCTCCTTTCACCTACTATGCGTACGCATGGACCTGTGTGCATACGCATAGTTTGTTATTTCCAAAAAAAATTTTGAAAGCATACTACCGGCATAGTGCCTCAGCATTAGCTTCGAATGGGAATTTCAATTTTAAAAAGAAAGAAAGCCGTGGGTCCCACCCCACCACCACCAACATTCACCAATAAGCTTTTCCCCTCTTCCCCAAAATCTCTCCTTCCAATTCCTATACCCCTATCACCCGTTACCCTCTCACTAACCCTCCTTTAATTCCATTAACTTCCATTCAATTTCCTTTGTTTTTACTCATTCTCTTTCACTTCACCACAACCATAACACCCTTCCTCTTACTACTTCTTTTTCTATCTCCATCCAATTTTTTTCACCACCCCCACTATTTCATACATTTTTTTAATCCCCGTCTTTCCATCTTTCCACCATTATTCTTTTTCCTTTTCTTCCTTTTCCATTCTTCTCCCTCTATTTTTTATTTTCTACATTTTCTTTGTTCAGGGACGAGCAAAAGTTTTAAGTTTGGTGTGGCTGTGATGATTGGATTTTTGTGTGGTCTAGAATTTCATAATAAATTCTCGTTACAAGTATAGTTTCTAAACCAACAATAATCCTTTCATACAAAAATTTGGTTGTCACTAGTAACAAACCCCTAAAAATATAAACTGAAGTATTCAAACATCGGGTCATTCTCCCTAGAAATTGCAATAAAGTGTTCTTGTTATTGGTTATGAGGTATGTTTGGGGTTTTTGGGATAATAGACAAGAAATATAAATGGCAAAGGAAACAAACTAACAACTAACAAAGCCCTTAGCAAGGTATGAGAACAAGAAGTTCTATCCTAGCTATGCTTATCATTTGTGATGAGAAGTGTTCATCACTCCCACTTAGTTGACCTCTAACCATGGAGGAGAGTCAAGTGGATGAATTAACTTGATTCCACAAGTCCTAGCCAACTCCTAAGGAAAGACTAGCTTAGTAGTATTCAAGTCAATTAGCAATCTCTAATTATCAATCAACAAGAGAATTTGATAACTCAAGTGTCACTAATTACTCTACCTAGGCCAAAAGGAACAAAATCTAACTCATATCTAAAAGAAGTATTTCATCAAACACATAAAAGGCAATAAAGGTAACAACATAAATTGCAAGAATTAAAGAGAGATCTAACTACAAGGGAAAGAGATCCATAATAGAAATCCAAATCAAACATGAAAAAACATGAAAATCATAAATTGCATTGAAAGGTAAATGGAAATCTACATAAGAAATCATAAAGTAAAAGGAAAATTGAAGAAGGAGAAGAAGTAGATCTAGATCTAAGAGAAGAGAAGTAAAACCCTAATCTAATCCTAATTCTAGAGAGAAGAGAGAGCTTCTCTCTCTAGAAACTAACTTTCCCTCCAAAACTAAACTAAACTAAACTAATGTGATGAAAGCTTATGATTTTCTTTTAGTCCTTGGGTTAAATAGCATCAGAGATGAGTTGGATTTGGGCCTAGGAAGCCCAGAATTCGCCCCTAGCGTTTTGCCTTTAAGTGAGTCATGTGCGAGCATCGACGCGTACACGCCATGTACGCGTATGCGTCGCTTGACAATTTCCTACCCATGACGCATACGCATCGCCATGCGACTCCACAACCCACGCATGCGCGTCTTCTTCACGTGCGCGTCGATCTCAACATCCCAAATCCTTGTTTTCACGAGTTCTCCACTTGCATGCTTTTCCTCTTCATCCCTTTGATCCATTCCTAGCCCATTCCAATTTGAATTCACTAACAAACATATGAAGGCATCTAGTGGAATCAAAGGTGAATTAATATTGACACATTAAAGGTATAAAAAACATGTTTTCACACTTAAGCACAAATTAGGAGACAATCATGAAACCTTGCTGTTTCCTTGGATAAATGTGGGTAAAAGGTCATAAAATCCTCCAAATTAAGCACAAGATAAACCCTAAAAATGGGGTTTATCAACCTCTCTACACTTAAACCATAGCATGCCCTCATGCTAAAATCAAGAAGGAAACAAAGGGTATCAACATTTATTCAATGTAACAAACTAGCTACATGCAATCTATCTCTACATGCAACTATCTAAATGAATGCAACTACTTGGTCAAAATAAATCAATTCCCAAGAAAGCCAATATAAGCACAAAGGCTAAAGGTATTAACAACCCAATCAAATCCGCAATCGAATTGAGTTATTAAATATTTTTACAAACTTGCAAGAAAGTAATTATTCTAGGTGGAGACATGTAATTGAGCAATTGAACCCTCACCGGATGTGTTTACACTTTATTCGCTTAAGTGTTTAGGGTTGATTCACTCGATTCTCCCCTAATCATGCTTTCCAAGATTTATTTTTTATCTAACAATCAACAATTAAGTATCATGAGGTCTTCTCAATCGGTTGTAATAGGGTTAGGGTCAAGGTAGGATGCATATTTGGTCAAGTAGACTTGAAATTTGAATATTTGATAAGCTTAGACTTCTCATCTAACCTATGACAACCTATACAATTAAGTACTAACCTAACTACCCATTCTTCACTTTTTCACATACTCATGCATTTTCTTTTTATTTTACAACACCTATACATTGATCTTTATTGAACTTTACTTTGGGGCATTTTGTCCCCTTTTTATTGCTTTTCTCTTTTTCTCTTTCTTTTGCTATGTTTTTTTTTCTTTCTTTTCTTTTCTTTTCACATTCACTTTTTCTTTTTGTTTTTCTCATATTTTTTTCTTTCTTTCTTTCAAACTATATACAAGAACATCAATGCATAAGGTTTAACATTTGATTAATACATGAGTATGTACCCAATTTCCTAAATTCCCGATAGAAATACAAAATACCCTTTTATCCCAACCAATATCTCAAGTTTCTCCACACTTGAATGATACTCACACTTACTAGCCTAAGCTAATCAAAGATCCAAATAAAGGACATTTATTATTTTTTGCTTTAAGGCTTGTAATGTGCTAAAATTTTGAACAAGTGGGTTAATCGTAGGCTCAAAATTAGCTAACAATAGAAGATAAAAGGTAAGGCTATTTGGGTAACTGAGCTAATAAAGTAATGGCCTCAATCATATAAATGCATGAATACAAGGAATAATGGACATAGAGAATCAAACAAATCAAGGATCACAATCATAGAAAGAGAATAATTGCACACAAGAAGGAAAATAAGTGGTTATAAGATGTAACCACACCATTGGGCTCAAATTTCACATGCTTGTGTTCTTAGCTCAAAAGTCATGTTCCAAAGTCATGTTCCACAATATATATATATATATATATATATATATATATATATATATATATATATATATATATATATATATATATATATATATATTTCAAGCAAGTTCAATAAAAAGTTTTTACTCAAATCAATTGAGGTTGCCCTATAGATCAAAATCTTGAAAATTTTCATTATTTTGACTAAGCTTATTATGTGTATATATGCAAAAGAAAATACAACTAGAATCCTAAAATGAAATGCAAAAGTGTTGGGATTAGAAACTTGTCACCCATAAGCGCCGAACGGTCGGATGACCTCCCCACACTTAAAAGTTTGCACCGTCTTCGGTGCACTCTGGTACACGGAATTGTGACACACAACTCCGTGCAGCTGACCAGCAAGTACACTGGGTCGTCCAAGTAATACCTTACATGAGTAAGGGTCGATCCCACGAAGATTGTCGGCTTAAAGCAAGCTATCGTCACCTTGTAAATCTCAGTCAGGCAGATTCAAATGGTTATGGGGTTTTGATAATTAAAAGATGAATAAGACATAAAATAAGATAGAGATACTTATGTAATTCATTAGTGGAAATTTCAGATAAGCGTATGGAGATGCTTTATTCCTCCTAAATCTCTTCTTTCCTACTGCCTTTATCCGGTCATTCATACTCCTTTCCATGGTAAGCTCTATGTAGGTGGATCACCGTTGTCAATGGCTACCATCCATCCTCTCAGTGAAAATGCTCTGGCTACGGGTTACGTAGGGCTAATCATCTGTCGTTTCTCGATCATGTCAGAATAAGATCCATTGATCCTTTTACACACTGTCACTCCGCCCAACACTCGTGAGTCTGAAGCTTGTCACAGTCATCCCATCCCAGATCCTACTCGGAATACCACAGACAAGGTTTAGACTTTCCGGATCTCAAGAATGCTGCCAATTGATTCTAGCTTATACCACGAAAACTCTGATCGCACAGAATGGAAGGCTCTGTTGTCAAGAGAGGTAACCATGCGTCATGAACCAGTAGGCCAAGAGATACACACTCAAGCTCTCGTAGATAGAATAGAAGTGGTTGTCAAGCACGCGTTCATAAGGGAGGATGATGATGAGTGACGACCGGATTTTCTATCGGTAAAGAAATTCACAAATATAATTGCGTTGTAAGTATAGTTTCTAAACTAACAGAGAATCCTTTCATACAAAAGTTTGGTTGTTACAAGTAACAAAACCCAATAAAATTTATAAACCGAAGTATTCAAACCTCGGGTCGTCTTCTCAAGGAATTACAGGGAGGTGTGTTTTATTATTGTTTATGAAAACCAGTATTTTTGGATTTTTGAAAGGTTTGAACAAGAGAAATAAATTGCAGGAATTAATAAATCAATAGCTAAAAAACTCTTGGCAAGGTATGAAAATTAGAATTTCTATCCTAGTTATCCTTATCAATGGTGATGAGAATTGGATTTTTCTCCCACTTTGTTAACCTCTAACTATGAAGGTAAGTAAAGTGGATAAATTAATTTTGATTCCTCATGTTCTAGTCTTTCCTTGGGAAAGGCTAGAGTTATTGGAACTCAAATTATTTCTTGAAGAATTCCAATTTTCAATCAACAATGAGTTTGATAACTCAAGTGTCTCCAATGACTCAACCAAAGCCAAAAGGGAAAAATCCAAATTATTTATATCATAAATAAAAGAGAGCAATCATAAATCTGAAATACCTCAAATCGCATTAAGTAAAGAAAATAAATATAGACATAAAGAGTTCATAAACTAAATTGATAAAATAAATAAAACAAACATTGAACCTGAGAAGAAGTTGAAATCCTAAATCCTTTAAGAGGAATCCTAATCCTAAAACCTAAGAGAGAGGAGAGAACCTCTCTCTCTAAAAACTACATCTAAATTATGAAAAGTGAATTATGATTCATCTCTCTTCATTCCTCCACTTCGCAGCCTTTAATCTGTGTTTTCTGGGCTCTAAACTGGGCCGAAAATAGCCCAGAAATCGCTGGGGGCGAAATCTGACACACTAATTTTCGTCACTGTGACACATCTATGTGGATCACGCATTCGCGATGCCTAGCTGTATGGACACTATAGCAAATTATATATCAAATCGAAGTCCTGAATGTTAGCTTTCCAACGCAACTGGAACCGCATCATTTAGACCTCTGTAGCTTACGTTATGACCATTTGAGTGCGAAGAGGTCAGGCTGGACAGCTTAGCAATTTCTTCAAGTTCTTGTATTCTTTCCACTTTTGAATGCTTCCTTTCCATCCTCTGAGTCATTCCTACCCTATAAACTCTGAAATCACTTAACACACATATCAAGGCATCGAATGGTAATAAGAGATTATTAAAATACACAAATTAAAGACACTAGGAAGCAAGTTTTCAATTATAGAACAAATTCTGGGAAGGAATTGTAAAACCATACAAATAGTATGAATAAGTGTGCAAAGGCTTGATAAAAACCACTCAATTGAGCACAAGATAAATCATAAAATAGTGATTTATCAACGTACCAATGCAAACATCATGAGGTCTTTTCAAGGTTGTAATGTGGCTAAGGTAAAGGTGAGGATATATATATGGCTAAGTGAGCTTTATAAATTGAATTTTTGACTAACCTAAGCTCTCACCTAACATACACTCTATATACTTTTAAATTCATGCCTAGCTACCCATAATTCCCACTTTTGTATCACTTACTCATGTACCACATTTTTTATATTTCTTTATCACATGTGCATTGATCTTTTTATTATCGCTTAACATTGGGGTATTTTTGTCCCCTTATTTATTTACTTATTTATTGAATTTTTTTGAATTTTTTTTG
The DNA here is from genome assembly GCF_003086295.3 of Arachis hypogaea. Taxonomy (NCBI): domain Eukaryota; kingdom Viridiplantae; phylum Streptophyta; class Magnoliopsida; order Fabales; family Fabaceae; genus Arachis; species Arachis hypogaea. The sequence continues at coordinate 23,360,445 of NC_092043.1, read as the reverse complement.
AAAATAAACAAAACATATCAATGCAAATGGATTTTTTTATTTTTCTGGTCTCACATGAGTAGATTCCCGAATTCCCAATATTCAAATAAATTAGAAACATGATACATTCCCTTATTAACCCATGTTCCCACCATTTTCCCACACTTAGTTGATGCACAACCTCTATCTTAAGCTAACCAAAGATTCAATTGGGGTAATTAATTATTTTTCCGCTTAAGGCTAGTGATGCGGTAAAATACAGAATAAACGGGGATTAAAAGGCTCAAAGTGGCTAACAAGGGTGACATAAAAGGGTAGGCTTATTTGGGAGAAATGAGTTAAAACAAGTAATGGCCTCAATCATATGCAAGCATGTAAATACACTAAATAATAGATATATAGAATGGAACAAAGTATGGCTTACAATCATAGAGAAGGAAACACACAAGAATAAAAATTTATGGTTAAATAATGTAACCATGTAAATAAGCTCAAAATATCACAGGTTGTGTGTTCTTTGGCTCAAAAAACCATGTTCCAAATACAACTTCAAACAAATTTAACACATAAAAAATTTTAATTTTTAATTTAAATTAGTGAAATTTTTCAAAAATAGGGTCTTAAAGAGAAACTTATTATTTTTCAACTAAGTAGTACTTAAATGCAAACAATCAACTACACATGCAATCTATTATGTAATGCAACAATGAACTAATAAAGAAAATAAGACATTGGTGTTGAGAAGAGAATAACTAACCCATGGAGATCGGTATCGACCTCCCCACACTTAAAGATTGCACCGTCCTCGGTGCATGCTAAGATGTGCAAGTGGACGGGTTGCTTTAACTGGTACTTTTCTCCAAGGATTGTGCAGATGGACTTGTTTGTCTCCCCATATAGAAGTTATTCCTTTTCCCTTCCTCTCGGTGGCCATCCTGAAAGAAGAGGAAAAGGAGGAAAAGTAACCCAGAAATAAATATAAGAAAATAAATAAAATATGGGTTGGTTAATGCCAAATAATAAAGGTCTCAATTACATGGTAGCTACACCATGCGAGTGAGAAAATAGTGGAAGCAAATGGCATATCAATAGTGCAAAAGTTACAACAATTGGGAAGAGAATGTGGGTAATGCAAGATAGTGTAAGTGCATATCAATGCAAAAAGAATATCAGTATTATAAAAATTAGCATTGACTTATGAATAATAATACCCAATTAGAATAAAACAAGTCATGAAGCACCAGAATAATTCAAGATAAGATGCAATAGTTAAAGAAGAGAATTGTAACGCCAATGGAAAAGAAAAAAAAAAGTAAGAAAGGAGGAAGAAAGAAATAAGAAGGGAAAGAAAAATTAGGATTTGGGGAAGAAAAAATAAGATATTTGGCTGATCTTGATAAGCTGTGCGCCGCTTGTGACGCGGACGCGTGGAGCACACGTTCGCGTGGTTAGTGCATTTTTGAAGTGATGCGGACGCGTAGGACACGCGTTCGCGTGGAGTGATTTGTGCCATTAGCGCGAGGGCAGCCTCGCGGTCACACAACTTTCTGGTGAAAAACTCAATTTGCCAAAATTTTGGGTGACGCGGTCGCGTGGGGGACGCGATCGCGTGGTTGGCCTTTTTCTGAAAAATGGTGCGGACGCGTGGGGCTTGTGCTTCTAGCACAAGTCCAACCCCACTCCATCACAACTTGCTGCCATACACCCATTTACGTCGATTTTACAAGGCCACGCGTTTGCGTGGGTGACGCGGACGCGTGGGCAGGCTATTTCGCATACGACGCGAACGCGTCAGCGATGTGGTCGCGTGGGTCAATTTGTGCCAAAGGCATGCCTCCAGCCACGCTTTCGCGTGACTTTCTGAAAAGTCTCTTTTCTTCCTAAGGCACAGAGGACGCGGACACGTCGGCAACGCTGTCGCGTTGTGTGCCATATTTTTTAATAATGCAGTATGCAGAATGCAATGCTAATATGACTGTTATGGATGATTCCAGATTCAATCAAAACTCAAAAACAGACTAAAAAAATTAAAACTGAAAAAGGGACGATCATACCATGGTGGGTTTTCTCCCACCTAGCACTTTTAGTTAAAGTCCTTATGTTGGACATTTGGCGAGCTCCTTGTCATGGCAGCTGGTGCTTGAACTCATCTTGAAACTTCCACCAGTGCTTGGACTTCCAATAAGCTCTATCAATACTAAGTAAATTCCTCAAGCTTTAATGGAGTTCTTTACAAGCTTTGAGCTCCCAGAATTGATCCTCATATATTCCTGGATCCTAAATCTTGTTTCTACACCCATCTTCAAGTTGATCATCATTATTCCAGCCGGGTGGTTCAGCTTTAGAATTCTCACGTAAGCACCCAAACATCTTCCTAGACCTATTCAATCGAGTTCTACACTAACCTTTGCATTTAAACTTAAAGCATCCAACCATAATGAACCTTGCAGGATAATTCTTACCACTGACCATCTTCTTCTTACTCTTAATGCCACAAAGAGCTCTAAGTTGACCATCCGTCTCTAGTAGCCCATATTCAAGTGGGAAAGTAAAGGTCAAGGATAAAAATTTTACCCACTTGAATGTTGTGTTGGACGGTAATGGCCTTGGGAGAGGTGTCTCTAATGAAATTGCAAGCTCCACTCCCTTGTGCTCTTCTTTGACATCTTCCACCTCTTTGCAAGCTTATTCAATTTCAACCTCTTCCTCTTGGTAGCTTTCTTCCAATTCAATCTCTTCTTCATTGCTCACCAAGGGCATGGGAGGTTGTGCCTCTTTTTCTTGAATCTCCATCTCTTGATCAATCTCTTCCAAGTCTTCAACCATGACATGCCTTGGAGGTTGTACACCCTCCGTAACATTAATTTCAAGCATCTTGGAAGGAGGCTCTATGACTGGATTTTCCTATGGAGGTTCAGCATTTCCTAAGTCTTCAACCACTTTTTCCTTTTCAATAATTGCTGCTTTGTCCAGTTGTTTAAGTATAAAATCGTACTCCTCCTTGATGATTTCTTTTCTATGACAACTCCCTTCAACTACTCCTTCATCTGCAAAGGTCTCTTCTACCTTCACCTTAGTGCCTCCTCTAGCTCCTTATAAAGTATGGATTCGCAAAGATGATCCCTTCTCTCTTGTTCCATGTCAATAGCATCATTGGGATCATGTTGCTCTTAGATTGATGGATGTGGGTGCTCTTCCATGAATGGTGGTGATGGGATGGAGAGATCATTCTGTGGTTAAAAAGGAAATGAACTAGAGCTTGAGGGTTGAATATTGGAGGTGGAAGGTTAGTCCATGCGGGATATAAGATTTTGGAGTTTAGAGGTGAGACCAATGAGAGAGGTAAGTGTGTTCTCCATGGAGGTTCGGGGTGGATAGCAGGGTACATTATTTTGGAGAAAGGGTTCATGGTAGGAAGGTGGTTCATCTTGATAATGGCATGGAGATGGTGAATATTGAGGTGGTGGCTTATGAGAGTAATTTTGTTGGAATGGGGGTGGTTCTATGTATGGTTCATTTGGCTCATAAGGTGGTTGGTATGGTGGATATGGATTACGGTCATATGGAGGTGAATGGTGGAAAGGGGCTTGTGAGTATGGTGGTCCAAAGTCATGTTGAGGAGGGGGTTCATAGGCATATGGTGGTGGTTGTTGATAATCAAAAGAGCGCTCACCATAGCCATTGTCTTGATATGCGTCACAGAATGGTTGTTGATAGTCCATTGGAGGTAGTTGTTGCCATGAGGGTTGATCAAATCCTTGTGGCTCCTCCCATCTTTGATTGTCCCAACCTTGATGCATGTTTTTATTGTAATCTCCTCTACCTGCAACATGATTGTAACCAAACTCATAGCTAAAGGGTGAGAGTTTATAGTAGTAGGAGAAAATAAAAACAAAAACTAACAAAAAGAAAATATTTTGAAAAAGATATGATTTTTGAAAAAAAGATAAGATAAGATTTTGAAAAAGATATGATTTTTAAAAAAAAAATTTGATTTTTGAAATTTAAAACTAAGATAAGATAAGATAAAAATTTTAAAATAAAAATCTGAATTTTTTTTCGAAAAAATCAATTTAAAAGCAAATATTTACAATAACCAATAATAAGGCACACGTTTGCAATTCCCCGGCAACGGTGCCATTTTGACATCGGATTTTCTATCAGTAAAGAAATTCACAAATATAATCGTGTTGTAAGTATAGTTTCTAAACCAACAGAGAATTCTATCGTACAAAAGTTTGGTTATCACAAGTAACAAAACCCAATAAAATTTATAAACCGAAGTATTCAAACCTCGGATCGTCTTCTCAAGGAATTGCAGGGAGGTGTGTTTTATAATTGGTTATGGAAAACAATATTTTTGATTTTTGAAAGGTTTGAACAAGAAAAATAAATTGCAGGAATTAATAAATCAATAGCTAAGAAAACTCTTGGCAAGGTATGAAAATTAGAAGTCCTATCCTAGTTATCCTTATCAATGGTGATGAGAATTGGATTTTTCTCCCACTTTGTTAACCTCTAACTATGAAGGTAAGTTAAGTGGATAAGTTAATTTTGATTCCTCAGGTTCTAGTCTTTCCTTGGGAAAGGCTAGAGTTATTGGAACTCAAATTAATTCTTGAAGAATTCCAATTTTCAATCAACAATGAGTTTGATAACTCAAGTGTCTCCAATGACTCAACCAAAGCCAAAAGGGAAAAATCCAAATTATTTATATCATAAATAAAAGAGAGCAATCATAAATCTGAAATACCTCAAATTGTATTAAGAAAATCAATCTAAACATAAATAGTTCATAAACTAAATTGATAAAATAAATAAAAGGAACATTGAACCTGAGAAGAAGTTGAAATCCTAAATCCTTTAAGAGGAATCCTAATCCTAAAACCTAAGAGAGAGGAGAGAACCTCTCTCTCTAAAAACTACATCTAAATTATGAAAAGTGAATTATGAGTCATCTCTCTTCATTCCTCCACTTTGCAGCCTTTAATCTGTGTTTTTTGGACTTGAAACTGGGCCGGAAATAGCCCAGAAATTGCTGGGGGCGAAATCTGCCACGCTGATTTTCGTCACTGCGATGCGTCCGTGTGGATTACGCGTTCGCATCATCTAGCTGTACTGCCACTATGGCAAACTATATATTCAATCGAAGCCCCGGACGTTAGCTTTCTAACGCAACTGGAACTGCATCATTTGGACTTTTATAGCTCAAGTTATGACCGTTTGAGTACGAAGAGGTCAGGCTGGACAGCTTAGCAATTTCTTCAAGTTCTTGTATTCTTTCCACTTTTGCATGCTTCCTTTCCATCCTCTGAGCCATTCCTGCCCTATAAGAGATTATTAAAATACATAAATTAAAGACTCTAGGAAGCAAGTTTTCAATCATAGAACAAATTTTGGGAAGGAATTATAGAACCATGCAAATAGTATGAATAAGTGTGCAAAGGCTTGATAAAAACCACTCAATTGAGGACAAGATAAACAATAAAATAGTGGTTTATCAATGAGTGTCATGGATCATCACATCCATCAGGTTGAAGTACGAGTGAATATCTTAGAACAAGAATAAGCGTGAATTGAATAGAAGAACAATAGTACTTTGCATTAATTCATGAGGAACAGCAAAGCTCCACACCTTAATCTATGATGTGTAGAAACTCCATCATTGAAAATACATAAGAACAAGGTCTAGACATGGCTGAATGGCCATGCCTCCCAAATAACATGAAACAATCGAAAAAAGGGTTCAAAGACCTGATCCCAAGATCAAAGATGATCAAAAGATGAAAATACAATAGTAAAAGGTCCTATTTATAGTGAACTAGTAACCTAGGGTTTACAGAAATAAGTAAATGATGCAGAGATCCACTTTCGGGGCCCACTTGGTGTATGCTTGGGCTGAGCATTGAAGCTTTCACGTGCATAGGCTTCTCTTGGAGTTAAACGCCAGCTCTGGTGCCAGTTTGGGTGTTTAACTCAAGCTTTTATGCCAGTTCTGGTGTTTAACACCAAAAAGGGTCTCTGACCGGTGTTTTGATTAGGCCATCAAATATCGGGCAAAGTATGGACTATTATACATTGCTGGAAAGCCCAAGATGTCTACTTTTCAACACAATTGAGAGCGTGCCAATTGGGCTTCTGTAGCTCCAGAAAATCTATTTCGAGTGCAGGGAGGTCAAAATCCAACAGTATCTACAGTCCTTTTTCAGCCTCTGAATCAAATTTTTGCTCAGGTCCCTCAATTTCAGCCAGAAAATACCTGAAATCATAGAAAAACACACAAACTCATAGTAAAGTCCAGAAATGTGATTTTTGCATAAAAACTAATAATTATATACTAAAAACTAACTAAATCATACTAAAAACTACCTAAAATCAATGCCAAAAAGCGTATAAATTATCCGCTCATCACAACACCAAACTTAAATTGTTGCTTGTCCCCAAGCAACTAAAAAAAATAGAATAAAAAGAAGAGAATATACAATGAATCTCACAATATCAATGAAACTTAGTCCTAATTAGATGAGCGGGGCTAGTAGCTTTTTGCTTCTGAACAGTTTTGGCATCTCACTTTATCCTTTGAAATTCAAAATGATTGGCACCTATAGGAACTCAGAATTTAGATAGTGTTATTTATTCTCCTAGTTCAATATGTTGATTCTTGAACACAGCTATTTTATGAGTCTTAGTCTTGACCCTAAGCATCTTGTTTTCCAGTATTACCACCGGATACATAAATGCCACAGACACATAACTGGGTGAACCTTTTCAATTTGTGACTTAGCTTTGATAAAGTCCCCAGTTAGAGGTGTCCAGAGTTCTCAAGCACACTCTTATTGCTTTGGATCACGACTTTAACCACTCAGTCTCAAGCCTTTCACTTAGACCTTCATGACACAAGCACATGGTTAGGGACATCTTGATTTAGCCGCTTAGGCCAGGATTTTATTCCTTTGGGCCCTTCTATCCACTGATGCTCAAAGCCTTGGATCCCTTTTACCCTTGCATTTTTCATATTTTTAAGTTGTACTTTTATGGAATTTGAAATTGGCACGAGTGGACACAACTCCGTTCAACTAACCAGCAAGTGTACTGGGTCGTCCAAGTAATAAACCTTACGCGAGTAAGGGTCGATCCCACAGAGATTGTTGGTATGAAGCAAGCTATGGTCACCTTGTAAATCTCAGTTAGGCAGATAAAATTATGGAATTTAGAAAATCAAATAATAAAAAGAAATAATAAAAGGGATACTTATGTGGATTCATTGGTGGGAATTTCAGATAAGCATATGGAGATACTGTATGGCTCACGGACGCCTGCTTTCCTACTGCTTCAACTCAATCCTTCTTACTCCTTTCCATGGCAAGCTGTATATAGAGGTTCACCGTTCGACGATGGCTACTTTGAATCCTCTCGGGAAAATGGTCCTCTGCGGCTGTCACTCGCATGGCTAATCGTCTAGAGGCATCACCTGGCCGAAGGCTACATCCCATCCTCGCAGTGAAAACTACGCTCACGCGCTCTGTCACAAAACGGCTAATCACTGGTTGGTTCCCGCTCCTACTGGAATAGAATCCCTTGATTCTTTTGCGTCTGTCACTAACGCCCAGCACTTGCGAGTCTGAAGCACGTCACAGTCATTCATTACCGGAATCCTACTCGGAATACCACAGACAAGGTTAGACTTTCCGGATTCCCAAGATCCTACTCGGAATACCACAGACAAGGTGAGACTTTCCAGATCCTTATAAATGCCGCCATCTATCTAGCTTATACCACGAAGATTCTATTGGGGAATCTAAGAGATACACATTCAAGCTCTGTTGCATGTAGAACGGAAGTGGTTGTCAATCACGTGCGTTCATAAGTGAGAATGATAATGAGCGTCACTTAATCATCACATTCATCATGTTCTTGGGTACAAATGAATATCTTGGAATAAGAATAAGAGAGATTTGAATAAAAGAAAATAGAATTGCATTAATACTTGAGGTACAGTAGAGCTCCACACCCTTAATCTATGGTGTGAAGAAACTCCACCGTTGAAAATGCATAAGTAAAAGGTTCAGGCATGGCCGAATGGCCAGCCCCCTAAAACGTGATCAATGGCCTCCTAAGATGAAGAATAATACAAAACTGAGACCAAAGATGAAACGTGGTCAAAAGACATCTAATACAATAGTTAAATGTTCTATTTATAATAAACTAGCTCCTAGGGTTTACATGAGTAGGTAATTGATGCATAAATCCACTTCCGGGGCCCACTTGGTGTATGTTTGGGCTGAGCTTGATCAATTCACGAGCTGAGGCTTCTCTTGGAGTTGAACTCTGAGTTATGACGTGTTTTGGGCGTTCAACTCCGGATCATGACGTTTTTCTGGCGTTTAACTCCAGACAGCAGCATGTACTTGGCGTTCAACGCCAAGTTACGTCGTCAATTTCCGAATGAAGTATGGACTATTATATATTGCGGGAAAGCCCTGGATGTCTACTTTCCAACGCCATTGAGAGCGCACCAATTGGAGTTCTGTAGCTCCAGAAAATCTATTTCGAGTGCAGGGAGGTCAGATTCCAACAGCATCAGTAGTCCTTTTGTCAGCCTTTTTCAGAGTTTTGCTCAAGTCCCTCAATTTCAGCCAGAATTTACCTGAAATCACAGAAAAACACAAAAACTCATAGTAAAGTCCAGAAATGTGAATTTAACATAAAAACTAATGAAAACATCCCTAAAAGTAGCTTGAACTTACTAAAAACTACCTAAAAACAATGCCAAAAAGCGTATAAATTATCCGCTCATCACAACACCAAACTTAAATTGTTGCTTGTCCCCAAGCAACTGAAAATCAATTAGGATAAAAAGAAGAGAATATACTATAAATTCCAGAATATCAATGAATATTAATTTAATTAGATGAGCGGGACTTGTAGCTTTTTGCTTCTGAGCAGTTTTGGCATCTCACTTTTTCCTTTGTAGTTTAGAGTGATTGGCGTCTCTGGGAACTTAGAATTTTGGATAGTGTTATTGACTTTCCTAGTTAAGCATGTTGATTCTTGAACACAGCTACTTATGAGTCTTGGTTGTGGCCCTAAGCACTTTGTTTTCCAGTATTACCACCGGATACATAAATGCCACAGACACATAACTGGGTGAACCTTTTCAGATTGTGACTCAGCTTTGCTAGAGTCCCCAGTTAGTGGTGTCCAGAGCTCTTAAGCACACTCTTTTGCTTTGGATCACGACTTTAACCACTCAGTCTCAAGCTTTTCACTTGGACCTTCATGACACAAGCACATGGTTAGGGACAGCTTGATTTAGCCGCTTAGGCCTGGATTTGATTTCCTTAGGCCCTCCTATCCATTGATGCTCAAAGCCTTGGATCCTTTTTACCCTTGCCTTTTGGTTTTAAGGGCTATTGGCTTTTTCTACTGCTCCTTCTTTTTCTTTTTTTTTTCACAAGCTTTTGCTTTTCACAGCTTTTTCTTGCTTCAAGAATCAATTTCATGATTTTTCAGATCATCAATAACATTTCTCTTTGTTCATCATTCTTTCAAGAGCCAACAATTTTAACACTCATAAACAACAATATCAAAAGACATATGCACTGTTCAATCATTCATTCAGAAAACAAAAAGTATTGTCACCACATCAATATAATTAAATTAAATTCAGTGATAAATTCGAAATTTATGTACTTCTTGTTCTTTTGAATTAAAACATTTTTCATTTTAAGAGAGGTGAAGGATTAATGGATTTTATTCATAGCTTTAAGGCATGGTTACATACTAATGATCATGAAGTAGAGACACAAAACATAGATAAACACAATATTAAAAACCGAAAACAGAAAGAAATAAAGAACAAGGAATGAATCCACCTTTAGTGGCGTCTTCTTCTTGAAGGACCAACAATGTCCTTAAGCTCTTCTATGTCCCTTCCTTACCTTTGTTGCTCCTCCCTCATTGCTCTTTGATCTTCTCTTATTTCTTGGAGAATGATGGAGTGCTCATGATGTTCCACCCTTAATTGTTCCACATTGTGGTTCAAATCTTCTAAGGAGGTGTTGCGTTGCTCCCAATAGTTGTTGGGAGGAAAGTGCATCCCTTGAGGCATCTCAGGAATTTGTTGATGATGAGCTTCCTCATGCACTTCTTGAGAACCGTGCATGGTCTCTCTTGCTTGCTCCATCCTCTTCTTGGTGATGGGCTTATCCTCTTCAATGGGGGTATCTCCTTCTATGATAACTCCAGCTGAGTAACACAGATGGCAAATAAGGTGAGGAAAAGCTAGCCTTGCCATGGTGGAGGACTTATCGGCTATTTTGTAGAGTTCATTGGAGATGACCTCATGAACTTCTACTTCCTCTCCAATCATGATGCTGTGAATCATGATGGCCCGATCCACAGTAACTTCAGATCGGTTGCTAGTAGGAATGATGGAGCGTTGAATGAACTCCAACCATCCTCTAGCCACAGGCTTGAGATCCAGTCTTCTTAGTTGAACTGGCTTGCCTTTGGAATCTATTCTCCACTGAGCTCCTTCCACACATATGTCCATAAGGACTTGGTCCAACCTTTGGTTAAAGTTGACCCTTCTAGTGTAGGGACGTTCATCTCCTTGCATCATGGGCAAGTGAAACGCCAACCTCACATTTTCCGGACTAAAATCTAAGTATTTCCCCCGAACCATTGTGAGATAGTTCTTTGGATTCGGGTTCATACTTTGATCATGGTTCCTAGTGATCCATGCATTGGCATAGAACTCTTGAACCATCAATATTCCGACTTGTTGCATGGGGTTGGTTAGGACTTCCCAACCTCTTCTTTGGATTTCATGTCGGATTTCCGGATACTCATTCTTTTTGAGCTTGAAAGGGACCTCGGGGATCACCTTTTTCTTTGCCACAACATCATGGAAGTGGTCTTGATGGCTCTTGGAGATGAATCTTTCCATCTCCCATGACTCGGAGGTGGAAGCTTTTGTCTTCCCTTTCCCTTTTTTAGAGGATGCTCCGGCCTTAGGTGCCATTGATGGTAATGGAAAAACAAAAAGCTTATGCTTTTACCATACCAAACTTAAAATATTGCTCACCCTCGAGCAATAAAGAAAAGAAGAGAAGAAGAAGAAGAAGAGAATATGGTAGAGAGGGAGAGAGGTAGGGTCGGCTAAGGGGGAGAAGATGGGTTAGTGTTGTGTGAAAATGAAGTAGAATGGAAGGGTATTTATAGGGAGAGGGGAGGGTGGGTGTTCGGCCATTTTGGGTGGGAATGGGTGGGGAATTGAATTTTGAATTTTATGAAGGTAGGTGGGGTTTATGGGGAAGAGTGGATTGATGTGAGTGGTGAAGGGGTAATTGGGAAGAGGAATTGAGGTGATTGGTGAGGAGTGTTGGGTTTTGTGACATGGGGAATACAAATCACAAAAATAGGATTAGGAGGTAAGGTGGGAATATATTAGGTGGGGATCCTGTGGGGTCCACAGATCCTGAGGTGATCCTGTGGGGTCCACAGGATCCTGAGGTGTCAAGAAATACCATTCCTGTACCAAATAGGCATGTATAATGCCTTTGTACACCATTCTGGCGTTTAAACGCCCATTGGTGCATGTTCTGGGCGTTCAACGCCCATGTAAAGCATGTTTCTGGCGTTGAACGCCAGTTTCATGCTTATTGCTGGCGTTCAGCGCCAGCTTTTCTTCTCTGGGCACATTCCTGGCGTTCAGCGCCAGAATGTTGCTTGTTTCTGGCGTTCAGCGCCAGAATGGTGCTCTGTTCTGGCGTTGAACGCCAGCCAGATGCATCTTACTGGCGTTGAACGCCAGCCTATGCGTCCTCCAGGGTGAAAATTTTTTTTCTTCTGTTTTTGACTCTGTTTTTAATTTTTTTGATTTTTTCGTGACTCCTCATGATCATGTACCTAATAAAACACAAAATAACAATATAATAAAAATTAGATAAATAAAATTGGGTTGCCTCCCAACAAGCGCTTCTTTAATGTCAATAGCTTGACAGTGGCTCTCATGGAGCCACAAGGTGATCAGGTCAATGTTAGTGTAGTCCCAACACCAAACTTAGAGTTTGGATATGGGGTCTTAACACCAAACTTAGAGTTTGGTTGTGGCCTCACTACACCAAACTTAGAGTTTGACTGTGTGGGTTCTTCTTGACTCTGAGCTGAGAGAAGCTCTTCATGCTTATTCTCTTCTGTCACAGAGGGATGGCCATGTGCCTTAAACACAAGGTAGTCCCCATTCAATTGAAGGACTAACTCACCTCTGTTGACATCTATCACAGCTTCTGCTGTGGCTAGGAAAGGTCTTCCAAGGATGATGCAATCATCCTCTTCCTTCCTAGTGTCTAAGATTATGAAATCAGCAGGGATGTAAAGGCCTTCAACCTTTACTAGCACGTCCTCTACTATTCCATAAGCTTGTCTCAATGACTTATCTGCCAATTGCAATGAGAACAAGGCAGGTTGTACCTCAATGATCCCTAGCTTCTCCATTACAGAGAATGTCATAAGATTTATCCCTGACCCCAGATCACATAGAGCTTTTTCAAAGCTCATGGTGCCAATGGTACAAGGTATTAAGAACTTGCCAGGATCTTATTTCTTTTGAGGTAGAGTTTTCTGAATCCAAGTGTCTAGTTGACTAATCAGCAAGGGAGGTTCACTTTCCCAAGTTTCATTACCAAACAACTTGGCATTCAGCTTCATGATAGCTCCTAAATATTGAGCAACTTGCTCTCCAGTCACATCTTCATCCTCGTCAGAGGATGAATAGTCTTCAGAGCTCATGAATGGCAGAAGGAGATTTAATGGAATTTCTATGGTCTCTGTATGAGCCTCAGATTCCTTTGGATCCTTAATAGGAAATTCCTTCTTGCTTGAGGGACGTCCCAGGAGGTCTTCCTCACTAGGATTTTTGTCCTCCTCCTCCCTTGTGCATTCGGCCATGTTGAGTATATCAATGGCCTTGCACTCTCCTTTTGGATTCTCTTCTGTGTTGCTTGGGAGAATACTGGGAGGGGTTTCAATGACTTTCTTACTCAGCTGGCCCACTTGTGCCTCCAAATTTCTAATGGAGGATCTTGTTTCATTCATGAAACTGAAAGTGGCCTTTGACAGATCAGAGACTATATTGGCTAGATTAGAAGTGTTTTGTTCATAATTCTCTGTCTGTTGCTGAGAAGATGATGGATATGGCTTACTATTGCTTAGCCTATTGCGTCCACCATTGTTAAAGCCTTGTTGAGGCTTTTGTTGATCCTTCTAGGAGAAATTTGGATGATTTCTCCATGATGGGTTATAGGTGTTTCCATAAGGTTCACCCATGTAATTAACCTCTGCCATGGCAGGGTTCTCAGGATCATAAGCTTCTTCAAAAGCTGCCTCTCTAGTATTGTTGGATGCATGTTGCAGCCCATTCAGATTTTGAGAGATCATGTTGACCTGTTGAGTCAACACTTTGTTCTGAGCCAATATGGCATTCAGAGCATCAATTTCAAGAACTCCTTTCTTCTGAGGTATCCCATTATTCACGGAATTTCTCTCAGAGGTATACATGAACTGGTTGTTTGCAACCATGTCAATGAGTTCTTGAGCCTCTTCAGGCGTTTTCTTCAGGTGAATAGATCCACCTGCAGAATGGTCCAATGACATTTTCAAAAATTCAGAGAGACCATAATAAAATATATCTAATAGGGTCCATTCTGAAAACATGTCAGATGGACATCTTTTGGTCAGGTGCTTGTATCTTTCCCAAGCTTCATAGAGGGATTCACCATCTTTTTGTTTGAAGGTTTGAACATCCACTCTCAGCTTGCTCAGCCTTTGAGGAGGAAAGAATTTATCCAAGAAGGCAGTGACCAGCTTATCCCAAGAGTCCAGGCTATCCTTAGGTTGTGAATCCAACCATATTCTAGCTCTGTCTCTTACAGCAAAAGGGAAAAGCATGAGTCTGTAGACTTCAGGATCAACTCCATTCGTCTTTACAGTCTCACAGATCTGCAAGAACTCAGTTAAAAACTGATAAGGATCTTCAGATGGAAGTCCATAAAACTTGCAGTTTTGTTGCATTAAAGCAACTAGTTGAGGCTTAAGCTCAAAGTTATTGGCTCCAATGGCAGGAATGGAGATGCTTCTTCCATCAAATTTGGGCGTTGGCTTTGTGAAGTCACCAAGCATTCTCCTTGCATTATTATTATTATTTTTGGCTGCCATCTCCTTCTCTTGTTCGAAAATTTCTGAAAGGTTGTTTCTGGATTGTTGTAATTTAGCTTCTCTTAATTTTCTCTTCAGAGTCCTTTCAGGTTCTGGATCAATTTCAACAAGAGTGCCTTTTTCCCTGTTCCTGCTCATATGAAAGAGAAGAAAACAAGAAGAGAAAGAGGAATCCTCTATGTCACAGTATAGAGATTTCTTTATGTTAGTAGAGGAAGAAAGGGGTAGAAGAATCCAAATACAAGGGATATAAGAAGTTCGGATTCTTAGATGAAGAGAGGTGAAGAGAAGTGTTAGTAATTAATTAATTAAATAGAATAAGAGAAGAGAAGAGAAATTCCGAGAATAATTTTTCAAAAAAGGGGTTAGTAATTTTCGAAAATTAAAGATAAGATAAGTTTAAAATTAAAATTTAAAACAAAAAGAGTTTTTTTGAAAAAGGGATGAGATATTTTCGAAAATTAGAGAGGGAAAAGTAGTTAGGTGGTTTTGAAAAAGATAAGAAACAAACAAAAAGTTGGTTAGTTGATTGAAAAGATTTGAAATCAAATTTTGAAAAAGATAAGAAGATAAGAAGTTAGATAAGATATTTTGAAATCAAATTTTGAAAAGATAAAATTTTTTTGAAAAAGATAAGATAAAAGATAAAATAAAAGTTTTAAGAAAAAGATATTTTGAAAAAGATTTAATTTTTAATATGACTTAACTAACAAGAAACTACAAAATAAGATTCTAGAACTTAAAGATTGAACCTTTCTTAACAAGAAAGTAACAAACTTCAAATTTTTGAACCAATCACATTAATTGTTAGCTAATTTCGAAAATTAGATATAAGAAATAAGAAAAAGATTTTTGAAAATATTTTGAAATTTTCGAAAATGATAAAATAAAAAAAAATGAAAAAGATATGACTTTTGAAAAAGATTTTTAAAAAGATAAGATTTTTTTAAAATTGAAATTTTGACTTGACTTGTAAGAAACAACTAATTTTAAAAATTTTTGACCAAGTCAACCCAAAATTTCGAAATTTTGGAGAGAAATAAGGAAAAGATATTTTTTTTTATTTTTGAATTTTTAAAGAAAAACACAAAAATGACCCAAAACATGAAAATTTTGGATCAATACACAAAATGCATGCAAGAATGCTATGAATGTCAAGATGAACACCAAGAACACTTTGAAGATCGTGATGAACATCAAGAACATAATTTTGAAAAATTTTTTATGCAAAGAAAACATGCAGGACACCAAACTTAGAAATTTGTAATGCATGGACTCTAACAAACAAAAAATGCACATGAAAAACAACAAACAACACAAAACAAGAAATCATCAAGATCAAACAAGAAGACTTGTCACAAACAACTTGAAGATCATGAAGAACACTATGAATGCATGGAATTTCGAAAAATGCAAGAAAAATTTTTAAAGCATGCAATTGACACCAAACTTAAAAATTGACTCAAGACTCAAACAGGAATACAAAATATTTTTGATTTTTATGATTTTATTAATTTTTTTTTTTGGATTTTTATTAATTTCGAAAATAAAGTTTGGAAAAACGAAAAAGAAAAGAAAAATTTTGAAAAAGATTTTTGAAAAGAAAATTACCTAATCTGAGCAACAAGATGAACCGTCAGTTGTCCATACTCGAACAATCCCCGGCAACGGCGCCAAAAACTTGGTGGACGAAATTGTGATCACTATTCTTTAAGTTGTACTTTTATGGAATTTGAAATTGGCACGAGTGGACACAACTCCGTTCAACTAACCAGCAAGTGTACTGGGTCGTCCAAGTAATAAACCTTACGCGAGTAAGGGTCGATCCCACAGAGATTGTTGGTATGAAGCAAGCTATGGTCACCTTGTAAATCTCAGTTAGGCAGATAAAATTATGGAATTTAGAAAATCAAATAATAAAAAGAAATAATAAAAGGGATACTTATGCGGATTCATTGGTGGGAATTTCAGATAAGCATATGGAGATACTATATGGCTCACGGACGCCTGCTTTCCTACTGCTTCAACTCAATCCTTCTTACTCCTTTCCATGGCAAGCTGTATATAGGGGTTCACCGTTCGACGATGGCTACTTTGAATCCTCTCGGGAAAATGGTCCTCTGCGGCTGTCACTCGCATGGCAAATCGTCTGGAGGCATCACCTGGCCGAAGGCTACATCCCATCCTCGCAGTGAAAACTACGCTCACGCGCTCTGTCACAGAACGGCTAATCACTGGTTGGTTCCCGCTCCTACTGGAATAGAATCCCTTGATTCTTTTGCGTCTGTCACTAACGCCCAGCACTTGCGAGTCTGAAGCACGTCACAGTCATTCATTACCGGAATCCTACTTGGAATACCACAGACAAGGTTAGACTTTCTGGATTCCCAAGATCCTACTCGGAATACCACAGACAAGGTGAGACTTTCCGGATCCTTATAAATGCCGCCATCTATCTAGCTTATACCATGAAGATTCTCTTGGGGAATCTAAGAGATACACATTCAAGCTCTGTTGCATGTAGAACGGAAGTGGTTGTCAATCACGTGCGTTCATAAGTGAGAATGATAATGAGCGTCACTTAATCATCACATTCATCATGTTCTTGGGTATGAATGAATATCTTGGAATAAGAATAAGAGAGATTTGAATAAAAGAAAATAGAATTGCATTAATACTTGAGGTACAGTAGAGCTCCACACCCTTAATCTATGGTGTGCAGAAACTCCACCGTTGAAAATGCATAAGTAAAAGGTTCAGGCATGGCCGAATGGCCAGCCCCCTGAAACGTGATCAATGGCCTCCTAAGATGAAGAATAATACAAAACTGAGACCAAAGATGAAACGTGGTCAAAAGACATCTAATATAATAGTTAAATGTTCTATTTATAATAAACTAGCTCCTAGGGTTTACATGAGTAGGTAATTGATGCATAAATCCACTTCCGGGGCCCACTTGGTGTATGTTTGGGCTGAGCTTGATCAATTCACGAGCTGAGGCTTCTCTTGGAGTTGAACTCTGAGTTATGACGTGTTTTGGGCGTTCAACTCCGGATCATGACGTTTTTCTGGCGTTTAACTCCAGACAGCAGCATGTACTTGGCGTTCAACGCCAAGTTACGTCGTCAATTTCCGAATGAAATATGGACTATTATATATTGCTGGAAAGCCCTGGATGTCTACTTTCCAACGCCGTTGAGAGCGCGCCAATTGGAGTTCTGTAGCTCCAGAAAATCCATTTCGAGTGCAGGGAGGTCAGATTCCAACAGCATCAACAGTCCTTTTGTCAGCCTTTTTCAGAGTTTTGCTCAAGTCCCTCAATTTCAGCCAGAATTTACCTGAAATCACAGAAAAACACACAAACTCATAGTAAAGTCCAGAAATGTGAATTTAACATAAAAACTAATGAAAACATCCCTAAAAGTAGCTTGAACTTACTAAAAACTACCTAAAAACAATGCCAAAAAGCATATAAATTATCCGCTCATCACCTATGAACCATATCCTCAACATAACTCTCAACCATACTCACAAGCCCCTTCTTACCAACCACCTTCATATGACCCTAATCCATATCCATCCTACCAACAACCATATGAGCCATATGAATCACATATAAAGCCACCACCATTCCAACATCAATATTTTCAAGAGCCACCTCCTCCACATTATTACCAAGATGAACCACCTCCAATATATGAAAATTTTCAACCACAAGATGAATACTACTTTCCACCACAACCTCCCATGGAAGAATACTCATATCCATTGATCCAAGAGGAACAAGAGTAAAGGAATCGTCTCAAGGAAGCATTGGATCAATTTCAAGTAACCATGGAGTGCGTTGTGCAACAAGTGAAAAGAGTGGAAAACATTGAACCACCACAAATCTACCAAGAAGAACTACCTTCCTACTATGAACCCTTCCCCCAAAATGATGAACCCTTCCACCCACCCCAATCTCTAATGGATGAAACCCTTAGTATTCTTGTTTAAGGGAAGAAGAGATAAAAAGGGATGTGCAGAATTTTATGGCCGCCTTGGATGCGGTAACAAATCAATTAGCCTCCCAATGCTTGAACACTCAAGAAACTTCCATGGCTACATGTGGAGAATCGAATGAAGAACATAGCATGAAAGAGAGATTGGAAACTCCGGTGGGAAATGAGGGAAGTTGCTTTGTGTTGGAACAAATGGAGGAAGCTAGGATTATCGAAGAAAAGGAAGAAATGGTTGAAGACTTAGGAGATGCCGAACCTCCATGGGAACCTAGAGTTGAAGAAGACCCCTCCAAGAAGATTGAAATTGATGTTGAGGAGGGATGTGTACAACCCCTAAGGCATATTCCATACAAAGACTTGGATGGGATAGAACAAGAATTGAGTTCCCATGCCAATGAAGAGCAAGCATCAAGTCTTTGTGGTGAAGAATCCTTTGAGCATGAAGGACCCTCTCCTGTTGGATTTGAAAGCGTTGAGGAGGTAAATTTTTCTCACCCTCCCTATTATGATTTGAGTAAGGGAAAAGGTTTAGATAAAATTATTGAACAAAAGATTGAGATTAAGAGATCTTGTGAAGAGGTGAAAGTCCCTAGAAATAGAAGAACGGGGGTTGGTTATGCTTTGTCAAGATCTTTGGAAGCATCTTTGCCTAGGTTGTCATCTACTCCTTCACTTAAGTGGGTAAATTTTATTTCTATTAGCTTTATTGTTCCACTTGAGTATGGCTTGCTTGAAACGGATGGTCAACTTAGGATGCTTTGTGGGATGAAGGGTAAGCGAAAGATGTTTCGTGGTTGGCGTTGCAAATCAAGGCTCATTTTGGTTGATACTTCAAGAGTTGAATACAAAGGTGGGAATAGTGCTTAATTAGATGGGTCTAAGAGGATTGTTGGGCATTTCATAGAGAATTCATCTTGTTCACCACTTGGATGGACTAATAATGATGATCAACCTCAAGATGGGTGTGAAAACAAAGTGTGGGATCCTGGATTACAAGAAGTGGACCAACTTTGGGAGCCCCAAGCTTGTAAAGAACTCCATCAAGACTTGGCTCAATCCATGAAGAATCTTGGGGCACAATGGAGAACCAAGCATTGGTGGGAGTTTCAAGATGAGTACAAGCACAAGCCACCTTGATGAGGAGCTCCCCATAAGTCCAACTTAAGGACAATAAACAAAAGTGCTAGGTGGGAGACACCCCACCATGGTAAATTCTTTTCATTTTTTTCTCTTTTGTACATACTAATAGAATTAGTTTACTTTCATGTTGTGTTGAGTTTGTTGAGTCTAATTGGTAGTTTAGTATGTTAAATAAGGTTTTATGGTGTTTTGGTAGCTGTTTAGAGGTTTAGAATGCTTGGATTGGTGTAAAAACGTAGAAAACATTTTGAAAAACAGAGCACCATCCACGCGTACGCGCACTGCACGCGTATGCGTGCATCAAGCGATTTGGACCATCCACGCTCGCGCGCCATGTGTGCGTACGCGTGGATTGAGAAGTTTCACCTTCCATACATTGACCTGAGAGTTGTGCCTACGCCACGCCAACGTTGTGCCTTTGGCACAACCCCACTCGCGCGCACGTGCACATGACGCGTACGCACCACTCTCGAAATAAGCCATCGACACGGACGCGCCATGTGCACGTACGCGTGGATGCCCTTTCTTCCATTCACTACATTTCTTTTCTCCCCCTCTTTCCATTTCATTCCTTCTTCTTCCTTCTTCCCTTCTCCTACCCCTCATCCAACACTTCCAAACACCATTGATAATCATTTATTTTAGTTAGTTAATTAGTTAGTAGGTTAGTTAATTAGTTAGTTTTAGTTTAGTTTTCATTTTATTTTCTCTCTTTTCATTATAAGTGTTGGATTATTGACTTTTTTACTATACATTGCTGCCTCCTTATTGCCTAAATGTTATTTTAGCATGAATGTTTTTTTAGATAATCTTTGTTGGATTCTATGATTGACGTTATATTTTGCTACTTGGTTTTGAGTTTTTCATGCTTACCTTTTAAAAACACCAAGTGATGAAAATTGCCTTCGAGTTTGTAACTTTTCTTGAATTACATGATTTGGCCACTATGTGATTAGGCAATTTCTTGATGGATGTTGTGCATTTACCTTAATGCATTGTATTTCATGATCATATGCATCCATATGTGTTTGACTTGAATGCTTTCATGCTTTTTTAATGCTTGTTTTACCTTACAAGTTCACTTAGAGCATCTAAAGCACACTAGGATAAGTGAAGTGCATGCTTCTTTTGTGACATCGCCCTTTTATGCTAATGTGTGTTCTAAAAGGCGCGTAATTTAGAATTCACACACTTAATATTTCTTAATGTCACACTAATTCACTCACTCATTTCTCGTGATCTACCTCATTCCAACAATGTATGCTTCCTTGCTTTTATATCTTCTCATCTTATGGTGTTATATTTTTGTTTTTCATGATGAATGCACCATGCAAACATGGAAGCAAGACTAAGAACATGCAGCAACCCGGAGAGTCACCGTACCCCCTTGCTCATCTTTGAGTGCACCAAGGACGGTGCAAACTTTTAAGTGTGGGGAGGTCGTCCGACCGGTCGGTGATTTTGGGTGACAAATTTCTAATCTCAACACTTTTGCATTTCATTTTAGTTTTTTTTGGATTTTTTTATTTGCATTTTTCATATTTTTGCATACATATACAAAATAAGCTTAGTCAAAATAATGAAAATTTTCAAGATTTCTATCTATAGAGCACCTTAATTGATTTGTGTGAAAACTCTTCATAGAACTTGCTTGAATTATATATATCCTGTGGATCATGTTTTTGAGCTAAGAACACAAGCAAGTGAGAATTGAGCCTAATGGTGTGGTTACAATTTATAACCACCTATTTTTCCTTCTTGTGTGCATTATTCTCTTTCTATGATTGTAATCTTTGATTTGTTTGATTCTCTATTTCCATTATTTTGTGTATTCATGCATTTATATGATTGAGGCCATCATTTCATTAGCTCACTTACCTAAATAGCCTTACCTTTTATCTTCCATTGTTAGCCAACTTTGAGCCTACGCTTAACCCACTTATTCTTAATTCTAGCACATTACAAGCCTTAAAGCGAAAAATAATAATTGTCCTCTATTTGGATCTTCGATTAGCTTAGGCTAGAGTGTGTGAGTATCATTCAAGTGTGGGAACCTTGGGACATTGGGGGAGTAAAAGGGTAGTTTTGAATTTTTAGTAGAAATATTGGGAATTGGGTGCATACTCATGTATTAATTAAAATGTATAGACCTTATACATTGGTGTTCTTGTATATAAAAAAATGAGAAAAAGAAAAGAAAAAGAAAATTAATATGGAGAAGAAAAGAAAAAAATAGAAAAAGAAAGAAAAAGAAGAAATAAAAGAAATAAAAAGGGGACAAAATGCCCCAAAGCAAAGTGAAGCTCAATAAAAATCAATGCATATGTGTGATAATCAAAAGAAAATGCATGAGTATGTGAAAAAGTGAGGAATGGGTAGTTAGATTACTACTTAATTGTATAGGTCATTATATAGGTTAGGTGGGAAGTTTAAGCTTATCAAAAATTCAAATTTCAAGCTCACTTGACCATATATGCATCCTACCTTGACCCTAACCCCATTACAACCTAAAGAAAAGACCTCATGATACTTGTATGCATGCATGAAATATATGTCGATTGTTAGAAGAAGAACAAATCTTGGAAAGTATGATTAGGAGAGAATTGAGAGAATCAACCCTAAACACTTGAGCGAATAGAGTGCAAATACATCCGGTGAGGGTTTGATGCTCAATTACATGTTTTCACCTATGATCATCTTTTCATGCATGTTTGTAAAAACATTTAATAACTCAATTCAATTGTGGATTAGACTTGCTAGTCCTAGGCCCTTGTGCATATATGCTTCTTGGGAATTGATTTATTTTGACCAAGCAATTGCATTCATTTAGATAGTTGCATATAGGTAGATTGCATTTAGTTAGTTTCCATTTAATAAATGTTGATGCCCTTGGTTTCTCTCTTAGCTTAAGCATGAGGACATGCTTGGTTTAAGTGTGGGGAGGTTGATAAACCCCATTTGTAGGGTTTATCTTGTATTGATTTTTGGAGATTTTATCACCTTTTACCCACATTTATTCAATGAAATAGCATGGTTTTGTATATTCTCCTTTAATTATGCTTAAGAGTGAAAACATGCTTTTTAGGTCTTAAAATAGCTAAATTTAATTCACCTTGATTCCATTAGATGCCTTGATATGTTTGTTAAGTGATTTCAGATTTAGGAGGCAAATATTGGATTAAGGGAATGAAGGAAAAGTATGTAAAAATGGAGAACTCATGAAGAAATGTAGGAATCGCAAAAGCTGTCAAGCGACCTCTTCCCACTTAATCACCCATAACTTGAGCTACAAAGGTTCAAATGATGCGGTTTCAGTTGGGTTGGAAAGCTAACATCTAGGGCTTCGAAACGATATAAGATCTGCCATAGTTTCCTTGCGTATAGAGGCGCGCACGTGCACAGTACGCAGACGCACTGATGATGGCACATGACCCACTTAATGCAACTCGTGGCCAGTGATTTTAGAAGCCTTAGGGGCCCAATCCAACTCATTTCTGATGCTATTTAAGCCAAGGATTGAAGAGGGATGAACAAATTAGTTACCATTAGTTTAGTTTAGCTTAGTTTAGTAGTTAGAGTTAGTTTCTAGAGAGAGAAGCTCTCACTTCTCTCTAGGATTAGGATTAGGATTAGGTTTAGTTCTTAGATCTAGATTTTAATTCATCTTCTCCTACTTCTATCTTCTCAATTCCTTATAGTTACTTTCATTCTTCTTCCATTCCTTTGTTGTAATCTCTTTTATGTTGTTCTTGTGTTTTGTTGTAGATCTACTTTTGTTTCTTCTACTCTCTTTCAATTCAATCAAGGTAATTCATAATAAATGTGTTTCTTTTGATTGTTGTTGTTAATTCCTTTTAATAATTGCTGTTAGAATTCATTCTTGTTGTAGATTTCATGTGCTTTCCTTCTATGCCTCTTAGGTGTTTGATAAAATGCTTCTTCTAGCTTTAGTGTAGATTTTGTTCCTCTTGGCCTAGGTAGAGTAATTAGTGACTCTTGAGTTATCTAATTCCTTTGTTGATTGATAATTAGAAGTTGCTAATGGATTTGAATACCTCTAAAGCTAGTATTTCCTTTAGGAGTTGATTAGGACTTGAGGAATCAAATTGATTCATCCACTTGACTTTCCTCCATGGTTAGAGGTTAACTAAGTGGGAGCAATGAACAATTTGTAGTCATGATTGAGGAGGATAACTAGGATAGGATTTCTAGTTCTCATATCTTGCCAAGAGCTTTGTTAGTTGTTAGTTTATTTTCTTTGCCATTTATATTTCTTGTCTAAAATCTCAAAAACCCCAAAAAAACTCACAACCAATAACAAGACACTTTATTGTAATTCCTAGGGAGAACGACCCGAGGTTCAATACTTCGGTTTATAAATTTAGGGGTTTGTTTTAGTGACAAACAATATTTTGTATGAAAGGATTATTGTTGGTTTAGAAACTATACTTTACAACGAGATTTTATTAGTGAAATTCTAAGCCGTCAAAAATCTAATCATCATGGTTCATGTATTGAGGGTTGGGTTTGGGAGGGAAAGGATTTGAATTTGAATGGTGATGAGGGTGGGGTTTTTGGGGAAGAGTGGGTGGAGGTGATTGGTGAAGAGGTGATTGGGAAGAGAGATGGAGGTGATTGGTGAAAGTTATTAAGGAAGGGTGTTATTGGAATGTGTGAAGAAAAGAGAGAGTGAGTTGAGGTAGGTGGGGATCCTGTGTGGTCCACAGATCTTGAGGTATCAAGGATTTCTCATCCATGCACCATTCTAGCGTGTAAACACCCTCTGAGTGCCAATCCTGGCATTAAACGCCAGGTTGCTGGCCATTTCTGGCATTTAACGCCAGCTTTTCTTCCCTTTCTGGCGTTGAACGCCAACTCGATGCCCTTTTCTAGTGTTAAACGCCAGTCTGGTGCCCTTTTTCTGGCGTTAAATGCCTAGAATGGTGCCATACTGGGCATTTAACGCCCATTTTGTTACCCTTACTAGCGTTTAAACGCCAGTAAGCTCATCCTCCAGAGTGTGCTGTTTTCAATGCTATTTTGATTTTTAATTTTGTTTTTGTGACTCCATATGATCATCATCCTAAAGAAAACATAAAATAGCAATGGAAAATAGAAATTTAACATAGATAAGTAAAAATTGGGTTGCCTCCCAATAAGCGCTTCTTTAATGTCAATAGCTTGACAGTGAGCTCTCATGGGGCCTCACAGATACTCAGAGCATGATGATGACCTCAAAAACACCAAACTTAGAGTTTGAATGTGGGGGCTCTGTTTGACTCTGTATTGAGAGAAGCTTTTCATGCTTCTTCTCCATGTGTACAGAAGGAGATCCTTGAGCCTTAAACATAAGGTAGTCCTCATTCACTTGAAGGACCAACTCTCCTCTGTCAACATCAATCACAGCTTTTGCTGTGGCTAGGAAGGGTCTGCCAAGGATAATGGATTCATCCTCATCCTTCCCAGTGTCTAGGATTATGAAGTCAATAGGGATGTAAAGGCCTTCAACCTTTACCTAGACATCCTCTACAAATCCATAAGCCTGTTTCTTTGATTTGTCTGCCATCTCCAGTGAGATTCTTGCAGTTTGTACCTCAAAGATCCCTAGTTTCTCCATTACAGAGAGTGGCATGAGGTTTACACTTGACCCCAGGTCACACAGAGCCTTCTCAAAGGTCATGGTGCCAATGGTGCAAGGAATTAAGAACCTTCTGGGATCTGGTTTCTTTTGAGGTATCTTTAGCTGAGCCAGGGCATTTAGTTCATTAATGAGCAATGGAGGTTCATCTTCCCAAGCCTCATTACCAAATAATTTGGCATTCAGCTTCATGATTGCTCCTAGATACTGAGCAACTTGCTCTTCAGTAGTAACTTCATCTTCTTCAGAAGAAAAATATTCTTCGGAGCTCATGAATGGTAATAGGAAGTTCAGTGAAATCTCTATGGTCTCTAGATGAGCCTCAGATTCCTTTGGTTCCTCAGGAGGGAACTCCCTAGTGGTCAATGAACGTCCCATGAGATCTTCCTCACTGGAAATCACTGCCTTTCCCTCCTCTACAGGTTCGGCCATGTTGGACGTGTGGATGGCCTTGCACTCTCTTTTGGATTCTCTTCTGTATAGCTTGGAAGAGTGCTAGGAGGAGTTTCAGTAACCCTTTTACTCAGTTGACCCACTTGTGCCTCCAAATTTATAATGGAGGACCGTGCCTCAGTCATGAAACTGAGAGTGGCCTTGGATAGATCAGAAACTGAGAGTTGGCGTTGAACGCCAACTCGATGCCCTTTTCTAGTGTTAAACGCCAGTCTGGTGCCCTTTTTCTGGCGTTAAATGCCTAGAATGGTGCCATACTGGGCATTTAACGCCCATTTTGTTACCCTTACTAGCGTTTAAACGCCAGTAAGCTCATCCTCCAGAGTGTGCTGTTTTCAATGCTATTTTGATTTTTAATTTTGTTTTTGTGACTCCATATGATCATCATCCTAAAGAAAACATAAAATAGCAATGGAAAATAGAAATTTAACATAGATAAGTAAAAATTGGGTTGCCTCCCAATAAGCGCTTCTTTAATGTCAATAGCTTGACAGTGAGCTCTCATGGGGCCTCACAGATACTCAGAGCATGATGATGACCTCAAAAACACCAAACTTAGAGTTTGAATGTGGGGGCTCTGTTTGACTCTGTATTGAGAGAAGCTTTTCATGCTTCTTCTCCATGTGTACAGAAGGAGATCCTTGAGCCTTAAACATAAGGTAGTCCTCATTCACTTGAAGGACCAACTCTCCTCTGTCAACATCAATCACAGCTTTTGCTGTGGCTAGGAAGGGTCTGCCAAGGATAATGGATTCATCCTCATCCTTCCCAGTGTCTAGGATTATGAAGTCAATAGGGATGTAAAGGCCTTCAACCTTTACCTAGACATCCTCTACAAATCCATAAGCCTGTTTCTTTGATTTGTCTGCCATCTCCAGTGAGATTCTTGCAGTTTGTACCTCAAAGATCCCTAGTTTCTCCATTACAGAGAGTGGCATGAGGTTTACACTTGACCCCAGGTCACACAGAGCCTTCTCAAAGGTCATGGTGCCAATGGTGCAAGGAATTAAGAACCTTCTGGGATCTGGTTTCTTTTGAGGTATCTTTAGCTGAGCCAGGGCATTTAGTTCATTAATGAGCAATGGAGGTTCATCTTCCCAAGCCTCATTACCAAATAATTTGGCATTCAGCTTCATGATTGCTCCTAGATACTGAGCAACTTGCTCTTCAGTAGTAACTTCATCTTCTTCAGAAGAAAAATATTCTTCGGAGCTCATGAATGGTAATAGGAAGTTCAGTGAAATCTCTATGGTCTCTAGATGAGCCTCAGATTCCTTTGGTTCCTCAGGAGGGAACTCCCTAGTGGTCAATGAACGTCCCATGAGATCTTCCTCACTGGAAATCACTGCCTTTCCCTCCTCTACAGGTTCGGCCATGTTGGACGTGTGGATGGCCTTGCACTCTCTTTTTGGATTCTCTTCTGTATAGCTTGGAAGAGTGCTAGGAGGAGTTTCAGTAACCCTTTTACTCAGTTGACCCACTTGTGCCTCCAAATTTATAATGGAGGACCGTGCCTCAGTCATGAAACTGAGAGTGGCCTTGGATAGATCAGAAACTGAGAGTTGGCGTTGAACGCCAACTCGATGCCCTTTTCTAGTGTTAAACGCCAGTCTGGTGCCCTTTTTCTGGCGTTAAATGCCTAGAATGGTGCCATACTGGGCATTTAACGCCCATTTTGTTACCCTTACTAGCGTTTAAACGCCAGTAAGCTCATCCTCCAGAGTGTGCTGTTTTCAATGCTATTTTGATTTTTAATTTTGTTTTTGTGACTCCATATGATCATCATCCTAAAGAAAACATAAAATAGCAATGGAAAATAGAAATTTAACATAGATAAGTAAAAATTGGGTTGCCTCCCAATAAGCGCTTCTTTAATGTCAATAGCTTGACAGTGAGCTCTCATGGGGCCTCACAGATACTCAGAGCATGATGATGACCTCAAAAACACCAAACTTAGAGTTTGAATGTGGGGGCTCTGTTTGACTCTGTATTGAGAGAAGCTTTTCATGCTTCTTCTCCATGTGTACAGAAGGAGATCCTTGAGCCTTAAACATAAGGTAGTCCTCATTCACTTGAAGGACCAACTCTCCTCTGTCAACATCAATCACAGCTTTTGCTGTGGCTAGGAAGGGTCTGCCAAGGATAATGGATTCATCCTCATCCTTCCCAGTGTCTAGGATTATGAAGTCAATAGGGATGTAAAGGCCTTCAACCTTTACCTAGACATCCTCTACAAATCCATAAGCCTGTTTCTTTGATTTGTCTGCCATCTCCAGTGAGATTCTTGCAGTTTGTACCTCAAAGATCCCTAGTTTC
Organism: Arachis hypogaea; assembly: GCF_003086295.3. NCBI lineage: Eukaryota > Viridiplantae > Streptophyta > Magnoliopsida > Fabales > Fabaceae > Arachis > Arachis hypogaea. The sequence goes on along the minus strand of NC_092043.1, from coordinate 23,332,698 downwards.
TCCATTACAGAGAGTGGCATGAGGTTTACACTTGACCCCAGGTCACACAGAGCCTTCTCAAAGGTCATGGTGCCAATGGTGCAAGGAATTAAGAACCTTCTGGGATCTGGTTTCTTTTGAGGTATCTTTAGCTGAGCCAGGGCATTTAGTTCATTAATGAGCAATGGAGGTTCATCTTCCCAAGCCTCATTACCAAATAATTTGGCATTCAGCTTCATGATTGCTCCTAGATACTGAGCAACTTGCTCTTCAGTAGTAACTTCATCTTCTTCAGAAGAAAAATATTCTTCGGAGCTCATGAATGGTAATAGGAAGTTCAGTGAAATCTCTATGGTCTCTAGATGAGCCTCAGATTCCTTTGGTTCCTCAGGAGGGAACTCCCTAGTGGTCAATGAACGTCCCATGAGATCTTCCTCACTGGAAATCACTGCCTTTCCCTCCTCTACAGGTTCGGCCATGTTGGACGTGTGGATGGCCTTGCACTCTCTTTTTGGATTCTCTTCTGTATAGCTTGGAAGAGTGCTAGGAGGAGTTTCAGTAACCCTTTTACTCAGTTGACCCACTTGTGCCTCCAAATTTATAATGGAGGACCGTGCCTCAGTCATGAAACTGAGAGTGGCCTTGGATAGATCAGAAACAATGTTTGCTAAGCCAGAGATACTCTGCTCAAAATTTTCTATCCGTTGTTGAGATGATGATGGAAAAGGTTTGCTATTGCCAAACCTATTTCTCCCACCATTATTGTTATTAAAGCCTTGTTGAGGCTTCTGTTGATCCTTCCATTAGAAATTTGGGTGATTCCTCCATGAAGAATTGTAGGCGTTTCCATAGGGTTCTCCCATGTAATTCACCTCTTCCATTGCAGGATTCTCAGGGTCATAAGCTTCTCCTTTAGAGAAGGCTTCTTTAGCACTGCCAGATGCAGCTTGCAATCTAGTCAGATTCTGAGAAATCATATTGACTTGCTGAGTTAATATTTTGTTCTGAGCCAATATGGCATTCAGAGTATCAATCTCAAGAACTTCTTTCTTCTGAGTTGTCCCATTATTCACAGGATTTCTTTCAGAAGTGTACATGAACTGGTTATTTACAACCATTTCAATGAGTTCCTGGACTTCTGCAGGCGTCTTCAGATGAAGAGATCCACCATCAGAGTGGTCCAATGACATTTTGGATAACTCAGACAGACCATCATAGAATATACATATGATGCTCCATTCTGGAAACATGTCAGAAGGACACCTTTTGGTCAATTGCTTGTATCTTTCATAAGCTTCATAGAGGGATTCACCTTCCTTCTGTCTGAAGGTTTGGACATCCACTCTTAGTTTACTCATCTTTTGAGGTGGAAAGAATTTGGTCAAGAAAGCATTGACCAGCTTGTCCTAAGAGTTCAGGCTTTCTCTAGGTTGTGAGTCCAACCATGTTCTAGCTCTGTCTCTTATAGCAAAGGGGAAAAGCATAAGTTTGTAGACCTCGGGATCAACCCCCTTGGTCTTAACAGTATCACAGATCTACAAGAATTTAGATAAGAACTGATGAGGATCTTCTGATGGAAGTCCATGAAACTTGCAATTCTGCTGCACTAGAGAAACTAATTGAGGCTTAAGCTCAGAGTTGTTTGCTCCAACGGCAGGAATTGAGATGCTTCTTCTATAGAAGTTGGAAGTTGGTGCAGCATAGTCACCAAGCATCTTCCTTGCATTGTTGGCATTGTTGTTATTTTCGGCTGCCATGTCTTCTTCTTTTTCAAAAATTTCTATCAGGTCCTCTCCAGAGAGTTATGCTTTAGCCTCTCTTAGCTTCCTCTTCAGAGTCCTTTCATGTTCAGGATCAGATTCAACAAAAATGCCTTTATATTTGTTCCTACTCATATGAAAGAGAAGAAAACAAAGAAAGTATGGAATCCTCTATGTCACAGTATAGAGATTCCTTGATGCGTCAGAGGAAAAGAAGAATAGAAGGATGAGGTAGAAAGAGGAATTCGAGCTTATAGAGAGGGAGGGGGTCCGAATTATCAAAAGAGGATACGTGTTAGTGATTAAATAGAAAGAGATGAGAGAGGGAATTTTCAAAAAACTTTTAAATAAAATAAAAGTTAGAGTTTAAAACAGATAGTTAATTAAAAAGCTTTTTGAAAAAGTTGTTACTGGTTTTCAAAAATTAGAGAGTGAAAAGTAGTTAGGTGGTTTTGAAAAAGATAAGGAAGATGAAATTTTGTAAAATCAAACAAAAAATCAAGTAGTTAATTAAAAAAGATTTGAAAATCAATTTTGAGAAGATAGGAAGTTAGAAAAGATTTTGAAATTAAAATTTGAAAAAGATATGATTTGAAAAAGATTTGGATGAAAAAGATATGTTTGAAAAGATATGATTGAAAAAGATTTTTAAAATTGATGACTTGGCTAATAAGAAATTAAAAGATATGATTCTAAAATTTAAATATGGAACCTTTCTTAACAAGAAAGTAACAAACATAAAATTTTTGAATCACAACATTAATTGTTTGCAAGAATTTTCGAAAATTTTAAAAGAAAAATGAAAAATATTTGATTTTAAAAAAGATATGATTGATAAGAGAGGGTATGAAAAAGATAAGATTTGAAAAATTAGTTTTAAAACTTGAAAAATTGGAAAAGATTTGAATTGAAAACAAAATTACCTCCTTGGTGTTATCTTGGCGTTAAACGCCCAGAATGGTATCCATTCTGGCGTTTAACGCCCATTTGGCTACCTCCTTGGGTGTTAAACGCCCAGCCAGGTACCTTGGCTGGCATTTAAACGCCAGAAATCCTTCTTCACTGGGCGTTTCGAACGCCCATCTTTTTCTCTATGATTTTTCTACTGTATGTTCTGAATCTTCAATTCTCTGTATTATTGACTTAAAAAGACATAATTTTAAATTTTTAATGATGAGAGAGATAAACAACAGAATGAAATTAAACATGAAAAACTAAGATCAAAATAAGGAATGCATGCAAGAACACTTTGAATGTTAAGATGAACACCAAGAGCACTATGAAGATCATGATGAACATTGATGAGCGGATAATTTATACGCTTTTTGGCATTGTTTTTAGTATGTTTTTAGTGTATTTTAGTTAGTTTTTATTACATTTTTATTAGTTTTTAGTTAAAATTCACTTTTCTGGGCTTTACTATGAGTTTGTGTGTTTTTCTGTGATTTCAGGTATTTTCTGGCTGAAATTGAGGGACCTGAGCAAAAATCTGATTCAGAGGCTAAAACGGGCTGCAGATGCTGTTGGATTCTGACCTCCCTACACTCGAAGTGGATTTTCTGGAGCTACAGAAGTCCAATTGGCACGCTCTTAATTGCGTTGGAAAGTAGACATCCTGGGATTTCCAGTAATGTATTATAGTCTATACTTTGCCCGAGATTTGATGGCCCAAATCGGCGTTGCAAATCAGCTTCAGAATTCCCGGCGTTTAACGCCGGAACTGGCACAAAAATTGGAGTTAAACGCCCAAACTGGCATAAAAGCAGGCGTTTAACTCCAAAAAAAGTCTCTACACATGAAAGCTTCAATGCTCAGCCCAAGCACACACCAAGTGGACCCCGGAAGTGGATTTTTACGTTATTTACTCATTTCTGTATACCCTAAGTTACTAGTTCACTATTAATAGGACCTTTTGATATTGTATCTCTACCATGACACTTTACACGTTTCATATTGTACCTTCTACGGCATGAGTCTCTAAACCCCATGGTTGGGGGTGAGGAGCTCTGCTGTGTCTTGATGGATTAATGCAATTACTACTGTTTTTCATTTAATCATGCTTGCTTCTCTTCTAAGATATCACTTGTTCCTAAACCTGATGAATGTGACGATCCGTGACACTCATCATCATTCTCACCTATGAACGCGTGCCTGACAACCACCTCCGTTCTATCTTAGATTGAGAAGATATCTCTTGGATTCCTTAACCAGAATCTTCGTGGTATAAGCTAGAATTGAGGGCGGCATTCAAGAGAATCCGAAAGGTATAAACCTTGTCTGTGGTATTCTGAGTAGGATTCAAGAATTTAATGACTGTGACGAGCTTCAAACTCCAGAAGGCTGGGTTTTAGTGACAGACG